>NC_141149.1:103971667-104279667 GCF_053477565.2 Lygodium microphyllum | reverse complement strand
ATAGAAGAGGAGAATATGCCAAAAATAATAGAGGAAGTTTGTATCAATCCAAAAATTAGAAGAACTAGAAAAAAGACTTCTACTTGCCACATCTCTTTAACCTCATGAACTCTTCATGGAGAAACCAATGATGATGCTAGAAGAGCCCTTTGATGAATTGACTAATCACATTAGACAAGGCATTTTATATTGACCTATCCATCTTGATTATCACACATATGGGCCACACATTTCCTTAGAGATTCCTCCTTGGAAGCTTCATGAGATTGGAGAAATGTGAGAACTAAAGACTTCTCCCATGTTCAAGGCTTGCTAAGATTGGAAAAATGTGGTCTTTTTCCTAGATGTGGTAGATGCAAACATGTAATATATATGCCCAAAATATATTTTTGTTTAGTGTTTTTTAAATTTTTATATAAATTATTATTCAAATATAATTCAAACATTTCCAAAAACTATACAAGTTTTGAGCTATGAGATTGTATAGCCATCTTATTGTTTTTATCTTGAAGTATTGGTTGCTTTTGTATCATTGCATGTAGTTTTAAAAATTGATGGCTATATGCATGTCATATTCTGGTATTATTTCATATATATTGATGCAACACAAAATCTAAGGTTTGTTGGTGCTAGGTCCCATTCTCAAACATCCATGGGTGTGCTTGTAATGAATAAAAAATGCTACATAATGGACACAATTCAATATGCAAGCTTTCTTTTTTAGGAGAAAGTGAGAGGAGAAAGGAGAAAGATTAGGGCGGCAGATAAATATGTTGTGAGTTTGACCCAAGTAGTTATAATTTTGTTGCCTCAACTACTCCAAGATTCCATAGATGTTGACATTGTTGATCTTGACATGTTGGAGTGTAGTTGCCCCAAGCCATTATGTATATGGGTCATCTCAATTACATACAGGAGTCAAATATGAATATATTCAAATAAGTCACACAATTTCTTATGGATTGTCATCGTCTTATAGATAGTGATGACGAAGGCTCTTCATCTATTGATAGTAATTAATCTAATATTAGTAGATTTAGCATGTATTTTTAGGCACTATCATATCTTGTTTTTTGCAAGGCAAGCTAAATAGGGCAACTTGCCATGCATTTTGTAGTGCTATCTTCATATAGTTTTTCAATAAGCAAGGTCTTATATGGCTTTAAATAATTTGTATTCTTATGAATAATGATAACTCAAGAACTTTCTTTTTTAACCTTTGGTTCATCTTAGCTCTTTTATAATTATTGTTTATTGCCATTCAACATTTTGTTGATTTAAATTATATTATTGTGTTTAGATTTAATTTGTAAAAATAATGCCCCCATGAGTACAAAAGAAAGAGAGGGGGGAGTGGGGAATAAGGAGCTACTAGTTGTTGTAGAGTTACGATTACCTCTGCAACCAAGAGCTACCTCGTTTTTTAAACCTACATACAATGTATTTACTTTCATGTGAAATGACGCATAAAAATTGCAGATAGACCACATTGAGATAACCATTACGTTTCCTTTGAAAATTTTCCATGCAAATTGCAGATGGACCATGTGAAATGACACATGAAAATTGTAGACATACCATATTTAGATAAACTTTACTTCCCTTCTGTATAAGACATTTATAATGGAAACGTGAAGTACTTGTTGCTTAATCTTCCTCTTCTCAGATTTAGGAAGAGTTTCCATCGGATTTCCTCTAGATAGATAATGCATAATAAATGCATACCATGACGGGATTGAGGTTGCATCAATATTGCATAGATCCTCACAGTCACTAATATCAGCCCCATCTTCCTTAGGCTCACCAAAATCTACTAAACATTCAACAATACCTTGCAATTTTGATGGCTTACTTTGAATATCATAGACAAATTGCTGAAAAGAGATTAACTATGTGGCTAGGCAATCAGGGGGTTGAAGCTTGTTTAAAAATAATCATAGACTCTTAGCCTTGGTAAAAAATACTACCTTCTCATAAAGAATGTAATGTCTAAAGTTTTTGGTGAAGAATACCATAGCCAAATAAACTTTTTCTAAATGACTATAATAGAGCTCCAAAATGCCTAATTTTTGGCTTGCAAAAGCAATTGGATGATAAAGCTACACCTCTGAAATCTGGGATAGGCAACAACTGATACTATGTCTCGTTGTGCAGCCGTAAAGATATAGAAAACCTCACCCCTCTTTAGAGTTTTTAACACTGGCATTTTGGATAATTATATCTTAACATCCTCAAATGCCATTGCACATGATTCAGTCCATTCGAAAACATGGCTATGTGCTAGGAGATTTGTCAAAGGTAATGAACGCTCGGCCAATGCATTAATGAACCGACGATAATAGCCCATAGAAAAAAAAAGTTGTGAACCTCCCCAGGGCTAGTGAGTGGGCTCAAGCCACAATTATTGCTACTTTCTTAGGATCAGTGGAAATGCCAGCCGCACTCACAACATGACCAAGCAATAAGCCATAAGGGACCTTGAATACACATTTCCAAGGATTTAATGCTATACAGTACTCACAACAATACTCAAAGCCTTTACATAGGACAATGAGTTGTCTATCACAAGTTGTGGTAACCACACCCAAATCATCTATTGAAACCTTAAGTTCTTCATAGAAAATATCAACAAATATCTTATCAACCGTTCTTTGCCAAGACCTAGGGCATTGCATAGACCAAAAGCCATGATATGGTACACAAAGGTACCAAAGACTGTAATCAACCTTGTTTTCAACTTATCCTCCTTAGCTATGGCCATTTGATTATAATCCACAAAACAATCCATGAAGAAGTACATTTCTCACCTTGCCAATTGGTCTAAAATAACCAGGTCAATAAAGAACAAAGGGTAGTAGTCCTCTACTATTTGCTTGTTCAGCTCCTTAAAGTCTATGCATAGGTGGATTTGATTGTTCTTCTTCTTTCTTATCACAACCGGTGAACACCACTCAATATGTTCAATAAGAAAGCTCAAACCTACCTTCTTAACTACATCAATTCCTCAAAAAGAGGCTCTCTTAGCTCAAAATGCATTCATCTAACCTTTTGTCTTATTGGCTTACTACCTTCTTTCAATGGGATTGTGTGTACGACTATAGTAGGGAGAATTCCCTTCAATTCATCATAGCTCCATGCAAATATATCCCTAAAATCTTGTAGGATAATACATAGTTTGCATGCTCATCATCAAATAATATAGTACCGAGTTTGATTGGATGAGGATCATTAGGAGTCCCAAGATCCCACTCTAGTACATTGGCATCATGTATCTGATCTTTTGCCCCTATCAGCTCATTCAAACACACTTGATAAACCTCCTCCATTGTGGAATCCTCATCAGACTCACTGGAGCTCGAAGTTCCAATGATAGAGGTGTCCTCAAGTGCCTCCCATTCTATAGTGGGAGGTGGTGCCCTTTCATTCAATAGGAATTTAGGGTAAATATCCAAAATCATTCTTCTCAACCCCTGACCAAAGATTAACCAACCAGTTGGGATGTCTACCAAACAATTAGAGTGTAATATCCATGGCCGTCCTAGCAGCAACAACTAAGAGCTTGATCTTCTAGCAAATCAGATAACATGGAAATAAAAAACACACTTGATATGTGCTACTGTTACATATACTTGAGACACTATTACTTCTAGCATTGGCCATTTTTAGGATATTGTAACATCCTTTTGAATGGGTAAACCAGGCCTCTCCGATAAGTCTACTCATAATTTTCACGAACAAGCCACAATATTTTCTATCAAGATGCTATCAATATATGCTTGAACTCTAGGATAGCATTTCTCCACATGTTCCCACCATTCACTACCCACTCGATTGACACTAGTAGGTTCTATAACATAACCAGTTGGGATGTCTACCAAACAATTAGAGTGTAATATCCATGGCCGTCCTAGCAGCAACAACTGATAGCTTGATCTTCTAGCAAATCAGATAACATGGAAATAAAAAACACACTTGATATGTGCTACTGTTACATATAATTGAGACACTATTCCTTCTAGCATTGGCCATTTTTAGGATAGTTGTAACATCCTTTTGAATGGGTAAACCAGGCCTCTCCAATAAGTCTACTCATAATTTTCACGAACAAGCCACAATATTTTCTATCAAGATGCTATCAATATATGCTTGAACTCTAGGATAGCATTTCTCCACATGTTCCCACCATTCACTACCCACTCGATTGACACTAGTAGGTTCTATAACATAACCAGTTGGGATGTCTACCAAACAATTAGAATGTAATATCCATGGCCGTCCTAGCAGCAACAACTGATAGCTTGATCTTCTAGCAAATCAGATAACATGGAAATAAAAAACACACTTGATATGTGCTACTGTTACGTATACGTGAGACACTATTCCTTCTAGCATTGGCCATTTTTAGGATAGTTGTAACATCCTTTTGAATGGGAAACCAGGCCTCTCCAATAAGTCTACTCATAATTTTCATGAACAAGCCACAATATTTTCTATCAAGATGCTATCAATATATGCTTGAACTCTAGGATAGCATTTCTCCACATGTTCCCACCATTCACTACCCACTCGATTGACACTAGTAGGTTCTATAACATAACTAGTTGGGATGTCTACCAACCTTTTTGTCAACCACCATAGACTTAGGGTTAGCTTTACTTGTACTTGGCTCATCATTCTGAACCTCTTTCATTTTTTGGCCCCTAAAATGACCACTCTTACATTGTTAGAGGCTGAATTTCCATCAATTGGCAATGCCTCTACTAGACTACACCCATTGGATACTTCCTCTAGGGGGTTTTTTTTCCCTTTGCAAGATTTACTTAGGCCCTCCCCTCAAGGATTCGCATCATTTGAATGATGATTCACTGGCCCAAGTTGTTGACTATCTTGCTGGAGAGAACTAACTCTACTTCAACATGTATTGGCCATATGTCTTGACTTCCAATATATATCGCACTTCACATGAAGGAAATTCCATGGGAGGTACTGACCATCACACCACTTACAACTAAATCTTGAAGGACCACCCTCTTCAGGGTGTCAACTTCCCATTAAGTTTTGCTAATTCTTCAGGAAGTTTATGTCTACAGCTATTTGTCTATATTGTTAAGTTTCAAGTCAATATAATGCTTCATCACGTCCTTGACTTTTCCAAGAACATTTGATGCACTAGACTCATAACCATAATCATCTACTTGGCATCCTAATGGCTTAACCACCTGGTTAGGTGTTTATGACTGATTAGTTGGCATTACATTAGGATTCATCATTTGTCTTTTGCTATTTAAGGAACTAAATTGGCTACCCATTGGCATAGAAGCATTAGGAGGAGGTGATAGCATTGGTATATTTTGCATGATGCCTCCTCTTGCATTAGGGTTTGCTATAGGTGGACTTATCACATCTTGACCTCCATTAGCTGTAAGTAATGCCAAATTATTGTTAGGACCTATACTTGAATAGATATTTTCCCTAGATGTGTAGGCTGATTGTAATCGTGACTCTATCTCCTCTGCTCATGTAATGGCAATATCTATATTAGCAAACACTACTCAACTACACTTGGATGTTGAAATCCAATCCATGTAGGAAATATTGTAGTTGGGCAACATGTGGAATGGGAATAGAGGCTTGCAATTTATGAAACACCTCCTTCGATTTCTTGGCATGAGCTAGAGCATTCAAAACACGCATCCAATATTGACCACCTCTCTTAGGGGGGCATACTCTCTTCAAAAGGCCACATAAAATAGATCTATCATAGTTATGGTTCCTGCTTCCAAGCCATGATACCACACCACAACTCTTCCTTTTAAAGTCATATTAAAGAATATCATAAGATGTCCTTCATCCTGGATTCAGCAAGTAAACATTAACTTTTGGAACTCACTAATATGGAGTTTCACATCCTCCTCTATTAATCAATTAAAAATGGGTAGGGAAAAACCAAGTGCTAGCAAATCCATCGTTCTTGTAGGTATTGCAATTGATTGCACCATCATGATGACTGGGTTTGTTCTAGTGTTTGTACCAAAAGGGTTAAACTCCCACTCGAAGTAAACTAACTTTTTGAGGAAAGGGGAATGCTAAACCTTCCTCCTTCCCCCAACAAAATAACTGGGATATTAGTTGGGTCAATAAGACCTCTCACTCTTTGGAATGTTAGACAATTGTGCTGAAATGTAATAGTTGGTCATAATATGAATCATGATCTACCACTGGAACTTCAAAGAAGTCAACGTTAGGAATTTGATCGTGAACTCCTACTTCTGCATCATCATTCTTCAATCTGCTAAGATAATCAACTACTACATATTCTTTTCCAAGAGTATGCATAACCTTGAAATCAAAATCTTGCAATAGCAACATCCATCTAGCCAATCTGCCCGTTAATTGAGGTTTATTAATGATCAGAAACAAAAGAGCATGGTAGTCCACATGAAAGATCACTTGATTACCTAGCAAGTAATGCCTAAATTTTTGCATAGAGAAAACCATACCAAGTGCTTCTCTGACTAAATATTATTTTTAGTAGCACTCAATCTTCTTCTTGCATAATAAATTGGTCTAAACCATCTAGGTATCGTATCTTGCATAAGCACTGCTCCCACAACAAGGTCAAAGGCATCCACAAATACATGGAATGGTAGGTCCCATGCAAGGGGCTATAATATTGGTGCCACCACTAACATTTTCTTGAGGATGTTAAAAGCTCTTTTCTGATTTTTCCTCTAGACAAACTGCATACCCTTCTCGGTTATAGTGGTAAGGAAAAAGCAAATATGTGACAAGTACCTTAAGCACTTGCTATGCCATTTCACTTGACCACAAGTCTCATGACGTTTTGCACATAAGTTGGAGATTCAGCCTTCTAAAACACTATTATTTGTCTTAGATCTATAGCCATGCCTTCTTTAGATAGAATATGGCCCAAAAATTACTCCCCGCTTTGCTACAAAAACAAACTTGAAAGGGTTTAGAGACATTCCAAATCTTGTGCATCTTTCAAAGCATAGGCTGAGTTGCTTCAAGTGCTCCCTCCTACTGCTAAAAACACATAAATCATCAATAAAGACCCTCATAATGGTTGTCAAATATGGCTCAAAAGTCTTGTGGGGGAAGCTCCTTGAAACTTAAGATGTCCATTCTTCAAGCCAAAATTCATGACTGTACTAACATAGGCTTCCCACTTTGTAATGAAAGCAATTTTATCCATATCATCTAGATGCATTCTGATCTAGTTGTAGCCTAAAAAACCATCTAGAAAGCTGTACATTTCATGCCCTACTACATCATCAAGCAAGGAATCTATAAAAGGCATCGCAAAAGGATCAGTAATGGTAGTTGCATTCAATTTCCTATAATCCACACACACCTTGATTTTCCCATTCTTCTTAGGTACCACTACAATGGGAGATAACCAAATTACTTCATTAACAAGATTGATAAAGCCAACCCTCAACAACTTGTATTTCTTCCTTGACCTACTTAGCATAATTGGGATTCATCCTGTATCTCTTTTGAATAATTGTCTTAGCATAAGTCTTTAGGTTATTCATATGCTGACACACTGTTGGATCAAACCCCTTCATGTCTGTATAGTCCCAAGCAAAGATGTCCTGAAACTCCTGACATAACTTGATAAGATCGTTTTTAAAAGTTTCCTCCACATAGATGCTCATCTTGATGATTTTACTCTCTCCTTGCTCATTCAAGTTGACCTCCTTCATAGTGTGCTCATACCTCTGCTAGGCTTGAATAATGGCTTTCTATCCTTCCTCTTCTAGCACATCTAGGCTATCCATACCCTTAGAATCCTTACAATGCCAATGTTCAAGTTCTTTCAATTTATTTTCAGGATGATTAGTTCTTAGGTCCTAAATTAATTTATAATCTTTATTCCTTGGGTTCTCTTGAAATTCAAGTTACTCTTGATCTTTAAGAAGTCCACTTGAATGCTGTCCTAATTGGTTTTGACCTACAATTTGAATAGTTTGCTATTCCATAATTGATTTTTTTCACTTATGGAATAATCTTGATAGTCTTGAATGATGCCACCAACATCTATCTCAAACACTAGAACCATAGAAGGATTTTCTTGCAAGAACAATTCTTCCTCATCATCTTCCATGTCATCTACAAGATTAATAGTTTGAGCTACCATAGGTCTAGCAAAACTCTTCAAGATTACCTTATTACCTATGGATAATATAATATCCTTGAGTCCCCTAGGGATACACACATAATCATTCCCCTACTTTTGCTTCAACTTGGCTAATTTGAACCACAATTTGCCCAAAAGCATTTTATTGGAATCCCAAATTTCTAACATCCTTAGGACAACAAAACTTACCCTGAAGAACTTCAAGCTAGTCACTTTGATTAGTTGATTCTTAAGAATACCTAATGGTTGTAACCTCATCTGGTTTTCCATCCTAACCTAAAATGGGGTGGTAGTAGTTCCTCCTGATTGGTTGCCAAATATGTATGTTCAAGAAGTATATTGACTCTTGATTTCCCATCTAACAGGACATAATCATGTTTCTTTCCTACATACTCAACTTGAATGGTGGACACCTGATAATCCACAACTCCTTGTTGGGTTGGTATGATTGCCTGACACTCAAGAATTGCTTGATCCTAAACTAAATTATCTCAAGAACTTCCTATTGCTTTTTACTGATCTTCACAAGAAACTTTTCCTTGAACCCTGGTATTAAATCGAAGATCTGCTTCAAGGTTAACACTGCAAGAAGCACTTTGCTAGAGCTTGAAATAGCTCTTCTAAACCTCCTTCCTGAAAATTTCCTAATGCCTTATCTTCAGGATATTGACCGTGCTAATCAAGGTTTAGGGTACCTTGACCCTCCTGATCATCAAATTCCTTAGATATTGGTATCCCGCGACCACTTTTTGCAACTTCCTAACTTGTTTTGTTGCCTTTTTCCTGGCTTTCTCTTGTTCTTGCCAATCAAGCTTCAAGCCTACTTGGCTTCTAGTGATAGTTAATATCATAGCTTCACTAGGAAAATCCTCTACTTTAATGCAATTGGAATAGTCACATTCAACATGCATACTTATGCCATTCAAGTTACCAAAGGCCTTATCTGCCCTTTCTTAAACTTTCTCTTGATGAATCTTCCCATAACTAGTTGCACCTGTACCTTCAAGAAGTCGCCTTTGCTCATCATGGTCAAGAAGCTCTATGAGGACTACTGCAACTGGGGCAAGTGGATGCTGTGGATGAGATGATCTTGCAGGTCTTCCATCATTGCAGGACCTTGCTACTGGTATACCTCTCCTAGTCCTATGCCTTGCCCAAAGTTCACAGTTTGGTCCAACAAAATGTCAGTAACCTCCACAATAGTGGCATGCTTCCATTTGAGTAGTTTGCTACTGTGCCAAATTTTTTTCCCAATGTTGAATTTTCTACATTCTTCTAGGTCCCCTAAAGGGCCCTTGAGGCATTGCATCAGTAATAACCTAATTTACTGTAGCTAGCTGCATAGGTCTTGGCCTAGGCTACATCAATTGATGTGCCATCCTAACATTAGGATTGTACCAAAAAGTCCTAGTTTCATGGCTATTTCTTTGGCATATCTCACAATAATTTTCCTTCCTCTTGATATCAGAAATACCTAAATCTTTTAGCTTTTGTTTGATCTTCTTATCCAGTTTACTCTCCTCTACATTTTTCTTGATTTTATCCTTTGATTTCTTCTTGTTAATCTTGGCTGATCCTCATTTTTTCTTTTTCTTTTTGTGTTTCTTCCTATTGGAATCCTCATCATCAGAGTCATTGAAGTCATCCTCCGATTGTGAATCGAACTCACTGTCCTCATCCTCACTGTCAGTTTTTGATCTTGAATCCAAGGAATCATCATCCTTTACGAGTCTTTGATCGGGAGGTACCAAGCCTCCTCTCCACCCTCATAGCACCTCTTCTCATGGTATCTAGTGTGTCGTTTTGACCAAGCTCCAATTAACAATGGGATTCCTAATTTGACCCTTGAGACCCTTAATGAAATAAATAATCTGCATCTCTACTAATGGTGCATCTCCAACATCTAGCCTATTAGGCAAAATTTTAAACTTCTAAGCATAATATTCAACCATCATATTCTTCTACTTGATCTTCTTGATATTTCTTAAGATTTCTCCTATAGTTTTATCCTTCCAAAGCGTGCCTAAAAATGTTGTCATTAATGTATCATATGTATTAAATGCTGCATACCATAATTGGTAAACGAGTCCATGGCTTTTTCCTATAAGGTGGCTATAAATTGCTGCTTCTTGACTTGATCTCCATACATCAGGCTTAAAGGAGTTGGAGGGGATGGAGGAGACTCTATAGATGTAGTAGGGGAATTCTATACTATTGCAATACCCCCACAGAGGTACCCACATCCTGATAATCCTATCTGTCATTTGTAAACTGTTCTTCATCTAGCCTGCCTAATTCTCCTACTTCTCCTCTATTATTCAGCAATGCCTCCAACTCATGTTGCCTTGCCAAGGCTTCCCTTAATTCTTAGGATTTTCTCCTTGTTAAAATGGGTTTGGGAAAATATGGATAATTTTTGACATATATGCTGTCCATAAAAGGCACCTTGCACATCTTCAATGCCATTAATATTGCAACTTGATCTAGTGGAAATTGGTTCTAGGCTTGATGCCTAAATCATGAGAAATTTTCCTATGAAACCGGTAGGATCGCCAAAGTATTATAGCCTCTCAAGACCACAATAGGAACATAGAACACATCAATTTACCTAAAAAAAGTCCTATCACTGTAAATAACTTCTTGAATCTATTTATAGCTATATTAAGCATTTAATATTCAGGAACAATATGCAGACATGAAACACATATTATAATCTCCTAAAAAATGATAGATAGTTTATTGTTGTCACGACCATTCCTGATTGAATAACTTGAAGTAGACGTCATTAATATTCAGGAGACCAACATAGATAGAATCAAACAACAATGACCATATTCTAGAACTATCCTTAAAGATGGCTCATTCCTTATCACACAAAATTTGAAAAGATACAACTACTTGATTCTCAAGACAAGTGCCTGAACTTTAGACACTTGCGCCTGAACATCATATGAAATATGAAGTCACTTTACACATGCTAATCCCAAAAGCCTAAATTCATATAAGTACTAAGGTATGAAAGTACTAAATAGATGATTGAATATGAGCCCTAACAGGTCCCATAATAGACTCCTCTACTTTGACACCATGACCCCCACTTACTCATATGACATCTTGCACAAAAACCTTGGCCTGCATGGCTAATTGGCTAATGTCCATGTTGTGCGATTTGATCCCTCCACCATCACCCTTGAGGACAAGATGGACCCCAATCCCACCATCATAGATGCAAGCTTGCACTTTTTAACAGTCCTATTCAATTATAACATTGCCAAGTTGTGACGTTCTGTCATATCCTCACTGTCCTACACCTACTAGTCCTACTCATGAAGTTCATTGAATGATTTCTTTATTTATATATATGCTTAACAACTCACTGTGTGTGTGTGTGTGTGTGTGTGTGTGTGTGTGTGTGTGTGTGTGTGTGTGTGTGTGTGTGTGTGTGTGTGTGTGTGTGTGTGTGTGTGTGTGTGTGTGTGTGTGTGTGTGTGTGTGTGTGTGTGAAGAGATATTCTTTAGATTAACAAACCCCTAACTAGTACCATGTCTTAAATGCCTATTGGCATGGCATGATGCATTTCTTACAGCATGGTGGAGGAGGATCCTAGTACACATAGTGCATCATGGGGGCCTATTAAGGCCACCTTATAGCTCAACCTCACCAATGGTGTCTCAACCTCCTCATAGACATACCCTGGTATGCCATGGGAAATGTCCACCCATGGTGTCTTGACCCTCATATAGATACGCTAGAATTGTAATATTTAGAGTATCCCCCACCCTAACCTTCACCATTGTTATGACCATATTGTATAACATGACCTTCATATCTAAATAATCTAGATTATCCATGTCCACATTGACCCATGGCCTCATCACCTTCCACACCTCCTAGAGTTAGCCTATCTATGCATGTTCTATGTAGACCAATGAGTCCCTCATCACATCATAGAAGGAATCCATTGTCTTCATGTCCACCTACCACCACCAACTCGTCTTGAGGTGGAAGATATTATGTGGTTGCCTCTTAATGGTGTTGTAGCCAACAAATGCAACATTGATAAGGTTGAAGGAAGAGGCTGGAAATGCATTCATGGTTTTGATGGAGTTGATCAATCTAGTGTTGTTGGGTCCAAGCCATGAGAATGTAGACACATTCATGGTTCTATGGAGTAGCAAGATGGGTGGCATGGGGATGCCAGGTGGCAAGGTTCAATGGGAGGGGAGGGGGAGAGAGAGAGAGAGAGAGAGAGAGAGAGAGAGAGAGAGAGAGAGAGAGAGAGAGAGAGAGAGAGAGAGAGAGAGAGAGAGAGAGATCACATGTCTACATGGATCACCTCATGCATAAAAACTTAGTATGCATCATTGTAGCACACTATTGTCATAGATCATTGTCACTTCATATGGTGGGTGATTTTCAAGGTTTCTCTAGCTCCCTATAAATGTTCCCCATAAATGCTCCCTAATGAAGACAACATTAAATCCATGGGATTGTGGGTTGTAGTCCAAAACTATTCATATCACATAAGCAAGGAGGCAACTTCCAAAAAGCCAAGGGGGACCCTATAGCGTGAGTCCTCCGTGGTTAAACATGAGGAGCATATTGTGCATGTGGATCTTGTTGCACACAATAATGGTAAGGGTCATCTTCAATGGATACATTTTATCATAATCTTTGATATAATTCTCATACTTTATTATTATGGTGTCACCACAATTCATTTTTATTGTTTTATTTTAATACATGGGGATAAGATTCCTTCTATGATAATTAAGCATAGATCATATAAAGTTTGCAACCAAACATGTTTGATTGCCCTAGTATGAACTATATTCAATCATATTTGCAAGTTCTCATTTACAAGTAATATTGATTTATGGCCTTCGTAATCCAAGCAATCATGGATGTCATAGGTCTTGGATGACTCACAAGGGCTTAATACACCAACATGAGTGACCTTGATTGAATATTGTCTTAGAGTCATTTAACCTAAAAGCTCACCTACCTACTTCCATGGTTGAGAACCTTGCCTAAGCAAGCTCGCCACACCCGTCTTGGTGGTAGATAAGATCATATACACTAGTAATCAAGAGACCCATGAGACTACACTCTATATGAATTTGAAGACAAAACCCATCATAGACTTTATAAAGTCCATATTTTCCTACAAGAGTAGCATCTATATAGTAAGGGACAGATGCATCCTTTCTTCCAAAGCAACTGGACATAACTTTTATGCCATTTAAGTAACTTATGACATTGTCGGGTTTTTTATAGACCTTCTAACCACTCCTACTACATAAAAAATGTCTAGATGTGTAAATACTATAGCATACACCAAGCTACCAATCATAGATACGTAAGATATCTTGACCATTTTAGCATTTTACTCATCTAATCTTCTCTTTTCCATTTTGAAAACCTCAAGTGCATTTCCAATGTATTCAAATGGAGCACACTCTTAGAGATGAACATCAAAGGAAAGAAGTCATAAAGAACATTCATAATGGGAACTCTAAAAGTACTTTAGCAAGTACAAATAGCAATGCCCTCTTTTTAGGAAGAGGAAGAGAAAGATTCAACACCCAAAGAGAAAGAAGAATATACTAAATAAACTAACACAACCACAATAATAATCAACTACATCAAGAGGGTAATTAATTTTCTTATGGAAGAGGAGGCCATTCCTCTTCCATCCTAGAGATAGAGGAAGAAGCAGAGGTAGACATAACTTAATTCAATGTCATTATTGTTCAAAATGTGGAAATTTTGAGAAGGATTGCAAGAATAAGAAAGCTGATTGGAAGGGAAATCAACCAACTTTGTTGATGGAGAAGAAATCTCTCAATGTGTCCCTCAAGACAAGTCTCTAGTCTCTATCAAGTACACAAGCCAATATTGTAGATTTTAGAATCAAAGAAGAATCATAGTGGACTGATAGTGGGGCAAGCTCCCACATTTTTCATGCTACATATTTCTCTAATTTAGATTCCACTCACAATGATAATATCTAAATTGCAGATAGTACCCCTAACGCTATTGTAGGTAAAGAAGACATACCTATCTACCTCAATACAGGGCTAAAAAAGATACGTGAAAATGTTACATTGGTACCCTCATTGACCAAGGACATATATTCAATTGAAATCATGACTAAAAAAGGCTTCAAAGTCGAGTTGAAAGGAAAAAAATACTTCATAAAAGACAAAGAATTACTATAAAGTAGTGGCCAAAGGAAAGAAGCATAGAAAAATCTTCAAGCTTGAAGGATCACCTTCAACATTTGTAGCCGTACAAGATGTATCAGTCCTTGATCTCATTCATAAAAATGTATGTGAATCAACCCATACACCTTCAATAGGTGGACATACATATTATGTCAGTTTTAATGATAATTCTTTCATATATACTTGGATATGCTTCATGAAATATAAGGCTAAAGTAATTGACATCTTCAAGCACTTTTGTATTATGGTTGAGACTATGATAGGAAGAACAATCAAACTATTCAGATCAGATAATTGAGGAGAACTCTTATCCAAAGGATTAATCCAACACCTCTTTAAACATGGGATAAGAAGGTAGCTTACTTGTAGCTATACACATCAATAGAATGGTGATACAAAGAGGAAGAATAGGACCTTATTTGAGGTAGTTAGATACATATTGAAAGAAAAGCAACTTGCAAATTGCTATTGGGTTGAAGTAATCGATGTTGCATGCTACTTGATGAACCAATCACTTATTGAAGTACTAAGAGATATTACATATGAAGCCTATAGAAATAACATGACATAGTGAACTAAGTGTAAGCAAGGAATAGAGGATATGTTAAATTTCTATGTTTTAATAGAATTAATTCATAGTTCATGTTTCTCTTCTTGTTTTGCATCTTTTGACCAGTGAAATGCGAAATAATGTCTCTGATTAGTGGTATTTTGCTAACTATCGCGTTTCACCGGTGAGATCTTCAAATAACTTTCTCTTCAAGTAGTGTCCGGTGAAACACAATTTCTTCACCGGCATTTGTCTTGAGCACCTTGTTTTCGCTTTTCACCGGTCAATTAAAAAAATTTCTCATTTTTTGATTTTTTGTCTTGAAAAATGCAATTTTGGGGCCTCTTTCCATGGTTCCATCTTGTTTTATTGGACATTGTTGCCATTCTGCTTTGTTTTCAGGGATAAATCTTTTGTTGGTCAAGATGACAAAGAGAAAGCTATCTCTGGAAAGAATGGATGAGGAGGAGCTAGTGGAGACTTCCGATGATAGGCTCTTTGATTTCTTACACACAACTAGAAATTCTTCCAAGTTTAGCTATATCAGGGAAATTTTCAATGTTCCTTTTGATTTGAAGGAGTTATTGGAGGATCATGAAGATAAAATTAAGGAGTACAGATATTTTTATGATAGACATGTGCAAGGTTTAGAAGTCAATGGATTTGTTCATTATAGTGATGTCATGGGAGCCACCAATACATCCAGGTCGACTTTGCTAGGCAGGTTCAACCTCATTGATGAGGAATTCAGAAAGAGAGAAACATGTTGCCCTTTCCACAGGTATCAACACCAATGCCTTCTGATCCACAAGGACATTGGATTTATTGTGTATCTTCAGTACATGGAAAATTCTTCTCCAGATATAGACCAACAGGGAAAGCTAGAGGATATTGCAAGTATGGATAAGAAGGTCGAAGAGAAGGAGGAGATGTTCCAAGAAGATATTGAGAATCAACTTGTCCATGGTTTTGATGTAGGTTTGTTCAAGAGTGACAATATCACAATGGTGGAAGAAAAGGAGATCGAGCCAAGTGCACAGGTTGATGAAGAAGGTCCTCTTGCATGTGTTCCAACATTTCCCACTTATCTTATCAATAAGAAGAGATATGTGTTGCTAAATGATATTCAACATCTTTTTGATCTTAGAGAAGATTATTGCTTGGCAATCCTTGCAGGTTGGGGCAAAAATGACATGAATTTTATAGGTTATGAACAAGAACCACTAGCAAGTCTTGATGTTGAGGGAGAGAATTTCCAAGACAGCTCTATAGCCTTACATACATGTATTAATCAGATCGTAGAATACGAAAAGGGGGGGCTACCTACAGAATAAGAGTTCTTGCAGGTCCAGAAGAAACTTCATATTGATGATGTAGGGTATGAAGAGAGATTGAAGTCTCCATCAGATGAGAAACCTAAGAGTTCAATAAATCTTTATGATGATAGTCTTCTTGAAGAAGATGAACACCCTAAGGTATGAAATATAATTCGAAGTTACCCATTGAGTTTATGTTAGACTTTATTATGCATTATAGATAAATATCTTATATCTTATATTGTTGTGGTTTGTTGTGTAGATTGAGATTGAAGATCTGGACAACTTTCTTGGAAGGGCCAAGGGCTCTAGGCCAATGAAGCTTGGAAAAAATCAAAGCCTTGGCCATTATATTGGAAACTTAAACAATCAAACAATTGTAATATATCATAGTAGATTGTCAAGCTCTCCAAGTCTACCAATGATGGCTTTGAGAGCTATCTCAAAGGTAATTGGATCTCAAGTTTTCAGCAGAGGTTTGGACAAGATCATTTTAGTGGAGAAGGAAGAAGCCATAGAGTTTTTGGCTTCATGCCTAGATACAGTGGATCTAGAGCTAGATATTTTGGAGTTCTTGGCTCCTATTTGCTCTCTTATGTAGGAGATAGTAAGAATTTGAAGCTTCTTCTAGGCTATCAGAAACAGGAGTTTTTGAAATACAGAGGTCTTATTGAGTGGGATGAAACAAAAGGTTCCTCTAGAGGCCCTGTCGAGCTACCTGAAACCAAGGACTCCTCTGAAGGCCCTATTGAGGTGCCTGAAACTAAGGATTCCTCTAGAGGCCTTGTTAAGGTGCCTGAAACTAAGGACTCTTCTGCAACACAATCAGACTAGAAGATGCCAAAGATTAAGGGTTTCTTGAAACCCATCTTTTCCCAACTCTTTGTTTGGTTTGTAACCATTCTGTAAATCTTTGCTTTGCGCAAGAATTTAAATATCTATCTTTTCTTCTTTGGGTAACAATTTGTATAGTCCTTGCTAAAGATGATGTATTGCTTGATGTGGTTGTATCTTTAAGCTTGAATTTATGCCAGATTTCTCGATAGAACCATTGAAAGACCTCTAATAAACTGTTGGCTTTGTGTCTTCCACCTCCATGTCTTGTGTGTCTGAAATATTTTGTTCTTGCTTGATAATGTGATTTTTCCATACCTTGGGTTGACCAGATAGATAGAGATCCATATTGTTTAATAAAGTATGGAGCATGGTTGTATAGAATATGCTGCATAGTCAACAAATAAAGAAAGTTATTAAAAAACATTATATGAGTTCAACAATGAAGAAACAAACATATACAAAATTCTTGCCATATAGTGAGTAAAGTGTTGATCACCCCAAGCTTCTGTCATCGCCTTTTTGAAAAGGTTCAATTGGTTTTTAAAATCTTTGAGATCATCATCATTCCATTCAATCTTATCACAATAAAAAAACACTTTGTCTAGTGTTTCCCAAACTTTAGCTTTTCTATTCCGAGCTTGTCCATTATCAATGTGATCCTTAACTGCATTATGTAGGGCTTCCCACTGATTAAATTTAATAGTTGAGCCACCATTTCTCGAGTTTATCTTGCCAAGTCTCCCATGAAAGCCTAGAAACCTTCTAGCCTTCACTCCACCAATAGATGGTTTTTTTGGGACACAATTACCATCCTTAGACTTGTGAAGATCTGGTTCAATAACAACATTGCCACCATGCAAACCAATTGCAAAGAGAACTTTTTCAACCTTTGTTATAGCATCTGTTCTAGTTGATAATGGCTTTAGCTTCCATGCAAATCCTATATAGAGATGAACAAGCTTTTCAATTATCCTGCAAAGTGCATGAAGTGTACAAATATGGGCATTCGCTAAAGGAATTTCCAAGACTGGTTTAAACTATGGATCCTTATTGTGCCTAGAGGGAGCTCTATTCCAATTGCTTGAGTTTAACTCTGCAGCTGGTGACATGCAGTATAAGTAAGGAGATCTCGAGTTGGCTCCCTTTGATACATTATACATACATTTGAGTGTCTTTAGGTCACCAACTATGTGCCACTCAATCTTGTAGTTCCCAAATCCTTCAACAAATAGCTCTTCTCCTGCTTGTTGCCTTTGAATAACATTAGGTATTGATGTTTGATGAAAAACCCAATATAATATATCGAAATTCTCAGTATCTACCTCAAATGCTCCTAGCCACCAGATGTTATATTCAAATTGAACACTAAATGATGTTGAATAATTGCAATGACCTGACGAAAGTGCTCTATTCATCAAGGTGATAGAGATTCTCTCCAATTTTTTACATTTCAGAATCTCACTTTCATCAAGTTTAATCACAAATCTAGCCATTCCCTGTGTCTTTGCTACTGACAAGTCATAAAATTTGATCATTAAGCATTGTATGGTGGGCAAGTCAAGGAAAATATTGTTAAATTCATTGAATGTAACCTCCTTTTTCTTGCCCTTGAAGCTAGCCTTGATATGAAAAGGCTCACCTAGAATCCCCATCACTTTGTTATTAACTCTCTGTCTGATAGTCTTAACCACAAATGGCTTCGGAAGTATGCAATTACGTATCTGTCCTTGCTTCATATTTGATTGTAAAAGTTGGAAAAGTTGCATATAAGCATCTCGACTGATACCAATACTATCCAGTGTCTTCTGTACTAACTTAGAATCCAAATAATGATCCTTTACAAATGACTCCAAGCATTGTTTCTTTGCCTTTTTAAATTTCTTCTTCTCCAAAATATCCTTTGAAACTACTAAAGGAAGAAGATGATAATAAAATTGAGCTGCTTTTAAAGAATCTCTTTCACTTGCATTTGGTTGTAGAAGAGATCTAAGAAAAATTAACATCACAAATCAATGCAAGTAATTTAAATAAAGCCATATTTAAGATTTTTCAAGTGAAAAAAAATATATCTTGCTGCTTGGATTCTTTTACCACAGCCTCCTCCTCCTCATTCTATATTTTGTTTCATCAAAAGATGATTCTCTAGTCCAAGGATATCCTTTTCTGCAACAAGATTAAGTGTATAACCTAAAAATCCATTGTAGCCATCACCAATAAACCTCATTAATGATGAGCTATTATAGAAAGGAGGAGTGCTATTTCTGCTAGGATCTTTGGGATATAGCTTTCCATCTAACCAAAGATCAATATTCTTCTTTCCTTCAAACCTTAGTATATGTTTCATAGACTCTGTAACCGTGATAGATTTTGTTCTCTTTCTTATTGGTTCATACTCACTATCCAACTCAATATGAAGATGATAGAGAGGTCTTTTATGAGAGCTATAGAGATCATTGGATGATTGATCCGTAGCTGAGTTACAGAGATCATTGGGTGATTGATCCATAGCTAAGGATATGATTAGAAGCAAGAACGAAAACAAAGAAGAGACTACTAAGGAGGAGAAAAAAAGAAGAGAGAAACGATGGAGGGAGGCAATCGAGTATCCACCAAAATTCAAATTGAATATTACTTTTCACTTTAATGAGGAGAGGTAAGATCTTCATTATGACAACCTTGCCAACTTTATGGCGACCTAGATTTCTAGGTTTGATGTGACCACAAGAATATCACAACAATGACTTATTAACGAATTTTGATATTTTAACATACCAAAATATAAACCTTTTAAAAATTCTATAAAATGATTTTATTTCTTAAATTTTTTTCTCTCTCTAGGATCTCTTACAGGGCATTTTTGAGACCTCAAAACTCCCCTAATGGATTGTACCAAGGTAGATCTATTGTTGGAGCTAGTCTTGCTCAAAGGACACTCAAGCAAGGCGAGCCTACATGCCATCCAAATCTTGTGTGTGCAAGGTCTTGGCACTAAGTAGGGCATGAATGCAGTGCCATTGCTTGAGGGAGATGGCTTTAAATTTGACCACTTGAGCTCAGAGTTGAGCATTAATGGCTAGCTTCATCATGTTGTAGGTGGGAGTGGAGGGGTTTTTTCAGATTGGATCAAGGTTAGGATCTTTGCCTCCCTAACCCTTGCTTGGGTCATCATGATTTATGGATCCTTCCCCCTAATTAGAGCATGGCTCCTACTTGATCTTGATCTTGGGATGGAGGCGGGCACTTCGACAATCTTTGGGGAAGGGCAAAGATCTGGACCAGTAGGCCAAGAAATGCCAACCTTCTTCATCTATTGGACTACTTTAACCTACTATTCCTCTAAGATGTGCTACCAAAGGTTGGATTTAGCCTTCTAGTCCTAGTTTAGGTTTAGAACAGTCTATTTTAGGTCTTGGATTTGCTCCTCTATCTTAGTTTTCTACTGCTCCAGCGCTTGATAGTGTTTGACCATCATCTACCACTTTGGATCCACAAAGCTTGTGCCAGTGGGGAGAATGAAGAAGTCTAGGCTCGGGGCCTTAGGTAAAGCTTTCTTATTGCTCAAGGTGTAGAACAGGCTCCTTTGTGACAACTTGCTTCCCTTTTTCACTAGGCATAGAGCGGCCACCCTTGCTACTGAGCGAAAGGCAGAGTGTGTTGGAGTAGAGCCAATGGGGACACTCTTGCCTTGCTATTGAGGAGGGGACAAGGCCACATCGATCAGTGGTTGGGTAGAAGGGGACAGACTTAGCCTCAAAGTCTAGCTCATTTGGCTTGTTGGGAAGAGGTGGAAGCTTGGAGCAAGAGTCGATCATGGTAGCTTGGAGCTCATGTTTTAGCTTCTCCCAGTGGTTGATCCACTCTCACTCATAGTTTCATTGGAATTCCTCAATGATCTCTAGGGCAAGGTTGACAAGGTGTCTAGGCTTGGGATAGTGGCCCATGGGAGGCTGATGAATTGGGTTAGCTAAAACACAATGCGGGCACTGTTGATGGCCTTTGTGGTAGGAGAATACACCTCCTCAATATGCATCTGTAAGTCCACCATAGCCACACTCAAGAAGAAGGATGCACATAAGGCATAAAGAGGGTAGATTGGGGAGCTAAGGCAACAATCACAATAGGGAGATGAAAAATGAGAGTGGTGAGAGAGGAAACTGCCTTAAAAGGCTAGTGAGTTAATGCATAAGGACTATGGCCAATGTATGTGCACTACATTAGCAAAATAGCCCATAACCATGTATGATGTGAATGAGATTCTTGAGAAATCATGCGATCGTCGGGCATTGCTAGGACCTAAAATGGGCCGGCACTATCCATGGCACTAGCCAGACCTCATGCACACAACAGACAACCCCACCACATGGCCTTGTGGGCCAGGAGCGTCTATAATACATCAACATACACTAGATAGACTTAATTATGCATTTGTAGCTGATATGTAGTCCAATGTTTACCTTCCCTTGTCCTAAGAGGAGATCCCAAATATATATGCATAGTGCCTCGTAACAAAAACATAAAGAAGCTCCCCTTGGCTGATTGCCGTGGCTCCATAGTGACTCTCCTACACCTTGGGGATTGGCCCCAAGATGTATCACTCTAACATGTAAAACATAATGCACAAACCCACTATTTTCTTGTTTTGTACGATCCAGGAATATATAAGGCTCCTTTCCACTCAACGTATAAGTCACATCCTAGGAAGACAATTGCTATGCAATCCAGGACTGATACCATGTCATGCATCATGCATAGTGCATATGATCCTAGTGCACAAACAATATTCAACAATTCAACATTTTGTGATGTGGAAAAAACAACCCTTTCATGATTTTCACTAAACGTATGCTTCAATGTATGGAGACTAGCACCGATTCCTCGTGCTACTAGCCCCTTAAATTGAGATATCACAATTCTAAATGGAATGCACAATAAAATATTTCAAAGATTCACATCCTCTCAGCCCTCTTAATCTCTTAACCTCACCCTTTCCCTTTGACGTTTAGGTTATGCTGCGTTGCATAGGTGTAGGGTATTATTTTGTATGTATTTTTCACATAAAATGGAAAAAACATGAACTATGACACATAAAAAAAGCTTAAATGAAGCCAAACCTCATGCCTTAGCTTTGTTATACAGCCACAACCATGAATCATAATTTTTTAGATTTTTATAATGTGAAAATTCTATTTTTTCCCATTTTAAGCTATTTTTCTCTATTTATTTGTGCATTAAAATAGATTTTTTAATTTATTATTAGTGACTAATTATGAAAACTGAAAGATGTTTTGTCTCAGAATTTTATCCCATGCGCATCTCTTTTCTCCACTCGAAACCAATAAAACCTTCATTTTTACACTAAAAAGGCACTTTTCGGGCTATAATTTAATTATTATGACTATTTATTGTTATGATCTACATTTTTTTAATGCATAACCCTCAATCATATTGCAAACAAGCTCCAAACAAATTTTCGCTCCATATGAACTCCATTTCAACCATCAAATATCAACAAGAAGCAAATTTCCTTTGTAAAAATGAGCCATACTGCTTATTTGCATGTTGCGGGGTTTTTAAATGATTTTTCCGGGTTGCCAACAGACCAACCAATAGTAAATCTTCAATGCTGAACATCTTCCCTCAGCCTCCTCTTGATCTTGGAGCAATCCGGTTCATGCGGGGCAAGCATCCTTCAACAGTTCTTCATTCTTTGTCATGTGCATGAACTGCCCCTTAAGCGGAGAGAGAGGGAGGAGAGAGAAAGAGTGAAATTGTAACTCCTCATGCGGGCAGCCAATCCCAAAGGCGAGGGTGGCGATAGGGAGCATGGAGAACTAGCATTCGACTGATCTAATCAGTTGGTATGGTTGCATAGAGGTGGAAGATGGCCTATAGGCTCCCTCTCCCAAAATCGTCGCCTTTTGAAGAGGATGCCATCACCCAATTGTTTTCAGCCGCACACCCCCCCCACCCCCACCCACCCCACGAAATCGAATTTTTGGGGGGTGGCCCCAAGGGTCACCCCCTTTCACTTCTCCTTTGGGCCCTTCTCACCAAGTTTGGCCAATTGCCTGCATTGGCAGTCCGACGTCCAATTCGATGTCCAAAAAATCTTGTGCGTCCATCTCGAAGTCCTCCACTATTGGGCATCTCCTAGAGTCTCATACGACAGTCAAAAAAATTATGGGAATTCCCCAACCGTCACTTGGTGGGTCTTTAAAGCACTTTTGGGGCTTGCCACTTAAAATCGTATTGATTGCAGCTGCTGCCTTCGAGAAGTCTATTTTTCCCTTGAAATTTAGATTTTTTGGCTATTTTTAAGCACTTCTTGAATTTAAAAATCAATTGTCAGGCATATTCTCAAATGACTGGGCAACATAAATGAATGCCATGTTAGCAAGGCTTCCAAATTTTGGATTGAATTCAATTTGAAGGTGGGTGACTAGTGGAGGAGACAACCAATAATCCAATGTGGAAGAAGAACTGGGGGAATACAGATTGATGGGGAACGGGCACTTGAAGCCTTCCGCATGGTAATACAATATCCAAAATCCATTAATAAGGCATTGGCAGCAACTTATCTTGTAATTCAATCAAATAAAATGAATTAGTGCCGAAGTCATAAAATACCCAGAATGGACCACTCCACTGGAATTTGAGCTTGTGGGGGATTTTTTCCATGTGGGTTTTGAAAACCAGGGTGAGTTGGCCCCTATTGCAAAATAATGCCTTCTTAGATAGTCCATCAACTTACTCTTTCTATCGGGCTTGGACCTTGGATATGATGTAGGTACTATGTATCTGGTCTTCCTTGAACTGGGTAATGGTTTTTCATCTAGAATAGGAGTGATTCCTCCTAGAATGAGCCAAGACCTTGTACCACTAGTAAAAAACTGGGGACTACAAATTTCAGTGGTGTAATGGCTTCCAACCCAAAGGCTAGCTTTGCAAGGAGTCATCTCGATTGCAACCTTGAAAGATGCCTAGAAAGTCCGAAGTGCAACATGAAGCTTTATATCCCAACTAGGGGTCCAGTCCCTTCATATCTAAATATTTCCATGCAAACACATCCTTGAACTTGGTAAGCAAAATGATGAGTTGTTTTTGGAAATTCGATTGTAGTTTGGCCCTAATTCGGATTGGTTCGGACCAAGATACATTGTGTCTAGCTCATGCTCTTTGACTCTTATGAATTTTTGCATTTGTGCTTTAAACTCGCACTCTTGACTCAAGATTTCATTATTGCCAACATTAGCAATTTGGTAGTGACAGTGTGGCCTTTGGTGCAGTGCGGGTTCTGAATTTCAAAACTATCTGGAATGTTGTCCTATTCTTGCTCTTCTGGGGATTTAGGTTTTGACTCTAGGGTTTCATGTATTGTTCAACTGAAGTGGAGAATATTAATGAGACACCAGGGTTGCAAGTTAGCATTAGCTTTCAAGAACTCTTCTTCCATCATCACTTAATCCTTCAACCATATCAAGTGTTTCAACGATAGTTGGTCGATGATGCAAGGCAAGTGAGGTAACATTTGTCAAGAAGACCATTACCTTGTGCTAGTTTCTCTAGATAGTTAGTTTATCCTTATCCCAATTTTGACTTGTTTGGTGTAGCCAAGGTCTTCCTAATAGTAGGCAGCAATCCTCGCCAACATGCTCCTTGTTTAGAACTACCAGAGATACTAGAAATTGCATTATTGTAATTTTAGAAGTACCAACCTAATGATGCCTAGAGATCATACTCTCTGTTGATTGGCTATATGTACCAAGAAAGGAACAGGTTCCCAATCCATTAATCCTAGTTGTTGGCATGTGTCCAATGTGATGATATTCACCCTTGATCTGCGATCAAGTAGGGTAATTTGGATGATCTGGTCCCTACATCAAATAGAAATGACCAAAATGGTCAAGTCAAATAGCGGGACTTGTTGGCTAGTGTTGAATCTTTTGCACTATTTCTTTTGGGGCTTGGGCCATCATGGCTACTACTTCTAGTTCTAGTAGTACCGTGCATTCAGATTGAATCATCTTTAGGAGATGATCTTTGAAATTTGGGGGACTAGGTTTGAGTAAATAACCTATTGGGATAGTAATGTTGACATGACCCCATTCGGCTAATGTTTTAGATGAGTTCGGAATAGCTGAAGTGCTTGGCATGTTCCTTTCATTACTACAGGATTCCCCTTCATCTTTTGACTTCCATTGCAAACTGGGGTTAGCATTGAGGGTGTCCCTTTATCTTTGTCCAAGATGATTCTCCAGTTTATTCTTTTGACATTTTCTAGGATTATCTTCCGAAATTTGATTTTTTGGCTTACTAAGATGAGCTTCTGTGATAGCTTCTCTCTTTGATTTCCGGGACTATAGCCTGGGTTCTCCACACTAGGTTGTGGGTGGATCTTCTCGCACCACTTGTTTGTTTTTCTCTTGTGGTGGGTTTGATGTTTTAAAGGCCAAATCTAGCTACAATTTGAACTTCCAGACTCTAGATGTATGTGCAAGTTGGAATTGCATTGGCTTCGTGCTAGGTTGGATTATGTCCTCCCACTGTGTTGCATTCCTTGAGTGGGTAGGATATGCACATGGAGTGGATGCTATTTCAAACTACCCGTTTAACCTTTGGATTGAAATGCGAGGTTGATGCTTTGGTTGGCTCCGGGTCACTTGTGATCCATCCTACCACCTGGTGGTGGACTTTCTCCTACTCATTAGCCCATGAAGTGCCTATGGGGCACAACGTGGTATCTTTGTATGTCTTGTTGGATTGGGTGATGACATGCACCTTCAGTTCAGACAATTCCTTGATCTCCATTGTATTGGCTCCTAGCATATGCACTAGGCCTTGTCCTTGGTTCTTCTGAGCATTCTATGCTTGGGCATTTGGGCATTCAGCTCACCAATGTCCTTCCTACATACAAAAGAAGCAATGTTTAGAAAAGGTTTGAAAATTCCCTAGGTCTCTTCCACCTCAACCATGCCCACCATGGCCATTTCCGAGTTACTAGTAGTCTTGATTGGATATGCCATGGATGTAGGAACCAAATTGGCCTGAATGTTTGTCCATTGGTTGAAATTGGTTCCTCCTATCCCTTGGCATCCTTCGAGACATGCCATCTAGAACCTGCCATTATACTGAAAGTACTTAGTGTTGTATGTGGTCAAGTTGCAAATGTTGCATCGTCTTTGATTCATGCCACATCATTCAGCCTAGACATGTATAGGATTGTTGCATTGTGTGCACTAGAGGTTGCTAAAACCTCATTCTTCTTGATGTTGTCTACTATTTTATTTCATTTTTCTTTCTTCTTGCTTTGTTTCTTTCTCTCTTCCTCCTCCTTGGAATCAAAATTTGTACTGTTGGGCTCTACTTCCAAGTTAGAATCAAAATTTGATTCACTACTATCTTCATGTTGGTGTTTTTCGACTGATTTGCCAAATTTCTTTCCTTTTCTTGACTTCTCCTTTGCCAAGAATTGCTCTAACCTCAGAGATTTTTTGTAAAATGGGTCAATGATGGAATTGGATAGATCATTGGAAGTAAAGGGTTTTCAAATAGGTTTATTGAAACCTTGGACATATAGGGCATTCAACATTTCATCCTTTGGCTATGCTTTTGGATCAATGCGATTATTTAATATTGTGAACTTGGCAATGTATGCCTAAATTGATTTGTCACCTTGCTTGAGGTGGCAGAGTCATTTAGGTTTTTGTGCATCCATTCGGTCTGGTTGGAACCAGATATAGAAGGAATTTAGGGATTCATTCCATGATAGTTAGCCATTTTTTGTAGCTAGCCAGATTGTGTCCTTCTTCCATATATCAAGGATTTGAAGACGACAACCTTTTAGGCTTCATTAACCTGACTTCTGTAATTGATTGTGTATGCCACATCAAACTATCAGATAAAAACATTTGAATCTTCATTGGAAGATCCCAAGAACTTTGGGAGGGAAATACTTGGATGGCATGCCATTATAATTGGGATGGCGGCAGGTGAAGTTGGGATTGGGATACCTACTAGGTTGAGTGAAGCTAGAAATTGACTTGTCAGATTTAAAGGTTTAATAGATGGAAAGACTAAAGGATATGATTCTCTCCCAGTCAGGGGAGTGGAATATGAACATCGCTTTTGGAATTCCAGGATAGCTTGTTGTGCCGCCTCGACTACGGCCTCACTAAGGAATGGGATAGTCTCAAGAGGTGGGATCATCTAGCATTGTCTAGATGGGGATTATTGTGTATGGCTTTTAGCTGAAATTGCCGCCTCGACTACGGCCTCACTAAGGAATGGGATAGTCTCAAGAGGTGGGATCATCTAGCATTGTCTAGATGGGGACTATTTTGTATGGCTTTCAGTTGAAATTGCCTTAGGTGGACCATGTAAATGCATGTAATGTTAGTGCATGGAAGAAATGGTAATCACGATCACCATGTGTTATCAGTATCCTTGTATAGCTGCCACAGAAATGACAATGGGTGCACTCAAAATTGACACAGATAGACTCCGACATCACTTTTGACATTCAAATCTCAGGTTGGAGAGTGAGACATAATCACAATAGAGGAATATACTCAAAACTAAATTCAAAGTGTATTGTTGGAATCAAGGATGATACAATAGATGGGGATCAAATGGTCATAGCAAAGTTCTCTGAGAGAACAAGTACTAAACAATTGATTGATACAAATGACCAAGGCAGTACTACTGTCGAGTACAATGACTAGGGACAATACACTCATGATGCTAGTTAGGTAAGCTAGAGGAAAAACTCAACAGGATATGGCATGGAGTGAGAGGACTTCCTACTATTTAGCCTCTAAGTAAATCATGACTAGGCATGTTTTATTATAGCAAACGGTGATCGTTTTAGAGGTTACTAATAGGAAGCTATTGTTGTAGATTGCCATTTAAATTGGGCTTATTTTGAAGGACATTTGAGCAAACAGTGCTATAGGATGTTGGAGAAGATCAAAACATACCCTACTTTTTCAAGATAGGGTTTCTTTCTTTATTTTCAAGCTCCACTCAAGCTTCAATGGTGAATTCATGCTTCAAGTACATGTGAACTTCTTTCTACTCTCTTTCTTCATATCTCAAGGAGGTTTTTTCTTTTAAGACCCTAATGTTGAAGCTAGATAGCAGGGTTGAGAGAAATAATGCAAGAAGAAAGTATTGAACTGCAGGAAGGAATGAGGTAGGAGGAGGATGCCTTCCCTCTCCCTCTCCCTCTCCCTCCCTCCCCCCCTTCTCTCTCTCTCTCTCATGGTACAGAGAAGCACATTAATCTTCCAAGAGTTTGATCTCTCAATGAAGCTATTGATGGAAGTGTGAAGGTGTATTCAAGAATTGAAAGTGTCACTTGGACCATTCAATTGGTTGTTTGGAGGGCAATGATGGTAACCTTGAGCTATTGCTTTTCATTACTTTTACATCCAATGTAGAGATCAAGAGCATTTGCATCATAGCCAAATATTAGAAATGCAGAAGAAGAAGAAGAAGAAGAAGAAGAAGAAGAAGAAGAAGAAGAAGAAGAAGAAGAAGAAGAAGAAGAAGAAGAAGAAGAAGAAGCAATTCTCTCAACATTTCTAAATGTGTTCTTCTATTGCTGCATAGCCCTAGAGCTCCTCTCTCTGAGCAAGTCGTCCACTCGTATAGCCTCCTCAAAGACTCTTGCCAACACATCCCTTTGTAGGTTCGAATTGCTAGCTAAGGCCTTATAGAGTTCTTTGTTGTAGATCCCATTGATGAATATGGTGGAGATTTCTCTCTCATTGGGTCACTCAATTGCAGGTATCCTCTTGTACAGACTCCTCACATGAGTGATGTAATCTCGTATGTCCTGTTTGTCTTTTTGGTTGACATTCATTAGCTTAACAATGAGGTTGTCGAAGTATCCTAACTTTGAGAATCTCTTGATGAAGAGATTCTTTAGATTGTTAAAATTATTGTATTCGACATTATCTAGACCAGTAAACAAAGTCCACCCCTTGTCTCCTAAGAAAAGACTAAATGCTTGTGCCCATTGAGTGAAGTCCATGAGGTTGTTAGCCTCACATAGCTGCTCAAATTGGCCGATAAAGCTATAGAGGTCATTGCTACTTGATATTTGTCAAGTTTCTTAGCAACTATGGGTCTCTATGTTTGGATTCTGGTAATTAGGGTGACTCCCATCGATGCTACCAACGCTGCTCTACTTTTCTCGGTGTAGAGACCTAAAATTGACACTGGCTCTATGGCACTAGCTAGGCCTCTACTACACATCTCAAACCACCGCACAAGGCCTCACGGCCAGGAGCATCTAACAACTTAATATCTAGCCCTATGGCTTAGGGTACCTCATACTCTCCACATAGGTCATTATTCATGAAAACAATTTCCATGCATCTAGGATATGATACCATATGGTGCGTGTATTACAATTGGGTATGATTACCATGATCAAATAAGTTTATTCATTAACAATCAGCATTATGCAAGTGTAAAGATAGTTCTTTTAATGATTTTCTTCTAATCCAAGAGTGCTTCATTGCTTAGGGCTAGTATAAATTTTAAACCACACGCATCCTATATGCTATGCATTATAAAAAAATTAGAATTCAGCATATTTCAACCACTCAATAACTTGATTACTTTAACATGATTGATAAATCAGAGCATTGACAACCAAATACAATCATTTCCAATCATTTCTAACCAAAATTTATCATAAAATAATGAAATCTACCTCTTGCTCTCATAAAACCAAGCATTATGGCGTACGTATTTCGCAATGGGGGACTTGCAAAATCTTCCCAATAGCCACTAATGATCCTTTCAACCTCGATCTACTCTTCTTTACGCTCTGGCATCATCACATGAATAAAATATTTCATCTTAGCCCACCCCCTTCTCTCATACATTAATCCATGAGAACAAACAACAAGAGAAGAGAGAAAGACTAAAATCAAATCTTTTTATATGCATCAATTTTTTATTTGTTTTTTGCAATGGAGGGCAAAGAAATCGAGCATCTCATGACCTGGAGCATTCCCTTGATGATCAACAGTAGCAAAATGACAGATTTAAATCCAAAAATGGGGTGCCAAAAAAAATGGCACCCCCTCCCTCCCCACACACATTTCATAAAATGCCATGACTCTTCATTTCTCACTCTAAACAAGCTTAATATTTTAAAATTTCAAAAAACCGGTTCCAACTCTTGTGTTTGTTGAGATATCGAGCTCCACTCGTGATATGCCAGGGTGACCGTTGTGCATTTATGTCACCGACTTGTCAGTTGCAGATGCGGTTGGTACACCGCCCATGAATAATAGCTAGATGACAGCTATCCTTATCTACTCTAGTTCGTGGCTCAGTTAGTATGCCACCTTAGTTAGTTGAGTTTGGTTTGAGACCCATATATAGGGTTCTTCTATTTCTTTGTATGAGAGTTCTTTTTGGCTTACACAACTAAGAAGAGGAAAACTGTTTTCAGCCTCCACCTCTGTGTGTATTCCCCCATTGTGCAAGCAAGAAAGCTACAAGTGAGACTCCTTCCTTCTCTCCCACAATCTTGACATGGAATGAGAGCCTTGTTCGTGGTAAGGAGCTCAAGAAAGCAAGCCAAGCTTGCGGTGTTCTGGTAAGAGGAGCAGTGTTGCTTTCATTTTCTGTTTTGGGAGCAGATCTCTGCAGGTAGCACAATCGGAAATTGCAAGAGTACATTGTCTCAGGTTGAGACGCCCTTCGCGGTGAAGCAAGAGGGCAGTATATGCTGCGGGAGAGGCTTTAGCCCTTGGCGATCCTATTTTTTTGATTTGAGGCCATTTCGGGGCCTGTTTTGGAGGCGGAAGTTTTCTGCACGCACTCAGAAAAGGCCCAGTTTTATGCTATGCGACCACTGTTCTACAGGTCGGTGAAAAGTTACTGTAGAAATTGCATCGTATGCCTGTGTGCAGAGACATTGGGAGTTATAGAATCATCCTTGTTGCCTATTGATGCAAAATCGTCACTAGGAAGTGACTGTGTGGTCAAATACCACTTTTGTCAGTTTTGCAGATTTGCCCTTGTGAGGCTGAAGCTGTGTTCTTTGCAGTGACAGAATTTTTTGGAGTGTTCTGTAATGGCGTCTGATTCTCTTTCACAGATTGTCACTGAAAAGCTTGACAAGAACAACTTCCAAGCATGGAAGTTTAGAATGACGAATTTCCTTATGGGAAAAGGATATTGGAAATTTGTTGCAGGAAATGAAGAAGAACCAGTTCTTCCTGATGTTCCCAATCAATAACAAATGCAGGCAATTAAAGCATGGCATGAGAGAGCCAGGAAAGTTATGTACTGGCTGTCTATCAGCATTTCAGACTCTATGATTGTGCATATTCAGGATGCAAGTATGCCAAAGGAGGCATGGGATACTTTGTCAAAAATGTATAGCACAAATACGCAAGCCAGAAAAATGCAGCTCAAGCAAGAGTTGCATAATGTGCAAAGAGAAAGTATGAGCATCAATGACTATCACATGAAGGTGAAGAAGATTGCAGATGCACTTGCTTCCATTGGGTCGCCAGTGGAAGATGATGATTTAGTTTCTGTGACCTTGAATGGTCTAGGAAAGGATTATGCATAGTTCCGAACATCCATTTCCGTCCGTGAAAGATTTCCTGATTTTGAGGAGTTGATTGCTCTTCTAATTTCTGAGGAGCAAAGAAATGGTGGTGCATCTTCTTCAGGAGGAACTTCAAAATAAGCTGTCTTCTACTCAAATACTGGAAGAGGTAGAGGCAGAGGTAGAGGAGGCCGATTTGGAGGCCGTGGTAGAAATTAGAATATGCAGCAAACTCAAGAAAACCAGTCCTATGGAGGAGGACGTGGTAACTCTAGAGGCAGGGGGAGCCAAAGAGGTCGTGGTGGATGGCAAAGAGGCCAAAATGCAAACAGTAATGTTGAATGCTACTACTGTGGTAAAATGGGTCATATGGCTAAAAACTCCTATAAAAAGCAGAATGACATCATGAATGGAAAATTGCGACAAGGGAATTATGCATCTTCTAGTAGACAGGGTGATGACAGAAATGAGCATTTGTTTATGGTGCAGCACATGAACAATTCTGTGACAAGTGCAGAAGAAAGCAACGATATATGGTATGTTGACTCAGGTGCATCAAACCACATGAGAGGTCATGCAGAATGGATGGAGGATGCAAGAAAAATGGAAAAACCAGGATTTGTGGAGACTGGTGATGATACTGCACATCCTATTGTGCAGATTGGAAAAATTCCTTTGTCTATGCAGGATGGGAAAAAGAAATACTTGTCCGATGTATTTCATGTCCCGAATATCACCAAGAATCTGGTTTCTGTTGGTCAAATGGTTGAGCAGGGCTTGCAGGTCAGATTTAATCCTCATGGATACTTTGTTGAGGATATGAAAAATAAAGGTCGCTTGATAGCAAAAGGAAAGAAGAAGGGCAGAATGTTTATGTTGGATGCAGACATGTCTGAATTGAGTGCAGCAATGTTTGCACATGGGACGGGTGTAGTTGTAGATATTGATATCTGGCATAAATGCATTGGTCATGTTAATGTACAATGACTTAAATCAATGCAGGCCCAAAATATTGTTGCAGGATTGCCTAAATTTAAGGTTGCAGAAATGCATAAGGTATGTGAAGCCTGCCAATTTGGAAAACAGGCAAGGAAACCATTTCCTAGACATGTTCAAGAGAGTAAGAAGCCATTGGAATTAATCCACTCTGATGTGTGGACTACTAAAGCTGCATCTCTTGGAGGCTGTCATTATTTTATCACTTTTATTGATGACTATAGCAGAAAAGTTTGGGTGTATTTTATGAAAAAGAAAAGTGAAGTTTTTGGGCATTTCAAAACTCTTAAAGCTATGGTTGAAAAAGAAACAGGCCTGCAAATAAAATGCCTAAGGTCAGATGGAGGGGGAGAGTACCTCTCAAATGAGTTTGCAAGGTTCCTGCAGGAGCATGGCATAAAGCAACAATATTCATGCAGTCATACCCCACAACAAAATGGAATTGCAGAAAGGAAAAATAGGCATATTGGAGAGGTATCTCGTGCCATGCTCAATGAAAAAGACCTGCCAGATTTCTATTGGGCTGAAGCAGTTGCTACAGTAGTCTACATAATGAACAGGACTCCCACTGCAGCAATACATGGGATGACTCCAAAGGAGAGGTATACTGGTAGGAAACCAGATATTTTTCATTTGAAGATTTTTGGCTGCATTGCCTATGTTCATGTGCCAGATGAGTTGAGATCCAAGTTGGATCCAAAAGCTGAGAGGTGCATCTTTATTGGTTACTCTTTGCAGTAGAAAGGGTATAGATGCTCAACCCTTCTACTCGTAATTTTACAGTGAGCAGAGATGTTGTTTTTTATGAGATGAGTAGCTGGTATAAACCAGTAAATGTGATTGATAATGTAGATGCACAAAATGGTAATGCTGCACAGAATTCATAGCAGCAGTCACAAGATATTAGTGGACCTAGAGCGTCCTCTAGCAGTGGTTCACATTCTTCGCCATGGACATGCAGATTGAGATCAGGAGAATCTTCTCAAAGCAATGCAGATAGTGGTATGCAGGTATCACGAAAAGGAAAAGAGAAGGTAGATCAGCCCATGTTTGATGTGAATGCAGGTCACTCTTATGTGGATGGTGAATTCAGTGGCTCAGAACAGAGCATTGATGATGAGTTGGGTATTCCTTCTATTGTTACACCTGGAGTAAGGAAGACCAGGGATGTTTTGAGAGCACCTGGGAGTGAACCTACTTTGCGCAGGTCTACCAGAGTTAGGTATCCTGTGGATAGGCTGAAATATGATGGATTTACAGCCATTCACTATGCATATATGGTCAAAGTGATACAGGAACTAGAACCCACTTCTTTTGAGCAAGCCATGGTAAAAGAAAAATGGGAGAAAGCCATGGATGAAGAAATGGATGCCTTGGAAGCAAATGCTACATGGGAGTTGGTATCTTTGCCTAAAGGTAAAAATGCAATTGGCTGTAAGTGGGTTTATAAGGTGAAGCACAATGCAGATGGTTCTGTGAACAGATACAAGGCAAGATTAGTAGTCAAGGGGTATGCACAAACATATGGCATTGACTATGAAGAAACATTCAGTGCGGTTGCAAGGATGGCAATCGTAAGAGCAGTCATTACTATGGCTGCATCAAAGGGATGGTCTTTACATCACATGGATGTAAAGAATGCCTTCTTGCATGGTGATTTGCAAGAAGAGATCTATATGGAGCAGCCACCAGGTTATGTGCATGCTGTTCATCCTGAGTTTGTTTACAGGTTGAAGAAAGCTTTCTATGGCTTGAAGCAAGCACCTAGAGTATGGTCTGACAAGATAGGACAGTATCTTGTCACTATTGGCTTTCAGATCTCCAAGGCAGATTTCTCACTTTATGTGAGAAAAACAGAGAAAGGTATTATGCTACTTGTCATTTATGTTGATGATTTGATTATGACAGGTGACAGTGATGAAGATATCCTTCATGTGAAAATGCTATTGAAGCAGAAGTTTGAGATGAAGTATTTGGGAGAGCTGCATTATTTCTTGGGCATTGAGGTGATTAGATCACCAAGTGGGATACAGCTCTTACAGAGGCAGTATGGATTGGACATGCTGTCCAAATGTGGGATGACAGGCTGTAAGCCTATTTCAGTTCCTTTGGAGCAGAATGTGAAGCTGAGCGCAGATGCAGGTGAGCTTCTGGAAGACCCTACTATGTACAGACGCATAGTAGGAAGCTTGATTTATATGACTATTACCAGGCCAGATTTGAGCTATGCTGTTGGATTGGTAAGTCAGTTTATGCAGGCTCCAAGGAAATCGCATTTGGATGCGGCTAGATGCATACTCAGGTATGTGAAGTCCACATTGCAGTATGGACTATTTTATGAGACTGGGGTTCAGATACAGTTGCATGGATACACTGATGCTGATTGGGCTGGTAGTATTTCTGATAGACAATCTACCAGTGGATATGTGTTCTCTTTTGGGAGTGCTGCAGTCACTTGGAGCAACAAGAAACAGCCTACAGTTTCCTTGTCGAGCACAGAGGCTGAGTACAGGGGTGCAGCAATGGTTGCATGTGAGGTAGCTTGGTTGCATAAGCTACTTTATGATATGCATCAGTCTACAGATGGGCCAATCGTCATTTATTGTGACAACATAAGTAGTATACACTTGGCAAATAACCCAGTCTATCATGCTAGAACAAAGCACATTGAGGTGCATTATCACTATGTGCGGGAGAGGGTTTTACTAGGTCTTATTGATCTAGTTTATGTCAGCACAGAGGATCAGGTAGCTGACATATTCACGAAGGCATTGGGCGCAGAGAAGCTGCGCAAGTTCAGAGACCTGCTTGGTGTGCAGGAATTGGGATTGAGCTCGAGGGGGAGTGTTGAGATATCGAGCTTCACTCGTGATATGCCAGGGTGACCGTTGTGCATTTATGTCACCGACTTGTCAGTTGCAGATGGGTTGGTACACCGCCCATGAATAATAGCTAGATGACAGCTATCCTTATCTACTCTAGTTCATGGCTCAGTTAGTATGCCACCTTAGTTAGTTGAGTTTGGTTTGAGACCCATATATAGGGTTCTTCTATTTCTTTGTATGAGAGTTCTTTTTGGCTTACACAACTAAGAAGAGGAAAACTGTTTTCATCCTCCACCTCTGTGTGTATTCCCCCATTGTGCAAGCAAGAAAGTTACAAGTGAGACTCCTTTCTTCTCTCCCACAATCTTGATAGTGTTTGCACTTGACCTAAGTGGTTTTTCTCGTTTTGGCGGGACAAACAAGCTCGGATTTGAAATCCATCTAGTTGGCTAGCTTCATAGCATTGAAATCTATAAAAGTAGCTATCGCCATGCACTTTCTAGTTCTTGGATCTCATAGCTACTTTATAACATGAAAACTTGCAGGGATTAAATGGGGGGTCAAATGGACTTCGATCAACAAATCGAGACTTGCATTGGGTTCCTGCATTGAACTCCATCTAGGAAAACTGCAACTTATCGATCCACACCAATTTCATTTTGCCTGAAAAATTGATCTTTTACGACCTCTCGGGCTCCTTTCCGCTTCAAAACGAGCTCTAAAATTCCACTCACTCAGTATTGGTGTTGTCTATTAATCACTTCGTGAGTAGCTTACTCACTATAAGATTTGCTTTTAAGGCTCTCTGCCTATCGGCATGTCCTCTTACTTTGTTTCTTCTTGAGATGGCTAGGATCCTATGAGCCTTGTTGAGCTCTCTCTCCTGGCATGACCTCTGAGCCCATTGCTTTTGGTTATAGCTAGCTATGCACTATAGTACAATCCTTCCTAGCCTCCTTTCCTCCTCAAGATAGCTATGATATCGGCTACAGGTCTTCCATGGTGTGTTATCCTTGTCTACTAATCATACTCTATGTGATAATTCGTTGAATGTCATCTGGGTACCTTGCTACATTAAGGTCAAGGCATAATATCTTTCTCTGTTTTTCTCACATAAAGTGAAAAATCTGCCTTGGAAATCTGAAAGCCAATAGTGACAAGATACAGTCCTATCTTGTCAGACCATGCTCTAGGTACTTGCTTCAAGCCATACAAGGCTTTCTTCAACCTGCAAACAAACTCAGGATGAACATCATGCACATAACCTGGTGACTGCTCCATATAGACCTCTTCTTGCAAATCACCATGCAAGAAGGCATTCTTTACATCCATTTGATGTAAAGACCATCCCTTTGATGCAGCCATAGCAATGACTACTCTTACGGTTGCCATCCTTGCAACCGGACTGAATGTTTCTTCATAATCAATGCCATATGTTTGTACATACCCCTTGACTACTACTCTTGCCTTGTATCTGTTCATAGAACCATCTGCTTTGTGTTTCACCTTATAAACCCACTTACAACCAATTGCATTCTTATCTTTAGGCAAAGGTACCAATTTCCATGTAGCATTTGCTTCCAAGGCATCCATTTCTTCATCCATGGATTTCTCCCATTTTTCTTTTCCCATGGCTTGCTCAAAAGAAGTGGGTTCTGGTTCCTGTATCACTTTGACCATATATGCATAGTGAATGTTTGTAAATCCATCATATTTTAGCCTATCCACAGGATATCTAGCTTTGGTAGACCTGCGAAAAGTAGGTTCACTCCTAGGTGCTCTCAAAACATCTCTGGTCTTCCGTACTCCAGGTGTAACAATAGAAGGAATACCCAACTCATCATCAATGCTCTGTTCTGAGCCACTGGATTCACCATCCACATAAGAGTGACCTGCATTCACATCAAACATGGGCTGATCTACCTTCTCTTTTCCTTTTCGTGATACTTGCATACCACTATCTACATTGCTTTGAGAAGATTCTCGTGATCTCAATCTGCCTGTCCATGGCGAAGAATGTGAACCACTCCTAGAGGACGCTCCAAGTCCACTAATATCTTGTGACTGTTGCTGTGAATTCTGTGCAGCATTACCATTTTGTGCATCTACATTATCAATCACATTTATGGTTTATACCAGCTACTCATCTCATCAAAAACATCTCTGCTCACTATAAACTTACGAGTAGAAGGGTTATAGCATCTATACCCTTTTTGCTGCAGAGAATAACCAATAAAGATGCACTTCTCAGATTTTGGATCCAACTTGGATCTCAACTCATATGGCACATGAACATAGGCAATGCAACCAAAAATTTTCAAATGAGAAATATCTGGTTTCCTACCAGTATACCTCTCCTCTGGAGTCATGCCATGTATTGCTGCAGTGGGAGTCCTGTTCATTATGTAGATTGCTGTAGCAACTGCCTCAGCCCAGTAAAAATCTGGCAGGTCTTTTTCATTGAGCATGGCACGAGATACCTCTCCAATATGCCTGTTTTTTCTTTCTGCAATTCCATTTTGCTGTGGGGTATGACTACATGAATATTGTTGCTTTATGCCATGCTCCTGCAAGAACCTTGCAAACTCATTTGAGAGGTACTCTCCCCCTCCATGTGACCTTAGGCATTTTATTTACAGGCCTGTTCAACCATAGCTTTAAGAGTTTTGAAATGCCCAAAAACTTCACTTTTCTTTTCAATAAAATACACCCAAACTTTTCTGCTATAGTCATCAATAAAAGTGACAAAATAATGACAGCCTCCAATAGATTCAGCTTTAGTAGTCCACACATCAGAGTGGGTTAATTCCAATGGCTTTTTACTCTCTTGAACATGTCTAGGAAATGGTTTCCTTGCCTATTTTCCAAATTGACAGGCTTCACATATCTTATGCATTTCTGCAACCTTGAATTTAGGCAATCCTACAACAATATTTTGGGCTTGCATTGATTTAAGTCGCTGTACATTAACATGACCAATGCGTTTATGCCAGATATCAATATCTGCAACTACACCGGTCCCATGTGCAAACATTGCTGCACTCAATTCAGACATGTCTGCATCCAATGTAAACATTCTGCCCTTCTTCTTTCCTTTTGCTATCAAGCGACCTTTATTTTTCATATCCTCAACAAAGCATCCATGAGAATTAAATCTGACCTGCAAGCCTTGCTCAACCATTTGACCAACAGAAACCAGGTTCTTGGTGATATTTGGGACATGAAATACATCTGACAGGTATTTCTTTTTCCCATCCTGCATAGACAAAGTAATTTTTCCAATCTGCACAATAGGATGTGCAGTATCATCACCAGTCTCCACAAATCCTGGTCTTTCCATTTTCCTTGCATCCTGCATCCATTCTGCATGACTTGTCATGTGGTTTGATGCACCTGAGTCAACATACCACACATCATTGCTTTCTTCTGCACTTGTCACAGAATTGGTCATGTGCTGCACCATAAACAAATGCTCATTTCTGTCATCACCTTGTCTACTAGAAAATGCATAATTCCCTTGTTGCAATTTTTCATTCATGATGTCATTCTGCTTTTTATAGCAGTCTTTAGCCATATGACCCATTTTACCACAGTAGTAGCATTCAACATTGCTGTTTGCATTTTTGGCCTCTTTGCCATCCACCACGACCTCTTTGGTTCTCCCTGCCTCTAGAGTTACCACGTCCTCCTCCATAGGACTGGTTTTCTTGAGTTTGCTGCATATTTTGATTTCTACCACGGCCTCCAGATCGGCCTCCTCTACCTCTGCCTCTACCTCTTCCAGCATTTGAGTAGAAGACAGCTTCTTTTGAAGTTCCTCCTGAAGAAGATGCACCACCATTTCTCTGTTCCTCAGAAATTAGAAGAGCAATCAACTCCTCAAAATCAGGAAATCTTTCACGGACGGAAATGGATGTTCAAAACTATGCATAATCCTTTCCTAGACCATTCAAGGTCACAGAAACTAAATCATCATCTTCCACTGGCGACCCAATGGAAGCAAGTGCATCTGCAATCTTCTTCACCTTCATGTGGTAGTCATTGATGCTCATACTTTCTCTTTGCACATTGTGCAACTCTTGCTTGAGCTGCATTTTCCTAGCTTGCGTATTTGTGCTATACATTTTTGACAAAGTATCCCATGCCTCCTTTGGCATACTTGCATCCTGAGTATGCACAATCATAGAGTCTGAAATACTGATAGACAGCCAGTACATAACTTTTCTGGCTCTCTCATGCCATCCTTTAAATGCCTGCATTTGTTGTTGATTGGGAATATCAGGAAGAACTGGTTCTTCTTCATTTCCTGCAACGAATTCCCAATATCCTTTTCCCATAAGGAAATTCGTCATTCTAAACTTCCATGCTTGGAAGTTGTTCTTGTCAAGCTTTTCAGTGACAATCTGTGAAAGAGAATCAGACGCCATTACAGAACACAGCAAAAAATTCTGTCACTGTAAAAAACACAGCTTCAGTCTCACAAGGGCAAATCTGCAAAACTGACGAAAGTGGTATTTGACCACACAGTCACTTCCTAGTGACGATTTTGCATCAACAGGCAACAAGGATGATTCTGTAACTCCCAATGTCTCTGCGCACAGGCATACGATGCAATTTCTATGGTAACTTTTCACCGACCTGTAGAACAGTGGTCGTACAGCAAAAAACTAGGCCTTTTCCTGAGTGTGTGCGGAAAACTTCTGTCTCCAAAACAGGCCCCGAAAGCCCTGTCCCGCAGCATATACTGCCCTCTTGCTACACCGCGAAGGACGTCTCAATCTGAGACAATGCACTCTTGCACTTTTCAGCTGTGCTACTTGCAGAGACTTGCTTCCAAAACAGAAAAATGAAAGCAACACTGGTCCTCTTACTAGAACACCGCGAACTTGGTTTGCTTTCTTGAGCTCCTTACCACGAACAAGGCTCTGATACCATGTCAGGATTGTGGGAGAGAAGGAAGGAGTCTCACTTGTAGCTTTCTTGCTTGCACAATGGGGGAATACACACAAAGGTGGAGGTTGAAAACAGTTTTCCTCTTCTTAGTTTGTGTAAGCCAAAAAGAACTCTAGTACAAAGAAATAGAAGAACCCTATATATGGGTCTCAAACCAAACTCAACTAACTAAGGTGGCATACTAACTGAGCCACGAACTAGAGTAGATAAGGATAGCTGTCATCTAGCTATTATTCATGGGCAGTGTACCAACCGCATATGCAGCTAACAAGTCAGTGACATAAATGCACAACAGTCACCCTGGCATATCACGAGTGGAGCTCCATATCTCAACAGGGCCATCCCCTTTTTACTCCGGCCTTTGTCCATTCCTCCACTCTTTTCTCTCTTCCTTCCTATTAGCATTGGCCTTAACTTGTGCACTCTCGTTCTTTACAAATTACATGGGAGAGAGTTTGGCGCTCTTTTACAAAATAAATTACACCTGGTGCTCTTTTTGCAAAAATATTAAGGTACCCTTATTCTTGTGTGCCTTTCTCTTATATTTAGAATTTTTCACGTGGTTCATGTCTTCATTATTTCCTGAGTGTGCTTTTTCCTCTGTCTTCCTCTTGCCTTGGGACTATATTTCATGTCTGATTTTTTGGACTTTTTTCGTCTTGGTCTTCCGAGGGTTAACACACGTTTAGTTATTCCAAGGAGTTTCAAATGGAAGTTACCTTGATTACCACTTGAGGGTTTACCAAAAATATATACCATCAAGATTTGTTAAATAGGCACATTATATATATAAGAAATAGAAAAGGAAGCACAGAGCTCAGAAAGTGGATCTTATTGCTCAAGAATGTTAAGACAAGATGAGCAAGGCCTTACAAGCTCAAATCCAAATGATAGTTAATAAATGATTAGAATTTTGAACACTAAAGACACGAGAGGAATATCTAGAGGACACTCTATGAAAGTAGCATGAGATATAAAGATATAGAATTTCACCAACATTTTACTTTAACATTTCTTAGGGGCCAAAATTTAGATAAATTCTATAGATGAGCATAATGAATTTTCTAATCAAGATAGGAGAATACCTAGAAGTGATACAATCAATGAGATATAGAGATCTTTTGCAAAACTTACAAGTTCCAAGGAAACATAAGAATGTCTCACATGAAGCCCAAGAAAGCATGGGAGCAACAACCAAAGTGGAAATACATTGTTTTATAGGCTAATTAGCATGCTTAGTTTACCTTCTAACATTAGCAAAAAAAGAAAAAAGAAAGATCAAGAATACATTTGCGTATCACGCATACATTTATCTTGGATAAGCATTGAGCTTATCCCAAATCCATATTTGAGATTCTCTGATTGATCCCTTTTTCCATAATAAGCACTACTAGAAGAGCCTAGATGAGGTATAAGAGGAGCTAGAATGAAAAGTAGAAGGATGAAGAAAATTTGAATATAAATCATACCATCCAAGATTTTTTTGTTAAAAGATGAATATGTCTAACCATAGAGCAAAGAAGAGCTACCAAGAATTTCCTTGTGTGACCCAAAGTATGTATCTCTTTCTTCTCTAAGAGTATTGGAAATTGTGTGATATCGTACTACTATATTATTTTAGCTATAGGTTTCGGAAAGCCTTGAACCTCCAGAGGGCTTCCTGAACCTACCCCCTTTTCCAAACCTCCCTTTTTCAATCAAAACTCCCTCACCTCCTCTCTTTTTCACGTGCAACATCTCATTTTCTCTTCCCCTTCCCTTTTTTCAATAAAGCCTTCCCCCCCTCCTTTTTTAAAATTAAAACCCTTTCCCCTCTCTCTCACTTATAATCTCTCTCTTTCTTTTCCCCATCCCCTTTTTAATTAAATTCTTCCCCCTCCCTCCTCTCTCTCTCATGTGTAGGGCCTAGGTCCTCTCTCTCTCTCTCTCTCTCTCTCTCTCTCTCTCTCTCTCTCCTTTTTAATTAAATCAAACTTCTTTTTAAATCAAAAGTTTCTCTCTCTCTCTCATAGTTAGATTAAATTTTTCTTTAATTAAATATTTTAAAAGCTTTTTTAATTTAAAGTTTTTTGAACATAGTTTTTCACACACTTTGAGAGAGAGAGAGAGAGAGAGAGAGAGAGAGAGAGAGAGAGAGAGAGAAGGATAAAAAAAAGAAGATGGAGAGAGAAGGGGGAGAAAGAGGAAAGAGAATAGTCTTTTTTAATTAAACATTTTTCATCTCCCCCTCCCCCTCTCTCATGCAAAGGGCCTAGGTTCTCTCTCTCTCTCTCTCTCTCTCAGATTAAAATTTTTAATGTAAATATTTTGTTTAATTAAAATAGAGAGAGAGAGAGAGAGAGAGAGAGAGAGAGAGAGATGAAAATAAAAAAGAAAAAGAGAGGAGAGAGGGGGAGAGAGATAGAGAGAAGAAAACGAGATAGAGAAAATAAGAAGAAGAGAACACAATGAGAGAATTCTAGAGAGAGGAAATATAAAATTTAAAAGAAAGAAAGAAAATTATAGAGAGAGGAAATATAAAATTTAAGAGAGAGAGAGAGAGAGATAAGAAAAAAAAAAGGAAAAGAGAGGAGAGAAGGGGGAGAGAGACAGAGGGAAGAAAATGAGAGAGAAAATAATGAGAAGAATTATAGAGAAAGAATTTGAACATAGAGAGAAAATTATAGAGAAATGAAAGATAAAATTTAAAAAAAGAGAAACTTTCTTTTTAATTAAAATAAGGAGATGTGTGTGTGTGTGTGTGTCTGTGTGTGTATTTATATTTATATACAAAGAGCAAAAAAGAAAGAAGAGGAGAGGGAGGGAGAGAGAGGGGGAATAGAGAGAAAGAGAATTATGGAGAGAGGAAATATAAAATTTGAGAGAGAGAGATAGAGAGAAAAAAAAGGAAAAGAGAGGAGAGAGAGGGGACAGAGACATAGAGAAGAAAATGAGAGAGAAAATAAGAAGAAGAAGAGAGAGAATTTGAACACATAGAGAATTACAGAGAGAGGAAAGATAAAATTTAAAAGAAAGAGAAAAGAAAAAAATTAAAGAGAGAAGAAAAAAGGAAAAAAGAGGAGAGAGAAGGAAAGGAGAGGAGAGGGGGGAGAGAGAAGGAAAGGAGAGGAGAGGGGGGAGAGAGAGAGAAGAAGAATAAGAAGAAGAAAGAGGAAGAGAGATGGGAAAAAAGAGAAAAGAGAAAATTCTTTTTAAAATTTAAATATTTTTAGAGAGAGAGAGAAAGAGAGAGAGAGAATATAAAATTTAAAAGAGAGAGAAGGAGAGAAGAAAAAGATAAAATTTAAAAGGGAGAGAGGGAGAGAAGAAAAAAAGGAAAATTAGGAGAAAGGGGAGAAGAAGATAAGGGGGCGGAGAGAGAGAGAGAGAGAGAGAGAGAGAGAGAGAATATAAACATAAACAGAGAATTATATACAGGGAAAATATAAAATTTACATACTTTAAGAGAGATCGAGGGGGGGGGGGGGGGGAAAGAACGTGAAAGAAGAAGAAGAAGAAGAAGAAGAAGAAGAAGAAGAGAGAGAGAACATGTAGAGATAATTATAGAGAGAGAAAAGATAAAATTTAAAAAGAGAGAGAGAATAAAAATAGAGGAGAAAGAGAGAAGGAAAAGAGAGGGGAGAGAAAGAGAGAGAGAGAAAAGAAAAAATTTAAAAAGAGAATGAAGAAGAAAAAAAAAGGAAAAAGGAGGAGAGGGAGAGAGAAGGAAAAGAGAGGAGAGAGGGGGAGAATAAAAGGAGAGAGAGAGAGAGAGAGAGAAAATTAGACATAGGGAATTTGAGGGAGAGAGAGAGAGGAAAAAGAGGAGAGAGAAATATGAGAAATGGATTGTTGAGTGAAGTTGTTGTGTGATAGTGCGGCAACTTCACTTGCCACTTCGAGGCAGTGAAGCTGCGTGAAGTGGCCTAGCATTTTGTGCACGCGAAGCGCGCACAGAACTTCCATTAATTGAACAACTACTTCAACAACATTTGATTAAAAAACTTCTCATGAAGTAATCAATAACCATCCTTGAAACACTAGAAAGAATTACACATTTGTGTGGGGAACATACTAGCTACAATACAAGGTAAAATGGCAATCAAACTTTTCAACTAGTGTTACTCACAAAGGCTTAATTAAGTGGATGTAAGTTAAGAATAGGTGAAAAGTAATGGGAGGTCAAGCTCAAAGAAAATATCATCATAAGAAGAATCTCTTGAAAACCTCAAGATGTAGAAATGTCACAAGGAGGCAATACCACTTTGTAAGCTTAACAATTCCAAAAGAAATGTAAAGACCATAAATTATCTAGACTCTAACTTCTTCAAGAAGACATGCCTTGTTATGATAACTTATGAAAGTAAGTGGGTTTTAATTATTGCATTTATAATATGGATATTTACTTTAACTATTTGTTGCATAATAGTGACCTATTGCATGTATATACATGCAGCACCAACCACATTGTGCTATTCAAAAGCTGATAATTTAATTGTTTTGTGTCTTTATTGAGAAAATCATTAGTGGTTAGAGAGACACTCATATCAAGATTTTTATAGTTACCAACAAGTGAGTAATTTGACACAAAAAATAATATTCTATTACTATTAATGTATGATATAGTTTCCATTAGTGTGCTTGTGTGCACTATTTGATAATTTTATTATCTTAAATTTATAGCCTATGGTTAGGCATTTATTTTTTCATGATAAAATATTATCTAGAGCTTAGGAGTTGATTTAGATATTAAAGCTCATTGGGAAAGGTAAGGGCATTCATGTAAAGGAGATGAAGAGCCATAAGTAAATGAAATATCATAATTTGAGCACAAAAGTATTTGCAATGCACTAAATATATGCATAAGGAAGATGCTATGAATCTAATACTATTGTCAAAAATGGTACTTAGTTTTTATATGACTTTAAAAAGACCATTGGTATTAAGTGGGTTTACAAGTTCAATTGTAAGCCGAATGGGAACATTGATTCCTATAAGGCTAGACTTGTTACAAAGGATTATGCTCAAAAGAAGGGTGTTGAGTGACTATGAGAAATTTTCTCCCACTTACCATATGACAACAACTCATAGCATTTGTGCATGATTGGAATCTTCATCAACTACACATCAGAATTGCATGTTTGAATGGTAATATACATGGGAAAATACACGTTTTAAGCCTCATGGTTTTGTTCAAGTGGGGCTGAAAAACAAAGTGTGCAAATTGAAAAAGGTATTGTATGGTCTAAAGTGAGCACCCAGGGCTTGGTATGAGGAGGTACATGCATACTTGATTGCAAGTACTTTTCAAAATAGTCCAATTGAGAGGACCTTATATCTCAAACATGAGGGTGATGTGATCAATGGTTTTAACAAGACACATATTGCTACTTTTATGTCTAATCAAATTCACCTTTTGAGATGTTAGACTTGGGCCTATTGTATCATTGTTTGAGAATTTAGTTTAAATAGGATGATGAGGTATTGCTTTGTGCTGCTAGACAAATTATATTGAGACATTATTATAGAGATTTGGTCTTGAAGACTACAAGCCTCTTGCTACTTCATGGAGGTATATTTCAAGTTGAGAATGCTTTAATGTCTTTCTCTATTAGTAGGTATTGAGTGCTTGATGTATGCATACGTTACAAGGCTTGATATTTAGTTTACAATCTCACAAAATGAGCATTTTATGCATGAAGTCCAAGCATTAAGCATTGGTAGGAAGTGAATCATATATTTCCCTACTTGATTGATACTCAACACCTTAAATTTTTTGATTGTCAGGAGCATCTCTCATCCATATTCATGCACCATACAATCTTAAGCACAAAAGAGCGCTTTCACATATACACACCCGCAAACACCAAAGCTTACAATGTCAACACCCCCTCTTAAATGAGGTGTTTAATTTACCTTATCACCCATCCAATGTAGCATTGCATGACCACAATCACTACCTCTCAATAGCAACTTCATCCATGCATTTTTTGCCATGTCTTAAGCTTTCCCCCTGTACATATGATAGGCTTAACCTACCTCTTTTGGATCAAGACGTTGTCCTTCCATAATGATAAGTTTGTGCAATCCAACTTCGCAATAGTAAAGAGTGACTTTTCTAAAGAAAAAAACCAAGCAATGATCAATGCAATTTATGCAAACTAAGAAGAAGTTAAGATGGTATCAACTAGACAACCAATAAGACAAATATAGTTACAATTCAAGTGCCAACGTAATGGCCAACCAATGGAGAAAGTAATATAAAAAATAGTCCAAGCACTCTTTAATGCATACGGAATTTTAATATCTTTTTATTGAAAATTTAAAGCTATTTATCTCAAACAACATAGCCTTCAAACACTTGTATCTTTTTTTTTCAAGGTGAAAGTGCTTCCATCTTGTTTGATCTTAATCCAAAGGTCAACAAAGATGGTTTTTAATCAAATCAAAAGTCTATAGATTTTTCTAACAAATGAAAACGTGGAGAAAAATGTCTTGAATAGGCTATCTCTTGCAAATGCATCAAAGTAGGTAATTTTTGTTAAGAAGAAACTCTTGCAGCACTAGATGAACAATAGATCCCATAGACATCACAATCTCAACAAAACATTGACTTTGTCTCTCTTTCTCTTCTATGTTAAACACAACTAGACTACGGGTTTTAAAAAAGCAAGAAAACCCCTTGATTTTCCTCTTAATAAGGTAATTCCTTGCTTTCACAAAAGTAAGCTACCCTTGTCCTTAGCAAGCCCCATGTTTGTATTTCAAATACATGAACCAAATTATAAACCAAGTCAACAAAAAACCCACTGAACTACATTGAATCCAACAATCCAACCCCCAAACCGAGTCTCAATGGCTCCCTCAACCAAAGCACCTATTTTACTTAAGCAGATATCTTGGTGATAAGATTTATACTTCTTTCCAATCTAAAAAATGAGAAAGAATGTCCTAATGAAGCTCAAATCCTCAAACTCACAAGAAAGCTTGACTCTTCATGTTTCTCACTCTAATCATGAGTTCTCACAAATGTAGCTTTGATACCAATTGAGGATGTGATAGTAATAGGATGTAGAGTCAATGGACACACACACACACACACACACACACACACACACACACACACACACACACACACACACACACACACACACACACACACACACACACACACACACACATAGGTCTAAGGTAAAGCATCAACTCCTCTATATAGTTGCCACAACATGGACTATTTATTGCACTAACATATCATATTTACATTTTTTCAATAAAATACCATATTAGAGAATTTAGGAATCTCCCAAGTCCCACTTTCAAATAAGGAGTAAAGATTAGACCAAGTGCTAAATATTAACCCCATATTTGAGAGTGGGACTTGGGGGGGATTGCATATATAATATCTAGGGAAAAATTTCAACTTCAAGTAAGGGGATAAGATTTGACCATGTGTCCAAATATTAACCACATTAGGAATTCCCAAACTTTATGAAAATCTCCAAATTCTTGAATATGTGGTTATAAGATGCTTTAGCTTTTTGAGACAAATGTGGTTATAAGAAGCTACCATCTTGTTAGTGATGTCTTGGATATAGGTATCAAGTCCTCCTACCTATGCAGACATCCTATTGTTTTTTCAATTATCTTAGAGATAATTGGCACTGTTTATGTAGTTCTAAGATAATTGGTTATTTTTCAATTTTTCTTCTTCTATTTCAATTTTGAAGTGTCTTAAAAGATAATTGGAGCTCTTCTTCTCATTCATAAAAAGAAGGATCAAATACTCTCACTTTCTCATCTTGGAGAGCATAAGTAAACGAGAGTCTTTCACAATGTTGAGAGTGGAAAAAGACTGAATTTTTGATTGATTTTTGTTGTTTTTGAGGTCTAAATGATTGATTTTTGGTGGATTTAGAGTGATGTATGATTGTTAATGGAAGTATTTGAGAGTGTTTTGGATGATATTGATTATGTTTTGGAAGTTCATGATGATTTTCAGTGGAGATATGAGGTTCTGTGATGTTCTGATAAGTTCTGATTGGTTATGTATACCTTCTGTATAGCTTCTGTTTTGTTCTGATTGTCTTCTGTATGAAGCATGGATTGATGCTTGATGAAGATTGAGATCTTGTGAATAGTTTTTTTAGAGTTTGGAATGGTTTGAGTATGAGTTATGAGGTTTTGATGACCTTCTGTAACCTTCGGTAGATCTTCTGTAGAGCCTCTGTCTCTGCTCTGTCTCTGCTATGTAACTATAAACAGTAGCTGTTCTGGTACTATACTGTGACTGTTCTGTAGACCTTCTGTAAGTGTTCTGTAGAATGTATGTGTGACTTTGGAAAAGTTTTCTAACCTTTGGAAAGGATGAATCTAAGTTCAAAAGATCTAAAACAAGTGGAAGAAACAGCTGCTGAAGACGGAAGAGAAGACTAAGTGACAGTGACAGTAGCGAGTTGTGAAAAGACACTGTAGTGGCTCTGGTGACTCTTCATATCAGACATACCTCTTGGGAGGTTCATCCACGACCTAAGAAGGATTATTAAGGGTTATTATGAGAGTATTGTAGTGAGGATATGATGTACTATTGATGGAGAGAGAGAGAGTGTGTCAGAAATAGTCAAATCTATTGAAACAGTGTAACTGTATATGAGAGATTGAGAAAGAGAATTATGAAGATATTGAAGATGAATAATGTGTGATTGATTTCCATTCAAAGATGGTGTATTCTCTTGTGTTCTTTGTTCTATTGATGGATTTTGTGAAGATGTTGGAGAATATGGTTGATTCTATCAAATCCGTGGGAGATATCTACTATGATGCTGCGTGAAGAATTACTGTTTTATTTGTTTTGATGATCAAAAGAATGAAATAAAAGCTTGTTGATGTTACAAGATAGATTTTCTTGCAAGATAATTCTCTTTTCCTTGGTGTTCCTCTTGGGGCTCCATGTTTTTGGTGCACAGCCGGGGAAACTTGCCATCAACAAGCACCAGAAGAGGCTGAAAACGAAGGAAATGGCATTGCCAAGAAGAGAAGAATTCAATGGATGTTTGTAAAGTTCCTTCTTCCACTAAAGAGTTGGAATTTCTCATAATCAAAGCCACTTTCCACAAGAAGTTCATCCCACAATGGCGGAAACATATCACCATCATGATGCATGCTCTATGTGGTGGGCTATTTCCTCTTCCTGTTGAAGCAGCAGAAACTTGCATCTTGGTGGCAAATTGTTTGGGAACAAACTGAAGAGTAGAAATAGAGAGAATGACCATCCATGGAACATTTGAAATTCATTGAGAAGTTTCCCGACATCATCAAATGGGAGATTGTGAAGAAGCTTCAAGAGTCTTGGTCTGTAGAGGTTCACGAAGACAAGAAGAAAAAAAGTTGGAATTTGTTTGTGGATGCTCAACAGCAAGATACATGGGATGCTTGGTGCACTGATAATCTTCTGTTTGTTCAATTAGCAACCCAATGGAAGTTGGTAGACAAAGTGTTTTTCACAACATACACTATTGAAACCCTTAGAAGCTGGCATTATTATAATGACGCAACAACGATCCTAAGAAGAATGAGTTTTGATACTTTTAGAACAGAATATCTTCCCCTCTGTAGTGGTTTGAAAGTTGAATTCAGAGATGTTGAAAAGAAGGAAGTAGAGGATATGTTGGCCAAAGAATCCCTCAGAGACTGAAGCCCTCTCTGATACTATCCTGTTGAGTCCAGAACAACTGGTTGAAGCCAACCCCCTGATGAATGACGCAATAAAGAGGCAAGCGTTGGAATGAGTCCAAAGGTACGTGAGAAGAGAGAAGGCAAAAATCAAAGCTGAGAACGAGCTCGTAGCATAAGCTTCCTTTGACGCCCTAAAAACACTCTTTATAGAAGTCCCCATGGCGACTCAAGGTCCCCTTCCTAGTCAGATCCGTCCTGGAAATATTGATGATAGGCCAGCAAATGTAGTCCCATTGCCAGTTTTTAAGGGAGAGTACAATGAAGACCCTGATCTTCATGTAGCAGAGTTTATGGTAGCATGTGTGGCTAACAATGCCAGAACCCCTGAGCATTGGTTAGCAATATTCCCTGCCACTTTCAAGGGCGCGGCGTTTTAGTGGTATGAGAGACAAGCAGCAGGAACTTTTGGCACATGGGACGACCTAAAGTTGGCCTTCCTCACTAAATTCAGGCGTGAAGGTTTTGAAGAGCGGATGCGAGAGGAGTTCATGAACCTAAGTCAGTCCTCTGGAGAAAGAGTAGAAGCTTATGTCTTGCGAATGGAATCCATCCTGAAGAGATGGACTAACCATCATTTGGATGAAGGTATCCAGAAAGGAGTGTTTCTCAAGGGCCTACAACCAGAAGTTCGCAAGTTCGTGGAATTGAGAAGACCAGTCAATCTACAAGCCGCAGTGGAAGGTGCAAGATTGTATGACGAAGTTGAAGCAAGGCTGTCAATGACTCCAGGAAGAGGAGTCTTACCTCCTCCTATGCCTGGAATGGTATATCCATCAAATGCGGTCCCAGGGACAGTTCCCTACCCCTATCCCCAGATGCAAACAGTGCCACAGTATAGTGCACCTAATCCAGTGTGGTCACCGCAGACGACAGTGCCTCAGATGATGGTTTAACCACAACAACAATGGCCTCAAACAGTTCCTCCAATGGCGACTCAACAACAGTGGAATCCTACCAGCTGGAATCAACAACCCCAAGTCTCAACAAGAGCTCTGAATCAGAACCAGAACAGAGGACCTTCTGGATCTAGCCAACCAGTGTATGCAGTAATTATAGAAGCTTCCCAAAACCCTACAACAAGCACTGTAGGAGGTGAAAATTTGAAGGACTTCTTATCCAACTCAGTTGCAAGTATCAAGAAAGAGCTTCTGGATGTGATTACAGAGCAGTTACAGACGTTGAAGGTGAATACCGCTAATATATCCACTTCTGCAGGAGCCGGAAGAGATGTGATGCGGTCAAATACTTGGTGTGGAAAGTGTCATTAAGCGGGAAATTTAGCCACTGAATGTACCCGAAAACCAACCATTCCTAGAGCCTTCTGTTCTTACTATTTGCGGAAGAACCATATAGAGGATATTTGCTCTTTGAAAGAGATGCATGAACGAAGACAGAAGGATGAAAACGCAAGATTCAACTTGCTGGAATCTAAAATGACAACACAGGATATTGGACCCAAGCCTAGAGAGTTTGGTCCTAATTTCGGTCCAAGGAGGTTTCCCTCTCAAAGTTACAGAGGACGACAGTCTGGCGGTGGTCACAGATCTGAGGTGGAGTGTTACAGATGCGGAGAAAAGGGACACATTTCACCAAATTGTCCAAATCCCAGAAGGTCAGTGGATTACAAGCCCTTATGCAGTTGATGCAAAGGAGAAGGCCACACTGCAAAGGACTGTCCCAGTCCAGCCCCTATAAAGGCCAATGTCACTGATAGCCAACAGAAGGTACAAGAACTTAACATTCCGGCAGTTGCTGATGCTATCTCCCAGCTGCCAAAAGAGATTCAAAAGCAACTTAACACAAAGGCGTGGATTAAGGATCGCTCCTTCAACAGCGACCAAGACCAATAAGGCCTCGGAGCCTGTAAAGGAAGTAGATGTGGCTAATGCCTTTTTAGATCCTGGAACCCTAGAGATTAGTGTATGGATAGAAGGATGCTTCATTTCAGATGCATTGATTGATGGAGGCTCATCAGTAAACATAATGACGGATGTCACCATGAAGGACTTAGGGTTGCAAGGAATTCAACCTACACAATGGCTTATCAGATTGGCAGACCAAAGTAGAGTCAAACCATTGGACATCTTCCCATATGTAAAAACAACCCTTGCAGGAAGAGACTATTGGCTGATATATTTGATGGTCAAACCAAATTCTTATGGGACCTCATACCCTCTCCTATTGGGAAGACCTTGGCTTTTTGAAGCAAGAGCCAGGGCGGACTGGTTCAAAGGAACCCTAACCCTAGGCAGAGGACCCAATAAAGCGGTGTTAAAGCTATATGGATCTCAAAAAGGCAATGGATCCACATCCATTGAAGTCATAACTAACTCCTCTAACGAGGTAACAAATGGTACATCAGGAGATGAAGAGGCTGTTAAGCAAATATTTCATAAGAAAACAGAGGCACAGTCCCTAACAGTGGTTTGGGCACTGTAAGCCAATTGCCAAGGGAAGTAAAATCCTTGACCATGGGTGAATATCTCCTACCTCAATTAGAATTAACTTCTAAAATCACCTCTGATAGTGAAATAGAAGCATGGATGTACTGTTCTCCCTGTTACATGACAGTCGCAGAGACAGAGCAGAGTCAGTACAGAGACAGTGCAGTTACAGATTAGAGACAGTACAGAGACAGAGCAGATACAGAGTGTCTACAAAACAGAGACAGAGTGGATACAGAGACAGTAACAGATACAGAGCTAGAACCAGAAGCAGAAGTAGAGTCAAAACTGGTGATGGAAGCAGAAGCAGATGCAGAGGCAGAGGATCTGTTCTTCTTCTACAGAGCCTCTACAGAAGCCAAGGCAGAGCCTCCAGAAGATGAGAATGGAACTGATGAGGAAGAAAATGAAGTAGGCTATGGAAGTGCAGATGAAGAATTTCCTCTGATAGAGGATGATTTGGTTGATGTCCCTACACAGACCTCAGAGGCCGAATATCTCAGGGTACTGGATGGAATAACCATGGTTCCATTTGGGTTGGTCAATGGACCCCAAAGTATGGAGAATCTGTATAAGCAATGGATTAAAAGAATAAAAGTTAAGTTCATCAATGGCTCTTGTCGCCCTGACTGTTCAGTCCAAAGAGAAGATGATGATGATGCCCCCTGCCAATAGAAGCCCAAGCCCTCAAAGTCACAGCCTCTAGTAGGTCCATGCTATGTGACATTCTTGGACGCATCCTCTGAAGATGAAGCCTTGAGTCCTGAAGAGGTCACCACTCAAACAAAAGAAAATAAGGCTCTGATACCCTTTCAGCAATTTAAACAGACGAATGAGTCATCTGTTCAGAAGGAGGACATTGGTTCTAGTGGGACATTAGACGAGGATACGACTCTCTTGAAGGAGTCAGACCTCTACCCAGAAGCAATCCATGGGACATTTATCCGCGAAGTGGAAGGTGAAAGACAAGTAACGTTCTTGGATGCTGAGGGTATTGAACATCACCTGAAAGTGGGTTTCAATCTTCCAGAAGAAAAACTGGTGGTCCTTCGAGACCTACTAAAGGAGAGCTTAGATGCGTTTGCTTGGTCCTATAAAGACCTAAAGGGGATTGATCCTACAGTATGTCAACATCACATTGATCTAGAGCCCGATGCCAAACCTGTAAGGCAAAGACAAAGACGGATGAATCCTAATTATTCTGCTCTGGTGAAGGCCGAATTATTGAAACTTCTTGAAGCAGAGTTCATTTATCCCGTGGCTAACAGTGAATGGGTTTCGCCCATTGTGGTAGTACCCAAGAAGAACGGGAAGCTCCGATTGCACATTTTGCAACTAAAGCAGCCCTCTGCACAAGCTCCTAAGGAAAGAAGCTGATTTCCTTTGGACGGATGACTATGAAGAAGCCTTTAATACCCTAAAACAATGGCTGATCCAGGCACCTATTTTACAGCCTCCTGATTGGACGAAGGAGTTCCATGTGCACACAGATGCATCAGTTGAAGGGCTAGGTACTGTCCTATGTCAAAAGGCCCCCTCCAAATTAGATCAATCGATATATTATGCAAGCCAAAAGGTCACTGATAGGGAACGAAACTATACAGTGCTTGCTTGGCAATGGTGTTTGCCCTAGAGAAGTTTCGCCACTACCTACTGTCTACCCACTTTAAATTTTATGTGGATCATGAGGCCCTGTCCTTCCTGATGAACAAAGCAAACGTGAAAGGACGAATGATGAGATGGCTCCTTCTATTCCAGGAGTTCGACTTTGAGGTAATTACCAAACCTGGTCGTTCCCATGTTCTGGCTGATCATCTGTTGTGTATCCTACAAACTGCAGATGAGGAGCAGGATGATCTAAACCTCCCTGATGCTTTCCTATTCCTAGTAGAAACTGTAACCCCCTGGTATGCAGACATTGCCAATCTGCTCACAACCCAACAGTACCCTCCTGGCATTTCTAGTCGGGAAAGGAAGAAGCTTATGTTAGAATCAGCCCCCTACACCCTGTTAGGTGGTGCACTATACAAGAAAGGCAAAGATGAAGTGCTTAGAAGATGTGTTGTAGGAGATGAGATTGGGATTGTTTTGAAGGCTTGCCATGACAAGCCATGTGGAGGCCACTTTGCAGAAAAAGCTACAGCTAGGAAGGCTCTACTAGTAGGATACTGGGGGTGGCTGATCCTCCACAAGGATGCATATGATTACTGTAAAAGATGTGATGCTTGTCAATGAATGGGGAAACCCACCAAAACAAGTGCCATGCCATTGCAACCTATCCTTCCTTTGAAGCCGTTCGAGAATGGGGCATCGACTTCGTCGGCCCAATCGATCCTCCCACCAGAAGAAAACAGAACAGATACATCCTGGTATGTATGGATTATATTACTAAGCGGTGTGAAGCCAAAGCTCTAAAGCGGGACGATGGTAACAGCATGGCCCTGTTCATGTACGAGAATATCATCACCCATTTTGGCAGTCTCCTCGAACTGGTAAGTGACAGAGGCACTCATTTCATTAATAAAGTCATGGAAGAGTTGACGGAACTGTATAAGATCCGCCATCGCAAGTCCACTCCTTACTACCCCAGAGCCAACGGCCAAGTCGAAGTCACCAATCACATCCTCTGCTCGATCCTGATAAGGACGATTGCTGCACATCATCGTGATTGGGATGAGCGACTTACAGAGGCTCTCTGGGCGTACACAACCTCCCATAAAGCAGCTACAGGACAGACACCCTTCCAGCTGGTGTATGGTACAGAAGTTGTTTTCCCTGTTGAACTGGAATTGCCCTCTTTGCGAGTGGCTATCAAAGAGCGCTTGGGGGACGATGATTCACTGCAACACCGTCTCTTGCACTTGGAATGTTTAGACGAAACTCGTAGGATGGCTCTACAGTGCATGGAAGCCACGCAAGCTCGACATAAGGCTTACCATGACAACTTCATCAAGCACAAGGAGTTCAAAGAAGGTGATTTGGTCCTAGCCTATGATTCACGATTTGACAAGTTTCCTGGCAAGCTTCAACAGCGGTGGATGGGCCCGTATAAGGTACTTGCTGTCAACCCTAATGGCTCTGTCCAAGTGCAGACTGTTGATGTCTCTGATGATCCCTTCCTGATCAATGGATATCGCCTGAAGAAGTACTTCCCTCCTTGGGGATCTTGACAATCACGGTCACCTGATCCTCTCCCCCGTTGGCGTGGCACTGTAACTCTTATGATGCTACTTCTGATAGCCGTTCTTCAGCCACTCCGGATGAGGTGGATGCAACCCTCTGTCACCTCAGCCCCACCCTCCAGCCTTGATATCTTATCCTCTATTTTCCGCCAACGGCAGTGGCGAGGTTGGTTCTGACAAATGGCATTTCTACCATTCCCTTGCTTAATTTGAAAAAAGAAAAAAAAATATACATATTGGTCATGGGAGAAAAGGACTTCGGTCCCTGTCATGCCGACCTATTCTTCGAGAAAAGATGGAGACACCCTCGGGAATATGAGAAAAAAAAAAACAACAACAAAATAAGAAAAAAGAAAAGAAAAAAAAACAAAGAAAACAAAAAAAAAACTGTTATGGGAGAAAAAGAAAAAATTCCCTGTCATAGCAGGCCTCATTCCAAGAAAAGGTGATCAACACCCTTGGGCGGGAAGCTGGCTGTGGAAAAGGTGGCAATACCCAGCAGTCCAGAAAGTGGATTCATCAATTGACATCCTCAGGATCCAGTTCCGAAGCTGCCTCCCTTGGTACGCTGTGTCCTGTGCCTTTCTGCGGAGCGTTTGATAGTCCTCTAGTAGCAGACGCCATGTTTCTATCTAACACCGCATTTGATCTGATGGCTACCTCCCTGGGTACACCTCTTCAACAACTGACGACACGATCTTCATCAACAAACAATCGAGTGACGCAAGCTTTCATCCTAACCGGATGGGGAAGTGAGTATGGTTGCCCTTTGTAACTATCAATAGAGAGTGAGACAGAGGGTGGGGCGAGTGACCAATCTTTTCCCTTCAAATCAAATGAGAGGTGAGAAGTGTGAATGAAGTGTTGCATGCATGGGATGGGCCTCTCAATGCACAAAGCACGATCTGTTTCTGTGCATTGCACCATAAGGCTCCATGGCCTTCCTTCTCGTACCGTATGCCGGCACAGGGCGGGATGCACAGTTGTCCCATCAAATGCGCACAAGGCATACAATCTTTGCACAAGTGACCATGAGGATTACATCAATGGGTTTCAGGACATGGCTGCCCTCCTATATCTATCAACAGAGCGTGAGACAGAGGGTGGGCTGAGTGTGACTGGAGTTTCTTCAATCAATTACCGAGAGGTGAGGATTGAGGGACGTTACGACCTTTGGAGTCAGGTACGTTCCCGTTTCCCTATGCAACCATGGGCTGGGTTTCTACCATCAACACAGGACACGTCACCATGTTCTGTACACTGCACTGTAAGACTCCCTTGCCTTCCTTCTTGCACCTATGCCAGATGGGGTGGACGCACTGATGCACCATCAATTGTGCACCCTGGCATACTCCCTCTGCATGATCCCCCTTGTCAATTCCTAAACCGGGTGTGAGATATGGGTTTCAATCATTATTCATTGTGTTCTTCTTTCTCTCTCCTACCCCTCTTTCTCTCTCCCCGACCCTCCCCCACCATCCCTCCCACCCTCTCACCTCCTCCCTCCACCCTTCCAATTTCCTCCTCCTGCTCCCCCTATTCCTCCTCTTTCTTCGCCATCCCTCCCCTCCTCAGCGCTCTCCCTCCTCCCTCCCCTCCTCGGCGCCTCCACCTTCTCGGCCCCCCCAGCGGTCCCTCCTTCCCCTTCTCCCTCCTCCCTCCCCTCCTCGGCGCCTTCACCTTCTCGGCCCCCCCAGCAGTCCCTCCTTCCCCTCCTCCCTCCTCCCTCCTCCCTCCACTCCTCGGCGCCTTCACCTCCCCTCCTCCCTCCCCTCCTCGGCGCCTTCACCCCCCCATTCCTCCCCGCCTCGGCGTCAGCCTCCCCCAGGCCGTCTCCTCCTTGACTCCCCTGTCAAGATTGTGGGAGAGAAGGAAGGAGTCTCACTTGTAGCTTTCTTGCTTGCACAATGGGGGAATACACACAAGGGTGGAGGCTGAAAACAGTTTTCCTCTTCTTAGTTGTGTAAGCCAAAAAGAACTCTCATACAAAGAAATAGAAGAACCCTATATATGGGTCTCAAACCAAACTCAACTAACTAAGGTGGCATACTAACTGAACCACGAACTAGAGTAGATAAGGATAGCTATCATGTAGCTATTATTCATGGGCGGTGTACCAACCGCGTCTGCAACTGACAAGTCGGTGACATAAATACACAACGGTCACCCTGGCGTATCATGAGTGGAGCTCGATATCTCAACACTCCCCCTCGAGCTCAATCCCAATTCCTGCACACCAAGCATGTCTCTGAACTTGCACAGCTTCTCTGCGCCCAATGCCTTCGTGAATATGTCAGCTACCTGATCCTCTGTGCTGACATAAACTAGATCAATAAGACCTAGTAAAACCCTCTCTCGTACATAGTGATAATGCACCTCAATGTGCTTTGTTCTAGCATGATAGACTGGGTTATTTGCCAAGTGTATACTACTCATGTTGTCACAATAAATGACAACTGGCCCATCTGTAGACTGATGCATATCATAAAGTAGCTTATGCAACCAAGCTACCTCACATGCAGCCATTGCTGCACCCCTGTACTCAGCCTCTGTGCTCGACAAGGCAACTGTAGGCTGTTTCTTGCTGCTCCAAGTGACTGCAGCACTCCCAAAAGAAAACACGTATCCACTGGTAGATCGTCTATCAGAAATACTACCAGCCCAATCAGCATCAGTGTATCCATGCAGCTGTATCTGAACCCCAGTCTCATAAAATAGTCCATACTGCAATGTGGACTTCACATACCTGAGTATGCGTCTAGCCGCATCCAAATGCGATTTCCTTGGAGCCTGCATAAACTGACTTACCAATCCAATAGCATAGCTCAAATCTGGCCTGGTAATAGTCATATAAATCAAGCTTCCTACTATGCGTCTGTACATAGTAGGGTCTTCCAGAAGCTCACCTGCATCTGCGCTTAGCTTCACATTCTGCTCCAAAGGAACTGAAATAGACTTACAGCCTGTCATCCCATATTTGGACAGCATGTCCAATCCATACTGCCTCTGTAAGAGCTGTATCCCACTTGGTGATCTAATCACCTCAATGCCCAAGAAATAATGCAGCTCTCCCAAATCCTTCATCTCAAACTTCTGCTTCAATAGCATTTTCACATGAAGGATATCTTCATCACTGTCACCTGTCATAATCAAATCATCAACATAAATGACAAGTAGCATAATACCTTTCTCTGTTTTTCTTACGTAAAGTGAGAAATCTGCCTTGGAAATCTGAAAGCCAATAGTGACAAGATACTGTCCTATCTTGTCAGACCATGCTCTAGGTGCTTGCTTCAAGCCATACAAAGCTTTCTTCAACCTGCAAACAAACTCAGGATGAACATCATGCACATAACCTGGTGGCTGCTCCATATAGACCTCTTCTTGCAAATCACCATGCAAGAAGGCATTCTTTACATCCATCTGATGTAAAGACCATCCCTTTGATGCAGCCATAGCAATGACTGCTCTTACGGTTGCCATTCTTGCAACCGGACTGAATGTTTCTTCATAGTCAATTCCATATGTTTGTGCATACCCCTTGACTACTAATCTTGCCTTGTATCTGTTCACAGAACCATCTGCATTGTGCTTCACCTTATAAACCCACTTACAGCCAATTGCATTCTTACCTTTAGGCAAAGGTACCAATTCCCATGTAGCATTTGCTTCCAAGGCATCCATTTCTTCATCCATGGCTTTCTCCCATTTTTCTTTTCCCATGGATTGCTCAAAAGAAGTGGGTTCTGGTTCTTGTATCACCTTGACCATATATGCATAGTGAATGGCTGTAAATCCATCATATTTCAGCCTATCCACAGGATACCTAACTCTGGTAGACCTGCGCAAAGTGGGTTCACTCCCAGGTGCTCTCAAAACATCCCTGGTCTTCCTTACTCCAGGTGTAACAATAGAAGGAATACCCAACTCATCATCAATGCTCTGTTCTGAGCCACTGGATTCACCATCCACATAAGAGTGACCTGCATTCACATCAAACATGGGCTGATCAACCTTCTCTTTTCCTTTTCGTGATACCTGCATACCACTATCTGCATTACTTTGAGAAGATTCTCCTGATCTCAATCTGCCTGTCCATGGCGAAGAATGTGAACCATTGCTAGAGGACGCTCCAGGTCCACTAATATTTTGTGACTACTGCTGTGAATTCTGTGCAGCATTACCATTTTGTGCATCTACATCATCAATCACATTTACTGGTTTATACCAGCTACTCATCTCATCAAAAACAACATCTCTGCTCACTGTAAACTTACGAGTAGAAGGGTTATAGCATCTATATCCTTTTTGCTGCAGAGAGTAACCAATAAAGATGCACTTCTCAGCTTTTGGATCCAACTTGGATCTCAACTCATCTGGCACATGTACATAGGCAATGCAACAAAAATTTTTCAAATGAGAAATATCTGGTTTCCTACCAGTATACGTCTCCTCTGGAGTCATTCCATGTATTGCTGCAGTGGGAGTCATGTTCATTATGTAGACTGCTGTAGCAACTGCTTCAGCCCAATAAAAATCTGGCAGGTCTTTTTCATTGAGCATGGCACGAGACACCTCTCCAATATGTCTGTTTTTTCTTTCTGCAATTCCATTTTGCTGTGGGGTATGACTGCATGAATATTGCTGCTTTATGCCATGCTCCTGCAAAAACCTTGCAAACTCATTTGAGAGGTACTCTCCCCCTCCATCTGACCTTAGGCATTTTATTTGCAGGCCTGTTTCTTTTTCAACCATAGCTTTAAGAGTTTTAAAATGCCCAAAAACTTCACTTTTCTTTTTCATAAAATACACCCAAACTTTTCTGCTATAGTCATCAATAAAAGTAACAAAATAATGACAGCCTCCAAGAGATGCAGCTTTAGTAGTCCACACATCAGAGTGGATTAATTCCAATGGCTTCTTACTCTCTTGAACATGTCTAGGAAATGGTTTCCTTGCCTGTTTTCCAAACTGACAGGCTTCACATACCTTATGCATTTCTGCAACCTTGAATCTAGGCAATCCTGCAACAATATTTTGGGCCTGCATTGATTTAAGTCGCTGTACATTAACATGACCAATGCGTTTATGCCAGATATCAATATCTGCAATTACACCGGTCCCATGTGCAAACATTGCTGCACTCAATTCAGACATGTCTGCATCCAACGTAACATTCTGCCCTTCTTCTTTCCTTTTGCGATCAAGCGACCTTTATTTTTCATATCCTCAACAAAGCATCCATGAGGATTAAATCTGACCTGCAAGCCCTGTTCAACCATTTGACCAACAGAAACCAGATTCTTGGTGATATTCGGGACATGAAATACATCGGACAGGTATTTCTTTTTCCCATCCTGCATAGACAAAGGAATTTTTCCAATCTGCACAATCGGATATGCAGTATCATCACCAGTCTCCACAAATCCTAGTTTTTCCATTTTCCTTGCATCCTCCATCCATTCTGCATGACCTGTCATGTGGTTTGATGCACCTGAGTCAACATACCACACATCGTTGCTTTCTTCTGCACTTGTCACAGAATTGTTCATGTGCTGCACCATAAACAAATGCTCATTTCTGTCATCACCCTGTCTACTAGAAGATGCATAATTTCCTTGTTGCAGTTTTCCATTCATGATGTCATTCTGCTTTTTATAGCAGTCTTTAGCCATATGACCCATTTTACCACAATAGTAGCATTCAACATTACTGTTTGCATTTTGGCCTCTTTGCCATCCACCACGACCTCTTTGGCTCCCCCTGCCTCTAGAGTTACCACGTCCTCCTCCATAGGACTCGTTTTCTTGAGTTTGCTGCATATTCTGATTTCTACCACGGCCTCCAAATCGGCCTCCTCTACCTCTGCCTCTACCTCTTCCAGCATTTGAGTAGAAGACAGTTTCTTTTGAAGTTCCTCCTGAAGAAGATGCACCACCATTTCTCTGCTCCTCAGAAATTAGAAGAGCAATCAACTCCTCAAAATCAGGAAATCTTTCACGAACTGAAATGGATGTCCGAAACTGTGCATAATCCTTTCCTAGACCATTCAAGGTCACAGAAACTAAATCATCATCTTCCACTGGTGACCCAATGGAAGCAAGTGCATCTGCAATCTTCTTCACCTTCATGTGGTAGTCATTGATGCTCATATTTTCTCTTTGCACATTGTGCAACTCTTGCTTGAGCTGCATTTTCCTGGCTTGCGTATTTGTGCTATACATCTTTGACAGAGTATCCCATGCCTCCTTTGGCGTACTTGCATCCTGAATATGCTGAAATGCTGATAGACAGCCAGTACATAACTTTCCTGGCTCTCTCATGCCATGCTTTGAATGCCTGCATTTGCTGTTGATTGGGAACATCAGGAAGAACTGGTTCTTCTTCATTTCCTGCAACAAATTCCCAATATCCTTTTCCCATAAGGAAATTCGTCATTCTAAACTTCCATGCCTGGAAGTTGTTATTGTCAAGCTTTTCAGTTACAATCTGTGAAAGAGAATCAGACGCCATTACAGAACACTGCGAAAAATTCTGTCACTGCAAAAACTCAGCTTCACCCTCACAAGGGCAAATCTGGAAAACTGGCGAAAGTGGTATTTGACCACACAGTCACTTCCTAGTGACGATTTTGCATAAACAGGAACCAAGGATGATTCTGAAACTCCCAATGTCTCTGCGCACAAGCATACGATGCAATTTCTACAATAACTTTTCACCGACCTGTAGAACAGTGGTCGCACAGCATAAAACAGGGCCTTTTCCTGAGTGCGTGCAGAAAACTTCTGCCTCCAAAATAGGCCCCGAAATGGCCTCAAATAAAAAAAACAGGGTCGCCAAGGGCTAAAGTCCTATATCTAGGTCTTTGACCAAGTCATACTCTTTAATAGGATTTACAGACTTGTCCAATCAACTAGGGAATGGGGCAACACCCGCTTTTATCTTTCCTTTTTCTTCTAGAAGCGACAACATCTACACTTCTTCTATCACTGGGGGTACTTCTGTGTCCTCTATCTCTTGGATCTCTGGTCTTATCTTTGTATCTTTCTGAACTACTGGACTACTCTGTACTGTACCATTTTGTTTTATGCTATTCTATTTTTCTTTTGGAAGATTAAGCTTCAATGTTTTGACAGAGGGCACATTCTCTGTGGGTTCTCTTTTCTTGGCATGCATTATTGTGGTAACTTCCAATCCACCAAGTTGGAGGCAAGTTCTTGGGTCTTCTATTGGTTATCAATGGTATTGGATTTCACAGGAGAGACAATGCACTCTTGCAATTTCCGGCTGTGCTACCTGCAGAGATCTGCTCCCAAAACAGAAAATGAAAGCAACACTGCTCCTCTTACCAGAACACCGCGAGCTTGGCTTACTTTCTTGAGCTCCTTACCATGAACAAGGCTCTGATACCATGTCAAGATTGTGGGAGAGAAGGAAGGAGTCTCACTTGTAGCTTTCTTGCTTGCACAATGGGGGAATACATACAAGGGTGGAGGCTGAAAACAGTTTTCCTCTTCTTAGTTGTGTAAGTCAAAAAGAACTCTCATACAAAGAAATAGAAGAACCCTATATATGGGTCTCAAACCAAACTCAACTAACTAAGGTGGCATACTAACTGAGCCACGAACTAGAGTAGATAAGGATAGCTATCATGTAGCTATTATTCATGGGCGGTGTACCAACCGCGTCTGCAACTGACAAGTCGGTGACATAAATACACAACGGTCACCCTGGCGTATCACGAGTGGAGCTCGATATCTCAATATCCCCAGCGCTGCCTTCGCCGTCTCCACTTCGCCCACCGCCGGCTCCGCTCGCTCCGCCCGGATCTGCACCCTCCCCTCCATCTGTTCCCGCCACGCCGCCACCCTGCCGCCTTCTTCCTCCTCCTCCTCCTCCTCCTCCTCCTCCTCCTTCCCACTAACTTAAGGTTAGTTAGACTAATCTTATTTTACTTAATTAACTTTAATTACTCACACTAATCATAATTAGCTTACATTAAGCCTGATTAAGTTAAACTAACCCTAGTTAGGTTAGTTAACCCCCCTAATCAACTAACCCCCTGGTTAGTTTAACTCAACTATAGTTAGTTTACTCACCCCCTAGTTAGTTTAACCCAACTGTAGTTAGTTTACTCACCACCTAGTTCACTAACCTCACTTAGGTTAGTTTAACTCCACCCCCTAATCACCTAACCCCCCCTTAGTTACACTCACTCTAGCATAGTTACACTAACCCAAGTTGAGTTATCTAACCCTAGACTAGTTGACCTAACCCTAGTTAGTTAGGTTACCCTTACCCTAGTTAGACTAACCATACTTAGGTCAACTAACCCTAGTTCAGTTAACCTAACCCTAGCCTAGTTACCCTAACCCCCCTTAGGTTAGTCTCCATTGACTTGCCTTAAACTTACTTATCCATTTGACTAACATGACCAAACCTAGCTTGACTTATATGACTTACCTTGACTTCCATGCCTTACCTGACTTAATTTGACCTTACTTACCAAACTAAGCTGATTTTTCTGATTTAATTGATTTAATTAATTTATAAATTAATTTCCACTCAAAAAAATTTCAAAAAATTTCAAAAAATTCCCTTCACTTTCTGCAAATTTTTGGAAATTTGTTAGCTAGAAATTTCAACCCCCAAAATTACAAAAAATTCCATATTTGCCAATTTATTCTAAAATTACCTTAAAAATGCACAAAAATTCATTTCAAATTAGTAAAAAATACAGAAAAAATTCTGACAAATTCTAGAAAATTCCACCCACCCACCTTGACTTTTTTCCATTCATTTTTCACTTTAAAATATTTTTATACATGGTACCCCTATTCAAAACAATTTATTAAAACAAAAAAGACCAACACACAACACTTCAGTATAAAAATCCCCATCTTATTTTCATACCCTAAATTGTGGATATTTCCTAATTGGCTGAAATTTTCTTTTTACTTCATCCCATATCCATCTTTAATTATTCTTCCTTTAGAAAAAAAAACAACCAATAAATACACAACCACATACAATTTATTACAAAACACATCTAGAAAAACACACATAACTCCAATCACCACACATAATACCCCCTAAAATACCAAACACACACCATATAAAATTTTTTAAAAAAACAAAAACTATCCTAATACATCATCATAAAATTAAAAATCATACTCACACTCGACACACCCACTAAGGTTTTGTCTTTGTTGTTCAGTTAGTGGTCTTTACTTTTCTTTTACTGTATTCATTGCTTTTGGGGGACTCTTCCGTGCGCCTTCATGCCATTGCATACACACCCCTTCCAGGTATTTATTTTATGTGCTTTATTTATTTTCATTTCTCCCTTAATCACAAATTAATTGTTAAAATGCAACATTTATTCACCCACATTTAGAGTGATGTATGATTGTTAATGGAAGTATTTGAGAGTGTTTTGGATGATATTGATTATGTTTTGGAAGTTCATGATGATTTTCAGTGGAGATATGAGGTTCTGTGATGTTCTGATAGGTTCTGATTGGTTATGTATACCTTCTGTATAGCTTCTGTTTTGTTCTAATTGTCTTCTGTATGAAGCATGGATTGATGCTTGATGAAGATTGAGATCTTGTGAAAGCTTATTGAATAGTTTTTTTAGAGTTTGGAATGGTTTGAGTATGAGTTATGAGGTTTTGATGACCTTCTATACATCTTCTGTAGAGCCTCTGTCTCTGCTCTGTCTCTGCTCTGTAACTATAAACTGTAGCTGTTCTGGTACTGTACTGTGACTGTTCTGTAGACCTTCTGTAAGTGTTCTGTAGAATGTATGTGTGACTTTGGGAAAGTTTTCTAACCTTTGGAAAGGATGAATCTAAGTTCAAAAGAGCTAAAACAGGTGGAAGAAACAGCTGCTGAAGACTGAAGAGAAGACTAAGTGACAGTGACAGTAGTGAGCTGTGAAAAGACATTGTAGTGACTCTGGTGACTCTTCATATCAGACATACCTCTTGGGAGGTGCATCCACGACCTAAGAAGGATTATTGAGGGTTATTATAAGAGTATTGTAGTGAGGATATAATGTACTATTGATGGAGAGAGAGAGAGAGAGAGAGAGTCAGAGATAGTCAAATCTATCGAAACAGTGTAACTGTATATGAGAGATTGAGAAAGAGAATTATGAAGATATTGAAGATGAATAATGTGTGATTGATTTCCATTCAAAGATGGTGTATTCTCTTGTGTTATTTGTTCTATTGATGGATTTTGTGAAGATGTTGGAGAATATGGTTGATTCTATCAAATCCGTGGGAGATATCTACTATGATGCTGCGTGAAGAATTGTTGTTTTCTTTGTTTTGAAAATATGTTTTATTGTGTTTAAGCTACAATTACACCTTTGAATAATTGGTACTCTTTCACCTTTAGTTGTTTTATTGTGAATTTTCAAGTGGCTTAAAGACAATTGGTAGCCTAATTCTCCTTCAGTAAAGAGAAATGCCTAAACCTCCTCACCTTCTCCTTCAGTAAAAGAGAATTTCCTAAACCTCCTCACCTTCTTCTTTAATAAAGAGAAATGCCTAAACCTCCTCACCTTCTTATCACGGATAATATAAGAAGTTGGGAGACAATAGGAGTACCTACATGGTGCCAAACTCTTTAATATGCTTTGATATATGCCTCGGAACATCCTACCAATTTTTTATTGATATACATCTCATAGATACCAAGACTCATAGCAAGGCATATACCAACATGTTCATGTCGACCCATCCTTTGATGCCTACACCAAATTTTGGGTCTAGCATTGCTCAATAATTGCATTAACCATACCTATCACAAAGTCTATGAAAATACCCTCCATATATTTTTGTGGTTCCAATTTTTAAATACTATTGGAAATGTAGCTCCATTGTTTGCACTAGTCTTTAAGATTGAGGGAGGGAAGGAGCAATTCCACTTCTATCTTATATGGATTTACTAATATGAGGGCCCTAGGCTTTTGAAATTTTCTAAGAAATGTTTAGCTGATCAAGTCTAACCTCTATAAGTCTTGGGTCTTATTAGGAGACAACCACTTTCTAGTTTTCTCTACCTATTCATAAAAGTTCTCAATTCTATTGTATACTCGTAAAGGCTTAAAATTTCCCTTTCAATCCATGTATATCGTCCATGTCTTCTTAGTTTAGCATGACAATGCCATGTCAATGATTCCAGTCAAGGAAAAATAAGGAAGGCAAAATGATGTAATAAGCCAAACAAGAGGTGACCCTCCCTTACTAAGGATTCTAAAGGGGTGCACAACCCAACCTAAGGTGAAACTTTGCACACCTCTTAGTGATCCAGAGCCCATGTAGAGAGCCCTATTTACTGCTTTATCCTTCACACAAGTACCCACATGTGGAGGATTGAAGTCAAAGATGTTGTTAAAGAAATAGGGATAATTCCAAGTTCCTAGAGTGATTCACAATTTATTATAGGTTGATGATTGGAAAATTTGTGCAAATAAAGGCACAAAAATGTGCTCAACATGGAAACATCTTTTATGAAATTGCATTTTGCTTTTGTACTCTCTTGTAAAAAAAACAAATATGAAGCAATGTAAAATGTGTAGTCCAAAAGGCTCACATTAAAAAATGTTGAAAGGAAAAGAAAGGTCAAATACCTTTTGTCTCATTTCAAAAATAAAGGGTCTTTAGACCTTAGCCAAGATGTATGCAAATTCAGTTTTATAATATCAATAAAGGAAAAGGAGGAGGTTTGTTGGGTGATTTGAGAAGGTAGGAGGTTGAGGTGGTTACAACCTCTCTCTTCTTTTATCTTCTCCTCTCATGCTTCATTTCTCCCTCTCCCATTTTGGCACAACACTTGCCTTCTTCTTCTTTCTTCTTTCTCTTGTGCTTCATTGCCAAATCTAATGGAGAGTGAGGAAGAAGAAGAGGGTGAGGATGGAAGAATTTCCTAATTTCTTGTGTGCCTCTCTCTTGTGTGTTTTGAGAGCATGGTTTCATGGTGAGAAGAAGGAGAGTTTTCTTGCAGGTTTTCATGGCCAACAATGTATTTGTAGCCTCTACCTAGCCAGTTCATGGTTCGATTTGTGCTGTGGTAGGGTGCTGCTCATTTGGTGCATTGGTTGGAAAAGAGGTGGCTATGAGATTTGCAAGAAGAGGAGTTTCCAGTCTTGTTGACTTAAGGATCTTCACTCTTGGCTGCATGCTGCAGAAGAAGAAATGGACACTAATTTGTTGGAAAGAAATGTTTTGTACAAGTAATTCAAATTTCAAAGGAACCATTGTACAGATGAAGAAAAAGAAGAGAGAGTTGGAGAGGCAAAGGCTTGAGTTGCTACAATCTTTGAGTTTTCTTGCCTATTCGGGTCCACTTCTATTCCCGCCCTGCTCTAAACATGCCTCCTCCCTCCGCCTTCAATCACAATCCCCAATGCATGGCAACTCTCAAGGGCCATAGTTGGTTTTACATGATGGACATAGGGTTCAAGTTTTTGCCCTGAGGAGCAGCGACGATGAAAGTGACCAGGATAATGATAATGATGAAGACATTGATCGCCTAGCTGAGACCTCTGCCTCAGACGATGACGGTGATAGGTCTGGCTTAGATGAAGACGCTACTGATGGGACAGAACCTAGAAGCTCCACAATGACTTTCGGTCGCTCAACAATGTTCAATCCTTTGTGCAGCGTTAGATTTATAGGCATGGACTTCTTCTTGCAGTAGCAAAATCAACGGCCGTCATATTTTTCCATATTGCAAAAATGCATTGACTTCCATTTCTTTCCTTATCTTCCAAAATCAATTTTGAAAAAACAGAAGAAAAAAAAGTTAAACCATTTTCCTACAATGCTTTATTCATATGGTTGATTTTCTTCTTTCTTGTGCGTTCTCTCACCAAAGAGTTCCCATGCTCATCAATCCACACAAGCCATTACTTTGTTTTGTTTCAATTTTTCTAATTTATCCTCAATAAAACTTTCCCTCACTTTTCCTTTCATTTATTTTTTCGGGTGGGAGAACTCTATTGTAAAATCCTTAGTAAGGGTGTACTTTGATTCCATATCTTTTGCGGGTTTCTATTTGTGCTTCATGGTGTGGTTTTTCTTTCAACCTATGTTGAGTGTGATGAGATCCTTGTGTCCAAGTCGATGAAAATCCCTATCCTTTGTTATCTATTTGTGATTTTGATTTGGTGTGCTTGTAACCTACGCTATACGACCTAGTTGTGCAATTTCTCTCTATGTGATGTGTGTCCCATTTCTTTCCCCTTCAAGGAAAACAAAAGGCAATCAAGAAAACAAAGACCAAAGGCCGATGATGAAGATGAAGATTTGTCCAAGATGATTGTGGTTCTTCTCCAATTTTTTTGTGAGGATGCTTCACACTTAAGCGTGGGAGGAATGATGACCGGCAAATTTGTGCAAATAAAGGCACAAAAATGTGCTCAACATGGAAACATCTTTTATGAAATGGCATTTTGCTTTTGTACTCTCTTAAAAAAACAAATATGAAGCAATGTAGAATGTGTAGTCCAAAAGGCTCACATTAAAAAATGTTGAAAGGAAAAGAAAGGTCAAATACCTTTTGTCTCATTCCAAAAATAAGGGGTCTTTAGAACTTAGCCAAGATGTATGCAAATTCGATTTTATAATATCAAGAAAGGAAAAGGAGGAGGCTTGTCGGGTGATTTGAGAAGGTGGGAGGTTGAGGTGTGTACAACCTCTCTCTTCTTTTACTTCTTCTCTCACGCTTCATTTCTTCCTATCCCATTTTGGCACAACACTTGTTTTCTTGTTCTTACTTCTTTCTCTTATGCTTCATTGTCTAATCTAATGGAGAGTGATTAAGAGGAAGAGACTCAGGATGGTTTTCACCTATCTATTTCTTGTGTGCCTCTTTCTTGTGTGTTTTGAGGCATGGTTCTTGGTGAAGAAGAAAGGTTTCTTGTAGGTTTTTGTGGCCAACAAGTGTGCTTGCAGCCTCTACCTAGCCGATGGTTCGTGGTTCCATTTCTGTTGTGGCAGGAATGCTCAGAAAATTTGTGCAAATAAAGGCACAAAAATGTTCTCAACATGGAAACATCTTTTATGAAATGGCATTTTGCTTTTGTACTCTCTTGTAAAAAAAACAAATATGAAGCAATGTAAAATGTGTAGTCCAAAAGGCTCACATTAAAAAATGTTGAAAGGAAAAGAAAGGTCAAATACCTTTTGTCTCATTCCAAAAATAAAGGGTCTTTAGACCTTAGCCAAGATGTATGCAAATTCAGTTTTATAATATCAAGAAAGGAAAAGGAGGCTTGTCGGGTGATTTGAGAAGGTGGGAGGTTGAGATGGTTACAACCTCTCTCTTCTTTTATCTTCCCCTCTCACACTTCATTTCTCCCTCTCCCATTTTGGCACAACACTTGCCTTCTTCTTCTTGCTTCTTTCTCAACCTTATCATCATTTTTATCCCATATGATTGAAAGTGCAGCTTCCCTTGTTTTCTTTTCTTGACCACTTGTGATTGACCACAAGCCTTTCTTCATTAGGAGCAGTTTGATCCTAGTTTGCCATGTATGGAATCCAAAACCATTGAATTGGGATGTCGACGAGTCCTTTCCCATTTTGAGATTGCAAGATCAATAGCAAATCAGCTCCAAAAAATTCAAATTTTAGTTGAGTACAAGTGCCAAGAAGCACTAGGTGATTTGGTGACTATTATGCCCTTGAACTTGGAATATTCAAGATCTTGCAAGTCCGAGTCTTCCCCACCTTGATTTGATGCTGGAGTTGCAAAAAAAAAAACTGAGAGTAGTCCAACAAAAGTGTTGAATTTGAGTGTGTCAAAGGACACAAGAGGATTGGTGTTAATCAACACTAGTATTACGAGATACAATGTAGTTGGCACTTGATGTTGAATCTTGTTCTTGTTGATTCTGAGTGTTAACTTAGCTCGGAAATCAATGTTGTAGTAGATGAGAGAGTCAATGACATTACTGAGCCAAACGAAGTAGGAAAATGAAGAAAAAATTAAGCTTTGAGATTAATGGCTACGGAGTCAGCATTAGGGTTTGTAGGGGCAGCCTGGTTTTTTAGCTTCTGTGAATTGAATAGTTGCTTATTTTCAAAAATATCTTTATAGAAATGAAGCTTAAGAGATAGGCTATCAAAGCTCTATGATGCTGGTCAGCATCGTGGCATATGTAGGCGGACTGTGCAGTATGAACGACATAGGCACATATTTGACCAGTGACTGAGTAAAGGCGCAATGTTGGACAATAGAACCAGCAATGTTGGGTTTTGAATTGATGGGAAGGAGTGCCCTAAGTCATGAAAGAGTTCTTCAAGAGAGTGTTGAGCTAATTATGCCAAGAAAGAGAGAATCAAGTCCTCCAATGAAGGTGGGTGGGTATGGAGGTAGGTGAGAGATTCATGGAAAAGTGAAGGGAGCTAGGAATTCAAAATGGAATGACCCAATCAGTGGCCTAATGGATCATTAACTTGAAACCCGCTCTGATACCATGTTAAAATGTTGAGAATGCATACTATGGAGGATCATTGATGAGCAAATAGAAAATCATAATGAGGCAGAAGCATTGACAAAGAAGAACAACTAATATTATCCAAGCATAGTGGAAGTACAACTGAATGATAATGACTGATGGAATGAGTGTGGGATGAGTGCCTTTTATAGGCTTACAGTAGGTGGTATTGGTAGGTGGAAAAAAGTAAAAAGGGACCATGGTAATCACTAACCATGGTTTTAATAAACCATGCATACATGACCTAGTTTAAGGCTTTATTTGCAATGTGTTTCTCTGCCTTGTTTGTTCTAAACAAAGAGGCTATGGTGGATGTGATTGCACATTTCTCAATATGTTGCTTGTTGTGGGATTGCCATCCACGCGTAACATTATCTGCTTGGGGGCCATTCTTGATCTTTGTCTCCTTTAGACGCGATCCACACAAGACTTCACTGCCTTTTACTCGATTAACGGGGGCCAATTTGGGGAGATAATTAGGCTACGAGGGAGGATAATTTTGTGGGAAAGATAAGTACGTATGGCCACCCTCTAAGGAGGGGAAGAGAAGGAGATCCTTCAAAAAGGCTCTCTCCCCTCTCTCTCTCTCTCTCTCTCTCTCTCTCTCTCTCTTCTTCTTCTTCTTCTTCTTCTTCTTCTTCTTCTTCTTCTTCTTTTTCTTCTTCTTTGTCTCTCTCCCTTCTCACCTCTCTTCTTCTTCTTCTCTCTCTCTCTCTCTCTCTCTCTCTCTCTCTCTCTCCCCAGCAAGGGGGGAAAAGAATAAGGTTTCCCTCTTTGCTTAAGGAGGGGGGTTTTATAGGGGAACGGTGGGGTATTATTGGGGGGGGGGGGGGGGAGGGAACTTGGAGAGGAGGTGGAGTGGTGGTCTCCCCCACCCACCACCTATCAGATTGCATAGTGCTGGGGGTTGCTAGGGAGGGGTGGTAGACCCATGGCCTCCCCCTCATTGTTGAAGTCATCGTCTTCTTCATCTCCGATGTCACCTTCTTCCTTCGCCACTTCATCTTCCACTTCGTCATCGCCCACATCATCTCCTTCCTCATAGTCATTGTCACATTCTTCCCTGCCGTTGTTTAATTTCTTCCCCTTGCCACCTATTCACCGATGGCATAGGGGGGGAAAGGATTAATTTTTTTTTTGATTACTTTTATTTTTTGGGGGGTTTCTTATGTAGAGAGCGGCAGGGATATTAGATGCCCATATATGGCACTTGAAGTACATGCAGTCAGAAGAGATGTATGGTAGTGAATTCACTTATGCATTGATGGTAGAGCAGATGGGTATGCAATGATGCTTGGGATAATTATCAGTATGCTCAAGATGGTATTCATGTTACTGATCAGGTCTCTCTCAAACTATGCTCAATCCATATAAAGCTTTTGCAATAGGAGACCTGCAATGTTTTTGGTCTCAGTCCTGCACGATAATCATGAAGATCCTATTATAGAAACTTTTCTTTTAAATTTGGGAGTAAACCCTATAGCTCACCTTGGAGAGGTCTTTTTTCCCTTTGGTTTGAATAAAAAACCTCCCCAAAATTGAAGCTATGGTTTGGAAGTTATGCCCATTTTTGTGCACTAGGGTCACTATGGACAAAGTGCAGACCGCTCTAGGACATGCACAATAATTCCATTGCAAAAATTCTGATCATTTTATGTCACAATGGATAATAGCTCATCTCAAAGAGGGCTTTGTCCCCTCTAAATTGAATCAAAAATCTCACCAATTGAAGTTTCCTACAAAAAGTTATGCCCCATTTACTGGCAGTAGGTCTTGTGGACTGCATCCAGATGGTTGGCCAGAAAGGCAAAAACAAGGCCCATGAGGAACTCTAGAGGGAGATTAGAGACTCTCAAAACTCCATGAATGATGAAATGAGATCGAAATAAGATTACCATGGTGATATACAAGAGGAAATGCCCAAAACGGACCCATACACCTTGCTCAATCACACCCTATGTTAGCATGAGCTTCGTCACATGGAATGAAAAAATGACATGGTCACCAACCACCACCAAATGATGTCCAAGTTTGATGAAGCTATCGAGCACATGGCTCTCTCAAAATCAAGGACTCAACAAACCTTGGAGCATCTCACTATTGTTGCTCAATTAGCTACCAATTCATCCCAAGAGAAGGTCAATGAATCTAAGCATAAATCTAGACATCCTCCACATCAGGAGCCATTGCATGATGGTTCATAGGGTATACTTGGTGCTAAGGGAATTCCCCCTTCTACCTACGAGATTGGTGAACCCTCTCATATGCATGATGATCCCCTATTGAACTCCCCCCGTCAACCATGAAGCCAACACCCCACTGAGGCCCTCTCCCACCCTTGGTCGAAATTCCCCCACTCTCCCTAGGAGCCCATGTGCACCCTATATGAATCAGCCCCATCATGGACAAGATGGTACCAATGGCTAGCATGGCAATCATGGATAGCTTGGCTATAATGGACAGCATGGGATAAGTACACCACATGGGATGTACGGACAAAAAGGTATGTACGGCCACCACAGGATGTATGGGAAGCAAGGGCTTCATAGGCAGCATGGCCCTCATGATCTGCGTGACAAGATCATCCTAACGAAGTACAATCGGAAATCTCCCTCACCATCTGACTTGGAGGAATGGATGTCCAAGTTGGAGTCCTACTTCAATATCTACCCCTGCATTGATTTAGAAATTACTTTTTGCTTCTCTCCACTTGGAAGGATTTTCCCACACATGGTGGCACTATATCAATTGTGAGAATCATCAGTTCATTGACTAGGAAGATTTTAAAGTGCATATGGTCCAAGCGTTTGTGTCTCCTGTGGCACAAGAGCGGTTGGGAAGAAGGTGGTACACTCTTGACCAACGAAACTATGAGAAGATGTGGGATCTAGAGCATGGCAGATGCAAAAGCTATGGAGGTTGGAAGAGAAAGAGCGAGTTCATGAAGACTGACTATTATACAAGTGAATTAGGTTCAAAGATTGAGATTTGGACTCATAAATACAATCTTGTGTATAAGAGTGACAATGACACAGAGACTTTACCGAAGGACAAAAGTACTATGAAATTGCATTAGAAAAGAGAGCAAGTACAATGCTTTATAGGAAACTGGATGGTAGCACTTCTCCTACTGTGCATATGGGATTCTAGTCCTGAGTCCTCACTACTCCTTACAAAGAGACTGAAGTAGATGTGATTGCAAATATCTCAACACCCCTCCTCAATCACAACCAAAAGTACAAAGCATATAGAGACTTTAGTGAAAGCAACACCTACAAAGTGTGAGCACACCATAAACATGGCAAAACACAAGAGGCTATCGCAGAAAAGGCTAAGTGTGGGTACCGCAAACATGATGGTCATCCATAGGTTGTAACAGAGGCCTCACAAAGTGTACAGAGGCTATAGTACAAGGCTACATGAGGAGTTTACAAGTCTATGTCTGAAGCATTAGGACTAGGCAATACAAGGCTAAAAGAATCTATTTGAATAGAAGGACTGATGAGGTTTTTCCTTCTCCTGGTGGTCTTCTTCTTCTTCTTCTTCCTCTTTTGATCCATGTTCTTCTTCTTCTTTGATAGCAACTAGATAGGCCTTTTGGGACCTCTTTCTAGCGTGGGAAAACTTCTTGGTGTGTCCGTTCCTTTTGCAGAAGTCACATAAGAGATGATCCTTCTTGCCTTTATACATGTTGCCAATATATAATGCTTGTTCATCTCTAGAGGTGCTTGGTTCTTCCTTCGTTTTTAGCTTCTTTTCCTCCTCTAACAGTGATGCCTGGATATCAACAAGCTTAGGGTTTAGCATATTGATTAGAGTTTTTGATACATTATTATATTCAGGAGGCAAACTTTTAAGTAGAACACCAATGCAAACATCTTCTTCCATATTTTAATGTTGATGGAAGCTGGGTTAGAAGTCCTTCCATGTAATTTAGATGTGTGGCAAGTGATGTGCCAGACTTCATTTCAAGCCTAAAACATTCAATCAAGAGACCATACTTTGATGACTTAGGATGTGCACCAAACAAAGTGTCAAGTCTCTTCCATGTATCCTATGAAGTATCACAGTTATCCACATGGTGGATATAGCTATCGTCTAGCTCTAGTTTGATAATGGCCTGAGCCTTATCATCATTATTTTTCCAAGTGACTGCAAGGTCTGTATCATGATGCTTCTTTTCTTTTCTAGTGGTAATGGCCCAGAGGCCCTTCTTCATTAAGATGAGTTTGATATGTGTTTGCCAGGTGTGAAACTCGACTCCTTTGAAGCGAGCTGTTGGAGAGTCTTTTCCCATGTTGGATTTGTAGGGACAGCATCAAATCAACTCCAGAATTTTCAAATTTTATCAGTAGAAGATAAAATTACAGTGTGTCAAGCGATACTAGTAATGACAGTGTGAAAACACACTATGTAAAGACTATGTCTGAGTTGATGTCGAACTTGAATCTTCTTAGTTCGGGGTTATCAATCCTTCTTCAATCTTTCCAGGTCCTTCCTCTTCTTGATCTGATGCTGGGACAGTAGATCAGAGTGGCAATGGGTTGGTCCAGGTGGTAGGAGAGAGAAAATGATGAGATTTTTGAGCTTAGGTGAAAATGGCTATGGAGTCACAGTTAGGGTTTCTGGATGCAGCCTGGTTTTTTTGAGATTGTAGGAGCTATACTTGATCATTTTGAATTTTTTTATATGGAAATAAAGCTTGAATGATGAGCTATCAATACCCTATGGTGGTCGTCAACATCGCAAATTGTAGTGATGGCGACAGTAGTACGAACGGCAACAAGCGCATTCTGGGCCCCAGCGCGACCGCAAATTTTGGCAATGTTGAGCTTTGGAGTGGCCAATGTCAAGGTGTTATGTGATAGGAAGCTTCATCTTGAGCAAAGGCACAAATCTCTAGAAGAAAGCTTCCAAAGATATGACCTCTATGATGAGATATGAAAGCTCCAAGTATAGCATGTCCTGTTTGGCTATGGCAGTCACAAGCTTGATTGAAGATGAAGTTGAAAAAATGAAGTCGTGACCTGAATGTGAGATGGGCGGAGATGGTTAGAAGTGAGAAGAGTCTGGAAAGGTAGTGGCATGCTCAATTGAGCTCTAAGACCATGTGAAAAGACATGGGATCTAGAGCATGGCAGATGCGGAATCTATGGAGGTTGGAAGAGAAAGAGAGGTCATGAAGACACTGACATGACTGATTGTTACACAAGTGAATTAGGTTCCAAGATTGAGACTTGAACTCATAAACACAATCTTGTGTATAAGACTAACAATGACACAGAGACTTTACTGAAGGACAAAAGTACTATGACATTGCATTAGAAAAGAGAGCAAGTACAAATCTTTATAGAAAGCTGGATGGTAGCACTTCTCCTACTATGCATATGGGATTCTAGTCTTAAGCCCTCCCGCTCCTTACAAAGAGATTGAAGTAGGTGTGATTGCAAACATCTCAATAGTAACCTCATTGTACGTCAGTACACAAATCCATTCATGAACTTGATCATGTATGTGGAGAGCATTAGTGATGATGCTAAATTGCACAAGTATATCTATGGGTTGGAACCGAGCCTATTGGCAGATGTGATGGCCCAAAAACCTACCACACTGTTTGATGCAATTGAACTAGCTGAGAGATATGCAAGAAAGTACCATAAGAATGAACATTTTCACCAAGGTTCTAGACAACCCCACATCCCTTCATGATCAACCCCATATGGAGGTGGTTTCCAAGGCACTTCTATGCCTAATAATAACCCCAAAGTACCCACTTACCTTTCCTTCCATGCTAAAAGAAAAATGGGCACTTTTGATAGCATTTGGCTCTAATGCTAAGAAGAAGTATGCCAAAAATAAACAATCCATTGCATCACCTTCCATGGATCCAAAGGCCGATGCTTCATTTCTTTGGATGTTGTGAAGGAACTGAAGGAAAAGGGCCTATTCTTTAAATGTGGGGATAAGTGCACTACTGATCATGCCTCCAAGTGCCCGTACAAGATAGCTAAGGTCAAGATTCATAGTATGTATGTCATGGAAGATTAGCATAATGATGAGGATGACTTACCTACTAACCAGGCCGAGACTGTGGAGGATGTTGATCATGAGCAGCTCTATGACCCAGAGGATGGGTCATCATGGATACTTGATATGACATCCCACCCGCCTATCACTTCCCTTTGCTCAATCTCCTTGGACGCTTGGACGGGTTTTGGAAGTCCCAGCACCCTACGCATTCAAGGAAGTATCCATGGAAAGCATGTCTTCATCCTTGTGGATAGTTGTAGCACCCACAAATTTTTCAATAAATCAGCCACCACTGATCGATTGAAATGCACCCCTATGGAATTACACCACCCCTTGGAGGTCCAAGTAGCAAATGGAGAAGAAAAAATCAGCACACATGTATGTCATGTAGTCCCCTTATGCTTGGCTGTAAATTATGGGGCACTAGTTGATCTAATTGCCCTAGATATGGGCCCCATTGATGTTGACTTGGGTTGTGATTGACTGAAACAATTGGGGAAAATTGCTTTGGACTTCTCTCAGCTCTACATGGATTTTATGATGCATGGACAACCCATCCACCTAGAGGGAGTTCAAGATCATGCTGATTTTCAACTCATTACAGCAAAGCAACTCAAACGGGAGTTTCAGAAATGTTCACAAATCTTTGTTTTGCAATTGAATAAGGACAATTCTGATCAACCCTTTGCAGTATCTAAGGATTTAGCCTTGCAGGCCTTACTTGGGGAGTACAGTGACGTATTTCAAATTGTCAAGAATCATGTGGTCGGAGGACTTGCTTGAGCTGCTGTGCCAAACACACATTGAATACACAAGAGAAAGCTCACTCAAGAACACAAGAAGAGTGATGGAGGCCAAAACGTTTTCTTGCTGATTTTTTCTTCTTCTTTCACACACTATACAATGTACACAAAGTATAGATAAGATGCAACATAAAAGAAATTGGCCTACTAAGTCAAACGGTGCATAACAGACTACACTAATCGAGTGGCGCTATATCTTTGTCAGTTGTAGGTAGGTGTAACAAACTAAATATAATGAGTGATAAGTCAATGGCCATGTGAGTATCATAATGACCACCAACGTGCTAAATGTAGATGTGTGGATCCATCTAGCTAAGAGGTCCATCATCAACGTCCGCACGTGTTGAGCTTGCCATCTCAACACTCCCCCTCAAGCTCAACTCTATCTATGCAACTCCAAGTAAGCTTCGGAACTTTCGAAGCTTCTCTGCACCCAGTGCCTTTGTGAAAATGTTAGCTATCTTATCCTATGTGTTGACATATACCAAGTCAATCTCTCTTGCAAGTACCTTCTCTCTTACAAAGTGATAGTGCACCTCAATGTGTTTTGTCCTAGAATGAGACACTGGATTCCTAACTAACTGTATGCTTCTCATGTTGTCACAATGAATGACAACTGGACCATCTCCCTGCACATCCAAATTAGCTAATAACTTTTGCATCCATACCACCTCACATGGTGCCATAGCAGCACCTCTATACTCAGTCTCCATACTCGATAAAGCAACTGTAGGTTGCTTTTTACTGCTCCATGTAACTGCTGCGCTACCAAGGGAAAACATGAATCCACTAGTAGATCTTATGTCTGCCCAATCTACATTTGTGTATCTAAAGACCTGTAAATCCTTACCTGCCTCATAAAAAATTCCATAATGTAAAGTGGACTTCACATGTCTCAATATACATCTAACTGCACCCAAATGAAACTTTTAAGGCATCTGCATAAACTGACTGACAAGGCCAAAAACATAGCTCAAGTCCCTGGCCTTGTGATAGTCATGTAAATCAAACTCCCTACTATCCTTTTGAACATAGTAGGGTCTTCTATCTCATCCCGAACATTGGCACTCAACTTCACATTTTGCTCCAATGGTACTGAAAGAGGCTTACATGCTATCATACCATACTTGGATAACATATCCAAGCCATATTGCCTTTGTGATAGCCATATACCATCATCACATCTTGTAATGTGCCCATTTGTCCGAACATGTCTTAGCAGCCCATCGGGAGGAGGGTCTAGAAGGCTCCGCCTAGCACTCGTAGGTAATGACACAAGGTTTGCGATCTAGGTCTTCCCGAGTCTGCCGCGCAGCGGAAGAGTCCAGCCGTTCCCACTTGGGATCGACCTGAGGTCAGGGTTCCTTTCCTACCGGCAAGACTCTAGGTCCTCATTGTCTTATCATCTCATCATTTGAGAAAAGTTCCCAGCTAACCGGGACCACCCTTCCGTAGGATGGACCTCAGTCACGTCCACCACACTTTCCTCAGTTTGCTTTAGTTATCTAATTACCTAACACGTTACGTTTTGACATGCAAAATCAACTCCCTTAATTAAATAATTTTAATCACGGGTTCCTTCACGTAACTTAGGCACCGACACAAAAAAAATGTCAAGCAAGTTCCTTCTTCTCAAGCATCTGTTCTTTATTTATCAAAATTCTGGATTACATTCAACATCATGCAGAAGGCTATCCTAGCAATCTACAGGATTGCTGCTCCAAGTTCCGCCCATTGACTAGTACACGGGTCTCAAGATCCCATCTCGAGTCACGTCGGCCTCTTGTGCGGGATCCGGAGGCAAGGGATTTATAGCCAGAGCCTCCCTTGGCACCCAAGCGTCCTCACGCTCCAAGTAGCACCCACGAAGATACCTCTTGCGGCGGGTTAGGTCCATATACCCGGCGCGGCTAACAACCCCCTTGGATAGGGCCAAGCAGACAATCGGAGGTAACTGTTCCTGCCTCTCCCTCCAGGCTTTCAACCTGAAGCATTAAGTGTTTTCCTTGAATTAGTTCCTTGCGCAAAGAGATCAAATAATATACCTAGTGCAAGCATGAACATTTCGGAGGTCATTTGCACGACCGACTGCTAATGTGTGACTCCTTTTTCCCGGATGCCCAGCACCCGATCTTGGGCCTTTTCGTGACTTGGCAAAATTCCAATAATTTCAATAAGAGCAAATGGTCTTGGTAAGTTGACTTATACTTTCTTAGGGTATCCTAGCCCCTAACTCAAGCACTAGCTGGTCTGTCAAGGCAATGGATATGCCTTATTCGCAACCCAACCAAGGGTCTTATACTCTCTAATTCCTGCCAAGCTCAGTTAACACACATGGCAACACATGAATCCTCATTTATACTTTCAAGATGTGGTTTAGATGCATGCGATCCTTCCAATTCTCCTAGTGTGGTTCTATGTAGGAATTCCCAACCCTCATGCACGTTGTGCATTTTAGTATAGCTGTCCCCTAAACAGCTTTTATCACCTTTTATTCCTAGCAATGAATAATTATTTCTAATGCACCGGATCACATGTGACTTGCATCTATGAAAGTCCTAGGGTTTTGTTCCTAACTAAGAAAATGTAGCTTATGAAACAAAATTTAATATTTCATGTGTTTCTTTTAACCATAATTGCGCAACGTGAATTCTAACTAACTATTCATGCACTGAACTGGTTAAAAAGCTATCATTTTATGTGAAATAAGGCGATAACCCTATCATTTTATGTGTGTAGAAGTTATCATTTCATGTGAGGTAAGGTGATCCTTATCATTTTAGGTGAGTAAAAACTTATGCGAGTTCAACCCTACTGTTACATGCAACTTCATTCTTAGTATAAATAAAACCTCATGTACGACATTAATCCTTCCATGAGAACTAAGCCCTAAACTAACTTTTTTTTCCCCTTTTCCTTTAATATAATGGGGAGGTTCCTATGCCCCTTACATTCTCTCACCCTTAGAGGAATCGAGATATCTTCATCTCGAGAGGACCTGGGGATAGTGTAATTGGTTGAGAGTATCTTCGTCCATCCAGGTGGCATCCTCTTTGGGATAATCTTTCCACTGGACGAGGTATTCTCTCAAGGTCCTTGACCTCAAATGCCTCCCCCGACATCTAGGACTCTATCGGGCCGTAGCTCAAGGACTCCTTGGCCTGGCATTACAACTTGCTGATCATCAAGTACATGATTTGGATTAGGTAGATACTTTTTCAATAGGCTAACGTGAAATACATTATGAACTTTTAGGGTTGCGGGCAGCTGTAGTCTGTAAGCATTAGGTCCTAGACACTTAGTGATCTTATAAGGTCCGCAATACCTTGGACTCAACTTCTTGTACTCACCCAAGGATAGTGAACTCTTTTTAGGGCGTACGCGGATGAAGACCATATCACCTTCAACAAAGGATCTGTCTTGCCGTTTCAAGTCTGTCTTATTGATTTGATTTGGTCATCCATGTCTTCCAGCATCTGCTTTGAAGCTTCAACCCTCAAGGTTGGATCCGAGAAGCTCAAAGGAGTACGACAATCGTGCCCATACAATGCTTGGAAAGGGGTCATCTGAATACTTTGTTGGTAAGAAGCATTGTAGGCAAACTCAACCAGTGGCAAATATTGAATCCACTTTTTGGGTTTGCGAGAACAGTGTGCCCTAAGCATATCTTCAATGACTTGGTTGACTCGTTCCGTTTGACCATCGGTTTGGGGATGGTAAGCTGTACTGAAACAGAGCTGAGTCCTAATGGCCTCGAAGATAGCCCTCCAGAAGTGTGATGTGAAGAGGGAGTCATGATCACTAATGATTCTTTTGGGTAACCCATGTAGTTTGAATATTTCCTTGATGAATAATCTTGCGATATCTGAGGCTTTATAGACAGGGATAAGATCTGCAACCTTGGTGAGCATATCTACCACAACCATAATAGAGTTGTATCCTCCCTGAACTTGGGGTAGGCCAACAACAAAGTAAATACTAATGAATGCCCATTTCATTTGGGGAATGTCAAGGGGTTGCTACTTCCTTGGCATTTTGACATGTTTTGCCTTAATGCGTTGATAAGATAAACATTCCGTGACATATTTGAGAACGTCACCCTTGAGCCTATCCCAATAATAGCTTTTCCTGACCGCATTAAGGGTCTTGATCCTTGATGGGGATCTTCCTTAGCAATTTATGATAGACTGGGTGACGACATGCCTCTTCTTTAGCTAGCTCAAGAATTGGGTTATTTGGCATTGATACCTTTGTGGCTAGAGATCTTGCTGTTGATGGATCTTGCAAAATAAGAGAGTTTAGAAATGCCTTGCGACTGAGTGCATCGGCAACTACATTCTCCTTTCCAGGCCTGTATTTGATTTCAAAATCATATTCTTCCAGCACTTCAGTCCATCGACATTGCCTCATATTGAGCTCATTCTGGGTGAAGTTCCATTTAAGACTCTTGTGGTCCATCACTAGGGAAAATTTGTTACCTAGCAAGTAATGTCTCCAAAGTTTGAGAGCATGGATGATGGCCAACAACTCCAGATCATGGGTAGCATAGTTTCTTTCATGGCTCTTCAATTTCCTTGAAGAATATGCTACCGGATGACCTTCTTGCATAAGCACGGATCCTAAAGCAAGTGCGCTGGCATCAGTTACCACTTCAAACTCCTTACTAAGATCAGGAAGTCTCAGGATGGGTGCTGACACTAAGCTTTGCTTTAGTTTGTCAAAGCTGGTCTGTTCGGGGGGAGTGACCATACAATTGCTACTTGCTTCTTTAGTAGATCAGTCAGAGGCGCTGCAATCAAAGCATAATCTTTGATGAAGATCCTGTACCATCCTGTCAATCCAAGAAAACTACGTACTTATTTGACAGAAGTTGGTGTTGGCCATTCCAGAACGTCTCTGACCTTAGCTGGATCTACTGAAATTCCTTCTGCTGATACAGTGAATCCCAGATATTCAATCTGTTGCTTGAAAAATGCACACTTCTTCTTCCTGGCATAAAGCTTGTGTGCTCTCATTGTTTCAAGAACAATGCAAAGCTGGGGTTCATGGTCTTTTTCCTGTTTAGAGTAGACTAGGGTATCGTCAAAGAAGACAAGTACGAAGTCATCAAGGTAGGGCCTAAAGATATCCTGCATTAACCTGTTGAAGGTAGCAGGAGCATTTGTTAGCCCAAATGACATCACTAGGAATTCAAAGTGTCCATACCTTGTGCTAAATGGAGTCTTCGGGATATCTTCTTCCTTGATCCTTATCTAATAATATCCAGATCTGAGATCTATCTTAGAGAAGATCTTTGCACCTTGAAGACGGTCAAGTAATTCATCTATTCTTGGAATGGGGTATTTATTTTTGATGGTTGATTGATTCAGCCCTCTGTAGTCAATGCATAGCCGAAGCGTTCCATCTTTCTTCTTTTGGAACAGCACTGGAGCTCCCCATGGTGAACTACTAGGACGGATGTAGCCTTGGTCTAATAGTTGCTTGAGTTGCTCTTTCAGTTCAATAGCTTCCAGGATGGACATCCTATATGGCCTCTTTGCGACGACTGGTGCAGCTCCTAGTGCCAACTTGATTTTGTGGTCGACTTTCCTTTGAGGAGGAAGTTCTGTCAGATCTTCAGGAAATACATCCGTGTATTCCTTTAACCAAGAAGATTCTTCCCCAGATTCCTAATTCTGATCTACCCTTGATTCTGACCCTGTGCTCTCTTAGTTTGAGCCCTAAACATTCCCTTGTTCTGATTCCTGTAAGGCCACGTCCTATTGTTCCTTGGTTTGGCCTGCACTTCCTGTATTATTGGTGCAGCTCGAATGAGGGGGTCTTGTAGGTCCATTGGGCGCATTGATTCCAAGCGGGTGTTTATGGATGGATTTAACCCAATACAAAACTTTGACACCTGTTGTGTCATATCCATTGGAGGCGCGTACTTTAAGAGAGAAACAAACTTTGAATAATATGCATCAAGGGATAGTCCAAGATGCTTCAATTCATAGAATTCGTTCATCTTCTGTGTGCCGTAGGCAGGTGACAGATACCTCCCTCGCACAGCTTTCTTAAGCTTCTCCCAAGTGACTATCCCTTCCGAGATCGCTTGGTCTCTGCACCATTGTTTCCACCAAAGTCTTGCTTTGCCTGTAAGCTTAAGTTTGGCGAGCATGGCTTGGTTAGCAAGTGTAGTTCCTGCTGCCTCAAAGTAGTCCTCCATGGACTCGATCCAGATCTTGGCATCAGCTTGAACAATCCTTCCCTTGCCATCAAACTCAGGTGGCTTAATTTGTTTGAGGAGGAACTTCTTCTCTTGAATCACAACTGTACTTAGTGCAGGAGTTGGACTTGGAACCTGTACTTGGGGTTGCGTCTCGACAATAAGATTCTTTATGTTAACAACTTATCACTCGTTCCCCATATCACATTATTATGACTTGCACAACTTTTAGCCAAGTGACTTAATCACTTAACATCTTTGCTAACATTTACAATCAGGATAGACAATAGTAAAAAGTCTTATTTATTCATAAGGGTATAACCCCTTTGTGTACATTTTCTTTTGGAAACATAGGACAAGCTGATTTATACATTAGTTTGGGGAAAATAGAATTGTGTTACAATCGGCTACAGGGACTGAGTAATAATATGGAGTGGGGTCATGGATTTTCAGGAAATGATAAGTCATAGGAAGCTCGGGGTATCCCTTCCTTTGATACCCGGTCTTCTCATAGTGCCTTAGTACTTTGATCTTGTCGGCAGGGATCACCCGGGTCACTTCTTCATAGACATACTTGTTCTGCTTGACTTGTCGACTGCCAACATGCAAGGTTGCGTTTGCGTGAGCTTCGACAAAGATGAACAGCTTCACGGAAGCTCAAAGATGAACAGCTTCACGATCTTTAAATCCTCCATCCACTTGATTCTCTTCAAGTTGGTTTGAAGGTACACGAGTCGGTGGGCTGCTATGTAGTATATTCCTGATTCTCTCATCCATCTCCATTCCACATACAGGGGTGAAGGATTATAGATGCGGTCCAGAATATTCATCATGCCTAGCCTCTGACGATAATCCGAAGCACGCACTGCAGTCATGAACATGACCTGGAACACTAAGAACTTGCTCCATGCTTCGTGACTTTGCAACCCAATATCCATAAGTGAATAAAGGAAGGTTTTCATAGAAAACACCCCTCACCTTCCCCTGGCTGTCCCCTTATTCCCACTATTTTCCTCCATTAAGTTCCCTTGTAAATCTTAGATCCCGTTGGTTCGCTCTGATACCAACTGTAACGTGCCCATTTTTCCGAACACATCTTAGCAACCCATCGAGAGGAGGGTCAGGTAATGACACAAGGTTTGCGATCTAGGTCTTCCAGAGTCTATTGCGCAGCAGAAGAGTCCAACCGTTCCCACTTGGGATCGACCTGAGGTCAGGGTTCCTTTCCTACCGGTAAGACTCTAGCTCCTCATTGTCTTATCATCTCATCATTTGAGAAAAGTTCCCAGTTAACCGGGACCACCTTTTTGTAGGACAGACGTGAGTCACGTCCACCACACTTTCCTCAGTTTACTTTAGTTATCTAATTACCTAACACGTTATGTTTTGACATGAAAAATCAACTCCCTTAATTAAACAATTTTAATCACGGGTTCCTTCACGTAACTTAGGTACTGACACAAAAACAATGTCAAGCAAGTTCCTTCTTCTCAAGCATCTGTTCTTTATTTATCAAAATTCTGGATTACATTCAACATCATGTCGAAGGCTAACCTAGCAATCTACAGGATTGCTGCTCCAAGTTTCGCCCGTTGACTAGTACACGGCTCTCGAGATCCCATCTCGAGTCACATCGGCCTCTTGTGCAGGATCCGGAGGCAAGGGATTTACAGCCAAAGCCTCCCCTGGCACCCAAGTGTCCTCCTGCTCCAAGCAGCACCCACGGAGAGACCTCTCGTGGCGGGTTAGGTCCATATACCCGGCGCGGCTAACAACCCCCTTGGAAAGATTGGGTGGCGGAAAAAGATTGCGTTACGTCACTGGGGGGGAGAAAAAGACCCGTTCAAAAGGTTGCAGGGAGGTGGCAATGCCTGGAGTCCTGGCGGGAGGGGAATGGCATGCGAACGAGGCCCCAGGGGGGGTTGTGCAGGAGGATGGCGGCCCGGTGATGACGACGGCGTAGCCTCTCTTCCTCTCAGGAGGGGAGAAGCCTTGGGGAGGGAAGAGCTGGCATGGCCACCCTCCACCCGGAGGGTGCATGCTTCCCACAATCCCGGAGGGTGGACAATTGAGAAAAATATGCCAAAAATAAATAAAAATATTAATGGAAGTGTTAGGAATTTTTCAGAAATTAATTTGGAATTTTTAAGCATTTTTAATGAATTTTTTCAAATGTTTGGGTATTTTGAAAAGATTTGGGAATTTTAAAATGGGTAGAAATGTTTTTTCTGAAATTTACAGGTTTAGAAAAATATGGCCATGGGTTGCAGAAATAAAAGGATTTTTTCTAGATTTTTCTGGAATTTTTTTCAGAATTGTAAAGGTTGGTTTGTGTTTAATTTTTATTGTTTTATTGTTTGGTTTTTTTAGTGTTTTAAAGGTTCGGGTGTTTGAATTAAAAATCTGGGAAAATACCCAGAAATGAGCTGCGTGGCAGCTGCGTGTCAGCAACCGATGATCAAAGTCTCACACTCGCTCACGATCACGAGCAATCACACGCGTACGAACAGCCACGTGCGTACACACCTACGCGCGTGTCGAAGGACGGAAAATGATATCTGCAGGTTCTGCGTGGGACTGCTGGTTGTCGGCAGAGGAAAGAGGATGTAAATAGGGTTTTTCGCGGGTGACAGGGGGCTTACGGGGAGGTTTCTGCGGTTCAGCGGGTTTCTTGGGGGGAAAGGGGGCTTGTGTGGAGGCAGGTGTGTGCTTAGTGGTGGTGTGAACAGGGCCTTGTATGGGGTGGGGGAGGTTGTGTGTGCTGGGGGTGGGTGTGAACAGGGCCTTGTATGGGGTGGGGGAGGTGGGGGTGGGTTCTAGGGGAATGAGGGCTAAGGTAGGGAAATGGGGGGTGGGTGTGTTAGCTGGGGGGAATGGGGGCTAGGGAGGAGGTGGGGGGTAGTGTGTGTTTGCTGGGGGAATGGGGGATAGTGTGGGAGGGTGTGCTTAGTGGGGGGAATGGGGGTTAGTGGGGGGGTGGTAGGGTAGGTTTGAATTGGGGGGCACGTGGACAGGCGGGAAGGCGGGAGGTGACTGACAACGTGGTCGTCGGCGGCGGCGGCGACTGGCACGCAGGGCGATGTGGGCGCTGCGACGCTGGCAGGACGACGCCAGGAGGGTGCCACGAAGGAGGGCGGGGCTAGGCGCTGCAAGGCGACGTGGGTGCTGCGACTCTGGCAGGACGGTGTCAGGAGGGCGCCATGAAGGAGGGCGGGGCTAGGCGCTACAGGGTGACAAAGGGGCAGGGGCTACTCTGACGATGTGGCCGTGAGGGCCGGGGCGGACGCACGAGGCCGGGCGGGCAGACGTCGTCGGCGTGCTGGACTGCAGAGGACGGGGAGGGGAAGAGGGAGGGGAAGGAGGGGAGGGAGAATAACGGGGAGGAGGGAGGAGAGAAGGGAGGAGCAGAGAAGGAGGATGACGGGAAGGAGAAGAAGGGAAAGAGAGGCAGAAGAAGAAGAAGGGGAGGAGGATGGAACAGAGGAGGAGGAGGGGAGAGAAGGAGATGAAGAGGGAGCAGGGAGATGGAGATGGAGGGAGGGAGGGGGGACACGCAGGAGCGGGAGAGGGAGAGAAGAAGGGAGGCAGTTGAGGTGGGGAGGGGTCGGGGAGAGAGAAGGGTGGGGGGGATAGGGAAGGGTATGGGGAAGGGGCAGGGCCCATGGGATGGGGGGGCATAGGGGAAGGGGCATAGGGAAGGGGCAGGGCCCATGGTGGGGTGCCCATAGGGGGATGGGGTAGGGGTTAGTGGGCCGGATGCCCACAAAGGAGGCATACCCCCCGTCTCGCGCGCGTGCGCGGGGCGGGGGTAAAAAAATTTGCCGTGACGGGAGTGAAAGGGCGCCCGGATGCGGGGACGAGGCACGCAGATGCGATCCGGGCGCGTTAAGATGCGTAAAATCGAAAACAGGCGCGTTCACGCGCGAGATCGGACGCGTAAAAACACAGAAAAATAAAGAAAATTTAATAACTCCCAATCCGGACGTCAAACCGAAATGTCGTAAAAACAAAAAGTGGGCAAGACGGCAGGGGGATGACAGGAAAAATGTGCAACGGGAGTTCCGAGGGGGGTTAAAGGGCGGTCACGTGCAAAAAACACAAAAATGAATAAAAAAACGCAATTAAAAATTAATATCGGAAGATCCGTGCATCGGAACGAGGTGCAAGAAAAAGGAAAAATGTACAGAAAGACGTGCCTGACAATCCTATCACATCAAAACATAGTTCCGACTGAGATAAGGCGCGTTCACGTGGGAAAAACCCAAAAAACAGACTCAAAAATGGGATTGAAAATTAATATGGAACGAACCGTGTGCTGGAAAGACATGCAGTAAGAAGGAAAAATGTCCGTAGGAAGGAGTGGCACAGGGTTGTGAAGTTAAACCGCAGTTCCAGTGGAAGGAGGAGGGGTTCACATGCAAAAAACACCAAAAATACGCCCGAAAACACATGTAAAAATTAATAATAATTAATCCAGAAGGCGAAAGAGGGTGGAGGAAAAAGGAAAAAGGTAGGGGAAGACAAGGGGGACACGACTGTCGAATCAAATTGGAATTCCGATGCAAATAGGGCAGGTTCACATGAAAAAATATCAAAAAGACGCACGAAAAAGTCTCGAAAAACCGGAAAATTAATAGTGGACAAACCGTGAATCCGAATGACTCAGAGTAAAAAGGAAAAATGTTAGGGGGAAATTGGTTGTTAGGGCTAGGACGTCAGATCACAGTTCCGAAGCAAGCAAAGCACATTCACATGGAAAATCGGCTAATTTGCATAAAATGCTTCAAAAATTAATAACTCGAAAATCGTGCACTGGAACAGGGGTAAGTAAAAAGGAAAAATGGTCAGTTCAAAGGGAGAACATGGCTATAAGGTTGGATTTGGACTTTGGTGAACGTAGGGTGCGTTCACATGGCAGGACAGCAAAATCAGGGAATAAAGGAGAACGGCAAGGGAATAGGCCCAAGGGTGGGTGGAACAAGAACTGTTGGGTGGGAAGGGACTCCATTAGGGTAACAGCAAGGCATGGCATAGAGGCATTAGCAGGTTGAGGCATATGCAGAAGGATATGCAATGTAGACGCGCATGGACGCGTCCCCACACTTAAGACCTTAACAGATAGGGTTAACTGAGCAACAGCGATCTAGGACCATGCCACAGACCATCCACTAATGTCCCCACACTTAAAACATGAACGTCACTGAAAAACAGAAGGTGTAGGGTTAAAAAAACTTGGCCCATTTTGTCGAGAATCAAGGTTGATTGTCAATGGCACTTCCTGTGTCGTTGTCGGCTGCTGGAGGTACCAAGGCATCTTTATAGCACACATTCGTCATGGCAGGGACCATGCAACAGCACCCAGGGAGGTAGCTGATTGAAGGGATCGCAGGAAATTCGTCAATGAGGAATGTTGCACTCAACTCACAGTCACTCAAATGGAATGAAAGAACTGTCACTCACCCCATAACTAATATCACTCGAGGAAGAATGATTGAAACCCATATTGCATACCCGGTTTAGGAATCAACAAGGGGGAATGGTGCAGAAGGAGTATGCCAGGGTGCACAGTTGATGGTGCATTAGTGCGTCGAACCCATCTGGCATAAGTGCAAGGAGGAAGGCAAGGGAGCCTTACAGTGCAGTGTACAGAACAGGGTGACGTGTCCTGTGATTATGGCAAAGACCCATCCCATGGGTGCATAGGGAAACGCAAACATACCTGACTCCAAGTGTCGTAACGTCCCTCAATCTCACCTCTCGGTAATTGATTGAAGAAACTCCAGTCACACTCAGCCCACCCTCTGTCTCACGCTCTGCTGATAGATACAAGAGGGCAACCATGTCCTGAAACCCATTAATGTAATCCTCACAGTCACTTGTGCAAAGGTTGTATGCCTTGTGTGCATTTGATGGTGCAACTGTGTATCCCGCCCTGTGCTGGCATACGGTGCGAGAAGAAAGGCCAGGGAGCCTTATAGTGCAGTGCACAGAAACAAATTGTGCTTTGTGCATTGAAGGCCCATCCCGTGTGTGTAACACTTCATTCACACTTCTCACCTCTCATTTGATTTAAAGGGAAAAGACTGGTCTCTCGCCCCACCCTCTGTCTCACTCTCTATTGATAGTTATAGAGGGCAACCCATACTCACGTCCCCATCTGGTTAGGATGAAAACTCACATCACTCGATTGTTTGTCGATGAAGATCGCGTCGTTAGTTGCTGAAAAGGCGTACCCATGGAGGTAGCCATCACATCGAACATTGTGTTGGATAGAACATGGCGTCTGCTAGAGGTCAGTTAGATACTCTGCAGAGAGACCCAGGACATAGCGTGCCAAGGGAGGCAGCTTCGGAATTGGATCCTGGAGATATCAATGGATGAATCCACTTTCTGGACTGCTGGGTGTTGCCACCTTTTCCACAACCAGCTTCTCGCACAAGGGTGTTTGCCACCTTTTCTTGGAACGAGGCTTGCTATGACAGGGAATTGCTTCCTTTTCTCTCATAACAGATTTTTTTCTTATCTTGTTTTTTTTTCTTTTTTCTTTTCTTTTTTTCTCCTACTCCCGAGGGTGCTTCCACCTTTTCTCGAAGAATAGGTCGGCATGACAGGGACCTAAATCCTTTTCTCCCATAACCGATATGTATATATTTTTTCTTTTTTTTGGTCTTTTTTTTTCTTTCTCTTCGAATTAAGGAAGGGAATGGTAGAAAGACCATGTATCAGAACCAACCTCGCCACTGTCGCTGGTGGAAAATAGAGGATAAGAGATCACGACTGGAAGGTAGGGTGGAGGGGACAGAGGGTTGCATCCACCTCATCATGAGTGGCTGAAGAACGGCTATCAGCATGAACTCTAGTCAATGACCACTCCTTTGAGCATCGTTTTGGAAGCAACGAATAACTCGTTGGACAAGTAATTAGATGGAGTCTTAGCATGCATGAGCCTCGCCTAAAGAAATTGACATAACAGCTTCCAAAATGGATCAGAGATCATTGCAATCGAGACACTTGAGGTGGTAATAACTTTTTAAGGATCCAGGATGGTACGGGTTTGTTTTTGCAACACCTTGATAATGTCCTCATTAGCTAAGAGCTAATGAGCTATTGGAAAAACCTCTCCATGGTAAGAAAGAGACAAAGCCTTCTCTTTGGGTGTCATTGTAACTTTGGTATCTCGGACAGAACCAACTTGCTTGCAATAAGAGGATAAGAACTCATCACACATAGCAGGATCATCTATAATTAGTGGCAATGAAAGAGCCACAAAATTGGAAAGGCTAGCTTTAATAATAAGGTACAATTTCAACAATGGAGAATAATCTCGATAGACCAGAGAAACATATTGGATGGGTTGAGGTGCCATTCAGATGATAACAAAACACACACACACACACACAGCACAAACAAAAAGAATGTATGCAAAACAACAGAACACAAATAGATAAGAGAGATACAAAAGTATCAATTCATACACACAGGACCATTGACAACACAAAACGAGCCACATCATATAGAAATTTCGACATGAGCTACCCACTCATGTGACCAAAAGCTTCATGATATGCAACACACAGGCACCCTAATCCCCCTATCAAGCAATAAAAAAATAAAACATACATATCATACCCCTAACTGCAACATCATGACCATCAAAATACCAAAAATAAAAAAAACCACAACATATGGACACTACTGAACCAAGACTGAACTAATCATGTCAATACCAACGGACTAGTAAAATGTGTCATCAACACTCCCACGTAGCGTGTTCATTAATTTGTAATCAATGAGAAGTGAATAAATCCTATTTTAATTTTTGATTGATTTTTAAGATTTTTATTACCAATGGGTGAATTTTTTATTAAGTGATAAACCTTAAAAAAGAAAATAGTGGATTCTTAACTCATAGGGTCTCTAAATGCAAAATTCATTATTAAAATTTATCGTGTGTGGAGCGCTTTTTGACCAACACATGCATGAGTGACGGTTAGTTTCTTCTATTTCAAATTACGATATGTGTATTTGGTGTATAAAGTGTGTGCAATGTAAACAATTAGTTTATTTTATTTTATTTTAAATTTTGTATTGAGCATGAAATGTATGTGGAAAAGTAACCAGCTGGGTTCATTTTAAAAATTAAGCGTGGTTTGTTATACACAAAAAAATAGAAAAATTAATATCTACAGAGGGTGTGTGTATGCACCCTAATTTGAATGCGCCCACTTAAAAGGAATGGCCACATCCATGAGGGAAATCAAAATTGATACTTAGAGGGTGTGCATATGCACCCTAATCTAAATGTGCCCACTTAAAAGGAACGGCCACATCCATGAGGGAAAGCAAAAGGCAATGTATTTTATTTCTTAAATTTTCTAAATTTTTATACATTTATGTTTTTAAGATTAAAATGAACCAATTAGAAGGCAATCAACAATGAAAAGTGTGAAAATTTGAATGGTATCTTAAAGGATTTTTTTCTATTTTTCGATCATTTTTGTACATTTTTAAATATTTTTAATGAACTTTTTAAGTTTTAAGTGGATTTTTCTTTTTTAAAGAAATTTTCAAATGATATGTGCTATCCAAAATTTATGGCTATATTTTTTACTTTTAAACCTATTTTTTATAATTTTCTTGATTTTATGTACGTTTTTATTTTTTAATTTTTCTATTGTGAAATTTTTAGTTAATTTTGTGTTTAAAGATTTTCAACAATTTTAAATTGGCAGGAAGGTGGGTACCATGGTTCATGACATTGCACATGAACATGAGCAATGAGCCCTGCGATGGCACGGATAAAACCCCACACTCATCCTCTTGCATGAACAACGACAATAAGGCATGCACACATGAACCACAAAAAGCTATGTACGAACAACATGTACCGAGGATATATCGAAAATGAGAAGGAGAGGAAAAGAAGGAGGAGAGAGAGGAGAAGGAGGAGGAAGAGGAAGAGGAAGAAAGGGGAGATTCAGGAGAAGGAGGGAAGAAGAAGAAGAAGAAAGAGAAGAAAAAGAAGGGGCAATAGGGAGGAGAGAGAAAAAGAAGAAGAAGAGAAGAAGGATAGGGAGAAGAACCATTGGGTGGGGGGCGGGGGGGATTTGTTCTTTTCTTTTCTTTTTGTTTTTCCTTTCATTGTGTTTTTGTTTTTTAAAGTTTTTTTTTGTTGAATGATGAAACACGAGCATCCCCCATTCCGTGCACAACTGCGGGGCAAGGTAAAAAAACTTGCACTGTGTCGAGATCAGGCAAGAGAGGAGAGAGCACATGCACGCTGGATGCGACATGGTAGACCCAATGGTGTGTGGATGAAAATTGGGCATTCATGTGGCACATGGGAAATCAGACAGGCATAAAAAACGTGGAAAATTTAATTGTGGACCAACTGTATGTTGAATGAAGAGGGGAAAAAAAGGAAAAGTGGGCAAGACAACGAGGGGAAAAAGGAAGCATTCACATGAAAGATGGCTAAAAAACACACACAAAAACACAATAAACAATTAATAATAATAAATGTGTTTGCCAGAACATAAGGCGATAAGAAGGAAATGTATGTGGTTTGAGAAGTTGCACATAGCGAGCAAGGTAGAACATAGTTCTGAATGGGGGTGTTCATATGAAAAAAATGTAAAAATATTAAAGAAAAATATACACAAACATGAAAAAATTAATAATGGCCAATTCTTGCATCAAAATGATAGATTGTAAAAAGGAAAAATATCTTAAGGAAGGGGAAAATCGAGAGTATAAGGTCAAACTGTGGTTCTGGAGTGAAAATAGTGCACCCATTTGATTCGCATAAGGTGAGGTTTCAATTCCGAGAGGATATGCCCATGGAAATATGTCTAGAGAGCATAGAAGTGGTCAAAAATGAATAATGCATTAACCATAAGTTAGAACAAGGGACTATAAAAGGGAAAAATATATTGTTTTAATGGACAAATAGAACTGTGATGTTAAAGGGCAGGTCTAGTGAAGCAAGGGTGTATTCACATAAAAAGACGAGAAAAATGTTGGGGTAAAAGGCCATTGGGCCTACCCATGTACATAGACCGCCCATTCTTAAATCATACATAATATGAAAGTGCAATAAGGCTGTCATATCATTCTTCACAGTACCTACATTGTGTGTGCTCTTTTCTCCCGCATCTTCCTCTTCTCCTTCTCCACTGCCATTGCATCCCCTTCAATTGGTATCAGAGCGGGTCTTTTGGAATGCGATTGGGCTGTGCACACAAGGTATGAGAGCTTGCTTGTCACTCTATTTCAGCCATTCACAGGCATAGTAGAGTTTGGAAGAGCAGGGGCATCCATAGCTTCATTCTTTGGAGCTTTTTTCTACTTCCCCTTGACTTGAGTCTTTGTAGGCTTGTTTGGGCATACTCTAGGCCTCCATTGGGACTTCTCTTGCCTCCCCCCACCTTGTTTTATACAAAAACATGATGTTGGAATGATTTAGCATTTTGTGCCTTTTTTCAAGCCTATCTATAGCTTGTGACCATCATTTGAAGCAGCCCCTCATCAATAGGGCACTTGGACATGGCTTCTTGAGCCCCCCGCACTTGATTTCAACCTTGACTTGGTCTTCAAGATTGGCATTGAGCATTGATGTGATTTACTTTAGATTTGGGACTCTTATACACAGTTTACAGGTAGCCCACATCAATGCTACATTAGCATTTTATGTTTGGACCACTTTGGCATTGACATTGGTTGCTCGGTTGGTCCCGAATGCTCCCGGAATGCTAGGGGAATGTATGCCTATGATGTGAGATGCTTTTGGGACTGAATTTGCTCAGCCATTGACTATTTTACGTAGTCCATAGGCAGCCCAAATCAAGGCAGCTCCCTATCATTACATTTTATAATTATGCTACATGGTCATTTGATGCCCGATTATGGCCGCGGTTGGTGCCTATACATATGGGAAAGCATGCCTATGGTTTGCCTATGCTTTTGAGCTTGCCTTGAGCCATTTTTTTTCTCAATTTTGGACCATTATTTACTGGTTGAATAAGCAGGGCTGAAGCTATTTTGCTTCTTGTTTGGTTATGCATATTGGTTACGAGGTGCTCCCACTACTTGGCTTGACATCTTGATGTATTTGGATGATGCCACATTGATGTTATTTTTTCTCTCGGAATGATTTTAAGCAAGAAGTAGAGCTCAATTTTATGGTTCACTTTCATTTTTTATTTGCAGCTGGCATTCCACTTATGACTGCTTATGCCTAGGCTACCCATGTGGGTTTATGTCTTGGTGGATGCTTTTGGGTTCATAGCTATAGTATGGCAGATGTTTGGGCTTGAAAAGACTTGGATTTGAGGAATTTTGTGAAGCATTTGGACATTTATTTGGCTTTTTCCATTACGACCTTGGATATTACTTGGCCTTATGCTCCGATGTTATGGATCCTTGGATGTTTGGTTGATGCAGACATGTATTGAGCAGAGTTGCTTCATTGTCTCGGTAGAGTTTTATTGAGCTTTGTATGCTCATTGGTGCTTGGATTTATTGCAGGTTATTTGGTCGATTAGTGGACTTTATAGTGCTTGGGCTGTAGTTATGGCCTTGTTGCTCCTCTGTTGTCTAACTTCTATGCTAGTTTGGGCTATTGTTGCCCGCCCATGTTAGAGAGCAAATGTTGTGTATGCTTACCCATCTATGCACATGGTCTATTGTTGTATACCTTATAGAGCCACTTGTATGGATGATGTTGTACGTATATTTGGGCTTCTCTTGGAGCTTGAACATTGCAGGATCTTGCATTGACTTGGATGCTACTATGTGGTTTGATGTACTGCAGAGTCATATTTGCCATTATGGTTATGGGCTACTTTCATGGCTGAATATCATATGCTCTTATGACAAATGTCTTATGCTTTATCGTATTGTGGTTGGTTATGTCATGCAATTGGCTACGACTCTTCTTCATGTGGGAGCTTCTGCATCCTTGGTTGATGCTTCTATGCCTCCCTCTCCAACCCCAATGTAGATGGAAGAGAGTACTTGTAGCAGCATGCTTCTACCACTTGTGCTTCTCCTGACAGTGATCTTGATGAGCAGGTTCCCTATGTTGGGATAGCCCTAAACTCTTTGAGTTCCTTGGATGTGGATAGTCCTATTCATGATGACTTGGATTCCTTGTCATCTTCTACAGGTTCTTTAGTTATACAGATGTTGTATGCTTCCATTGTGGAAAGCTTCAGCATGTTAAAAGAAAATGTTTTAGATGGATTAAAGAGTAGTAAAGATAGAGACGGACTCGACATGAGCAAAGAGTCAGCGATGCATCAGGTGTTACCACTCTTTCTAGTGGTGAGGTACATGTAGTTACCCATGATTATGTAGTTGAGCATGTCCTCCTATCATCTAGTTTCCCTACAGCTTACTTGCTCAATGATCATGCCTATGTCTTTGACTGGCTATTGGATTCTTCAGCATCTTGTCATGTTACCTCTCATCGAGCATGGTTCTTTGCATATATGGAGTTTGATGGATGCATTGACTTGGGCTGTGAGCAGACTTGTGCTATTCTTGGCATAGGGGACATACACCTAGCTTTGCTTGATGTGACTTCTCTTATGCTCATGGATGTTTTCCATGTTCCCATGGTCAGTAAGAGCTTGATTTCTGTCAGTCAGTTGCATAATGCAAGATATACTATTTCTCTTCAGGATAGGTCGTGGAAGATCTATCGTGGTTGCTTGGTTTTGGCCAAAGGTTCTAGAGTTGGTTCTCATTACCCAGTGCATGTCTCTCATGTGGGAGATTCTATGGTTGCAGTTATCCACATACCACATGCATTGTTATGGCATTATCACCTAGGCCATATGCACCATAGAGAGATGGAGATCTTGTCTCGTTCAGGCTCCTTGATGCCTCCTTTGTCACATGCAGATCTTGATGCTTGCCCTGATTGTACTTATGGTCCTTGCAAAGCCCCTTTGGCTCATGGCAATCATGAGAGGCATGATCCTCTAGAACTTGTCCATTGTGTAGTATATGGACACATGCCTTTCTAGTCACTTGGTGGAGCATCACAATTTATGACCTTCATTGATCATGCTACCCACCATGTTTGGGTTTTTCCCTTGGTATGGATTGAGGATGCCGATAGGTTTATGGATTTTGCTGGCTGAAAGCCTAGGTGCTTGCAGATGGATTATGAGAGTCATGCTATCTCTCCTAGCTTTTAGTCCTATTGTCAGTAGTCTGGCATTGATTTCCTATACCCACGGTATTATGGGATTGCTCGTGGCATGTTCCTGACTCTACATGCAAAGGTTGCTTCTATGCTTACCGCAAATGGGTTATCTTATGGCTTTTGGGATAAGGCCCTTATGAGACGGCAGTGTACTTGCTTAATAGGATGTCATGTCTGGCTTTGGATGGTATTACACCACATGAGGCATGGAGTGGCATGAGACCCTCCTATGATTACTTGAGGATGTCTGGCTGCCATGCTTTTATATGTATGCCAAATATGCCTATGTCACGTAGATGTATCCTCCTTGGTTATGGAGATGGTGTCTTTTAGGATTACAGGTTATGGGATTTGGATGCCCAGTAGGTTATACGCAGCTATCATGTTGTCTTTTATGAGATACAGACATCTCTCAAGCCTCTTGATGCGTGTTCAGTGCGCTTTATGGTTGATGCTATACTATCTTGAGACCTCGTCTGTGTCCAGGATGCTCTCCCTTCTTCTATGATTGACTTTGCAGAGTCTATGTGCTCTCAACTATCTCCTATGTGCCATGTTAATGCTATGCACTACTTTGATGCTTATGCATTATAGCCTTACACTCATGAGTTGTGCTTGCTTCACGAGAAGCATTCTTGGACTGCTCTATTGTATGGAGTTGTGGGATCGCTTGTCTCCTGGATGTCATGGACTCGGGGATGTTTCACTCTTCTAAAGAGGTTCTCGATGCTTATTGCACAGCTCACTTTTCGATTGGGCATTGTATGAGATGTCATGATTCCTCACCTTGTCTCTTTTTCCTTTTTCTTTGTTTTTTCACTCCCAGGCCCATTGGCCTTTTAGTGGGAGGTTGTTGGGGTAAAAGGCCACTAGGCCTACCCATGTACATAGACCACCCATTCTTTATTCATATATAATATGAAAGTGCAATAAGGCTATCATATCATTCTTGACAACACCTACAATGTGTGTGCTCTTCTCTCCTACATCTTCCTCTTCTCCTTCTCCACTGCCATTGCATCCCCTTCAAACAAGAGAAAAATGGCCAAATGGGGAAGGAAAGACCATGGATATGAGGTCAAACATGATGAGTGGGTGGGGAAAGGACATAGTAGGGCATAGAAAAAACATTGCATCATTTAAAGATTAGATTGTGGCATTTTCATAAGTGTATGTTGAATCAATGTGCATGGATGTGTCCCCACACTTAAAACCTTCACAACCCGATTTTTCCAATCAATAGGGCCTAGGACCTGCCAACCCATAGAACACTTGTGTTCCCACACTTAAGACATGACATACATATATAAATGCAAGAATTAGGATTAGAAACACTTGGCTCATCAAGTAGATGTTTGATAACGACAATCATTGATACGCTCAGTGTTGTGGAAGTCGACTATAGGAGGTACCACAACTCACCACATCATACTTCAATCATAGTAGGGACCCAGCAATACCCATGGAGGTAGAATTATTGATGAAGGCCTCTTAAGTTTTTGATGTCAAAGAATACAATGCTCAAGTCTAGCCACTCAGGTTAGAATGATATATCATTCTCACACCCATAACTCACATCACTCGGAGAGGAATGAAGAAAACCCATATTTCACACCCGGTTTAGAAATTGACAAGAGGGATGATGCAAAACAAGTATGCCAATGTGTACAGTTAATGGTGTACCAGTCCATCCCAACCCATCAAGCATAGGTGCAAGAAGGAAGGCCATGGAGCCTTGTAGTGCAGTGCACAGAACATAGTGATGTATCTTGATGTGATGATAGAGGCCCATCCTATGTGTACATAGGAAAATGTGAACATACTTGCTTACTAGTGTTGGAACATCTCTCAATCCTTACCTCTCAACTAATTAAAGAAAAGATTACTCATGATAAATCCTCCCTGTGTCTCATACTATGTTGATAGATATAGGAGGGTAGCCTAGTTTCTCACATCCATTGATGTAATCCTCACTATCACTTGTGCATAGGTTTGTATTCCTTATGCGCAATTGATGGTGCAACAATGCATCTTGCCTTGTGCTAGCATACAGTGTGAGAAGGAAGACCAAGGAGCCTTATAGTGCCATGAATAGGAACATATTATGCTTTGTGCATTGAGAGGCCCAACCAATGCATGTAATGCTCCATTCACACATCTCACCTCTCATTTCAATTGAAGGGAAAAAAAACTGGTCACTCACCTCACCCTCTGTCTCACACTCTATTGATGAATACAAAGGGCAATACATACTCACATCCCCATTCAATTAGGATGAACACTCGTGTCACTCAAGCGGTTTTCTATAAAGATCAACTTGGGCTTGTTGATGATGATGAACAATGTCTACCAATGAAGGGCCATACCGAGGGAGGTAGCATGATATATCATGAACCTGGTTTGGATGTGGAAACTTACATTTGTTAGAGGAGGAGAGATGATTTGCAAAGTGATAGGACACAATGCACCAAGGGAGGCATTGTTGGGATTGCCTCTTGGAAAATTTGACTGATGTTTCTTGAAACAAGACTTGTTAAGATAAGAATTTCTTCCTTTTCTCCCATAACATTTTTTTTTCCTTCTCTTCTTCTTACTCCTGAGGGTATTCTCACTTTTTCCCAAAGAGTAGGTTGGTATGGCAGGGACCAAAGTCCTTTTGTCCCATAATCTTTTTTTTCATTTTTTTGTTTTTTCTTCAATAATAAGAATCCAATGTTTAGAACCAAGCCTGCCACATCGGTTGAATTAGAAGAAAAGGGAATAGAAGAAAGGAAAGAGTTGGAATAGAGGATATAGAAGAGATGAGTTGCTTCGTCTCAATAGAATCCACATTATGATGACTAGCAGAAGTAGCATAAGAAGCATTTAGGAGTGATGCCAAAGGCAAAAAGGGGCTGTCAGTTGTGATTATCAAGATCCCCAGGGGAAAATATTTTTTTAGGTGATAGTCATTGATCAGGAAGGGATTAGCAAAGGCATCTACAACTTAGATCTGAACAGAGCTATTAGGGTTGACTACAAGTATCTTATAAGGGTCCATCGAATATTTTTGAAGCTTTCCAAGAAACTTACCAAAGTGTGAATCATATACTAGGATATCACCTTCTTTGAATTCTTTTAATTTGATGAAGCTATCATGGTAGACTTTGTGTTAGACCTCTTTGGCTTCCATGCACTATAAGGCCATCCTTCGAGTCTTGTTTAGATATTCTAAGTGCAGGAGATGACACTCCGAGGATTCGACATCCCATTAGCATTCTGTGATGGCGGCCACTCTTCTCAAAGAGGGAAATTCCACCTGAACAAGAAAGATAGATTCTATACCATAGACCAATTGGAAAAGTGTCTATCTTGTTGTAGTCCACCACATAGATCATGGCATGCCTTTAGGATGATTCCAATCTCATCTCTTGCAACACGTCTTTGCACCACTTTGTCTTTTCCTTTCTCATATAGTGCACTGCCTAGCAAGGTGTATGGGGCTAATTCCAACACAAGCTTCTTCTTCTCTCTAATTGAGATGCCAGGGTGGATACTACTATGTAGCCAAGAGGTTGGCAATGTTTGCATACCATGGGGTCATACTTTCGACCAAAAATAGAGTTGCATCAAGAAGGTCTGGATCATCTTGCTTCCCTTTGTCACTCTGAGGGATTCACAATAGATGATCAGCCAAGATATGGCTCGGGGGATTCACTATATATATAGTCTCTATATAACATGCGTTCATGGCCTATTTATAAATATCCTAATATGTGATTTTTTTCTTGAATAAAACACAACCCTTTTCTATTCAATCTGTAAGTAACCCCTTTATATGACACTCTTCTGTATGTAACAAATGTATAAAAATTGTATTTTAAAAACCCCTTATTTTGAACTCTCATTATATATACATATATTCATGAGTGACCCCCCCGAGGGATATGGAAACAACCAAGTTTATTGACCACTTCAAAATCGAACTCCTAGAATAGAAGGAGCCATCTCATCATTCATCCTTTCACATTGTCCTTATTCATCAAGAAGGATAGGGCCTGCTGATTCACATAAAACTTGATTTATGTTGACAAAAGATAGTGTCGAACCTTCTCCCAGGTGAACACCATCACCAAGCACTCAAGCTCTATTAATGTATAGTTCTACTCTCTATCATTGGCTTTTTGACTTGCATAATAAATTGGTTGGTCCAACTTTGAGGAGCCTTTATGACAGAGAACTAGACATAGCCCTTTAACTAATGCATCAATAATGTACACATGGAATTCCTTCATCCAATCAAGAAGTTGCAAGATAGGTGCTCTTATTAGGCACTGATTCAAGGTATTAAAGGCTTATATTCATAGTTATCTGTCCAAATGAACTCTATATCTTTCCTCGAGAGCTTGTGCAAGAGAGCTAACTTTTTTGCAAAATGTGCTATGAACCTCCTATAGTAGCCCACATGACCAAGAAATCCTCTCAACTATTTTAGATTAGTTACTGCAATTAGGGCTATAATCTTTTCAATATTGGTAGTGTCTATTTCTATTCCTTGTGTAGAGACAATGTGGGCCAATAGAACACCTAAAGAGACTCCAAATATGCATTTGTCAAAGGGTTGAGGGAAATCCCATACTCCTCCCAACATCGGTCAAAGCACTACTCCAGGTGTCTCCCATTCTGTGGTGAAGGTTGTTTTGGATTGGTTTTTTCCTATAATTTGCACTTGATTGCATCCTTTAAAACCATAGAGCAAAGAATAGACTTCATGACCTGCCAACCATGTCTAACAATTGGTTGGTAAAGGGGATAGAAAAATGATGTTTCTTTGTTTTGGAATTCAATTGGAAAGTCCACATAGATACACGACTTTCTACTCTTCTTAGATATGACCACGATAGGCGAAACCCATTCATTTTTGCCACAGAGTAGATAAATTCAGCTTCTAAGAGCTTCAATAGCTCTATCTTGACTAAGGAGGGATTCATGCATCTTTGACATTGCCACACTGGCTTAGTGTCTAGCTCCAAGTCATTGTGATGTCGACATATAGTGGGATCAATCTCCTTTAGATCTTTATAAGACCAAGCAAAAACATCAAAATTCTCCTTTAACAGGTTATGAAGGATCAGTAGCTCCTCTTCTGAAAGGTTGTTTCTCACTTTGAGATGTCTTTCCATGCCATTTGTATCAATAAAAGTTAATTGCTTTTCACCTTCCACTTCTCGAATAATGAAGGTCGTGTAGATTGCTTCTAGGTACAGATTTGGACACCATTTCTTCAAGAAAGTGGTGTCCTTGTCTGATGCTCCACTAAACCAGCTTTGACATTTAGTGGTGGGGACTTGTTTGACTCTTTAGAATGTTGAAATGGTATCAAGGTTGTTTCACATTTTTTTGGGAGTTAATTACTTCTTGACTTGAGAACTCATCAATGTCATCCTTTTTGGAGATTGGTGCTTGTTGTTGACAGGGTACATCATCATCATCCTTTCTGAGAAAGGTAGATTAGGACAACAAGAGCCAATATTAAAGGAAGGATTATTTTGATTAATCCACTTCTTATCAATCTTTTGCATACAGTGAGATTCATTTACCGCTCTAAAGTGTACCATGTTCATTCTTTCCAACAGCTTGGGATCTTCAGCTTCTGTGGCCTCTCGGACTTCCTCCTCATCATTAATATCCTCTTCTGGTTGGATAGCTTCTTCCACTTTGCTTTTATCATTTACATCTCCACTTTCATCATTGTCCTCTTTGTACCTTAAATTAAAAGGAAGTAGTAGCACGAGGAAGCTTGTCAGGGCTATCCCTAAGCAACGAAGCACTATCATAGTAGAAGAAAATCATGAAAAGAATTGTCTTCGCACTTTCATGTTGCTGATTTTCAATGGTTAAATTTTTTTGAGCACGATGGTCATAGACACACTTGCATTGATACAACACATGGTGTCATATCCTGGATGCATAGCACCTGTTTGTATGAGTGATGATCCAACACTGAGAGTGTGAGGTATCCTAAGTCGTAGGGCTAGGTATTCGGTTCCTTCAGGTTTATTTGGTGAGGTTTATCTACCATCTCCTGGATCATTTAATTGAAAGAGTGGACTTTGTTTCCAATGTTTTTTATATTCATGGCGCATCTTGGGGCCAATCCATGAGGTGTAGGAGAGCCGTAGTGGAGCTGTGGTGATCAACCGAGGGGTGCTCCCTGTGTGTGTGCTATGTGGTGTATAACACCATCATATTTAGGGACTCCTTTTGAGGAGTGTGGGGAAAGAATTATTTTTTGGACTACAAAATCATACAAACACAAAGTTCTTAGATACTCTTGGCCATGAGGCCATGTGGGTGGTTTCAGGTGAGTGGTAGAGGCCCCAGCTAGTGCCTTAGAGCCAGTGTTGGGGGGCCTATTTTAGGTCACGAAAAGTGGTGCATTTTATGGGAGCCACTAATAAGTTGCGGATTTTGAATCTTGGCTATAAGAGACACATTATTTTTCTTAGTTTCTAATTGGGAGTTTCCTTGAAACGGTGAATATTAAATTTAGGCTAATTGCTGATTACCACTTTGGTTATCAGCATGATGATTAATCCAAGAAATCCCCATAACCTGAAAGATACTTTGTCCATCCCTAAATGGTTTAATGGGATCTTTGGTTAGTCATGTGACCAATCATTTTATCCTTTTCCCCAAAAGTGACACCATGCTTGAGTTTGGGCCACTATGGGGAAGCACCCATGGAGTGACTTTTGAGATCAATAGGCCATGGGAGTTATAGAAAACATTAGAAAGCAAAAGTGAGGCTAAGAGGGCACAATCATCCACTCATGATGATGAATTTTTAGATGAAAAGATTGTGATAAAAATGGCTAATATGCATGACTCTCGATCCGAGAATACATTCGATGCTAGTGCCTGATATAGTTGGGTACCGAAGTGCAATTGCTAAGATCCATAAAGCATTGAATGATACCTATGTGTGTGGAAAACCATTGTTAGCAAGGAAGGTTATATTGGGACTTGTCCTAGGTTCTAGAAAAGTGGTGGGAGATGAGAATAGCCTTGCTAAAGTACCACTAGTAAGTGATCGGGTAGATTTCCTATTGCATCGTGTTGGACTCCCTAAACCACTCTATGAGTTGGTAGAAAGGGAAGCCCATGGAACTAGTGAATCTTCTACATCGATAAAGGTGGAAACAAAAGAGATTGAGGGCCTTGAGATGATGGGATTAGATCAAGAGGAGTACGAAGATTTTGAGGACCTAGTCTTGATCCCAAAGAAGAAGACTAAATGCCCTTCTCCTTATAGGGATTTCCCAGTGTTTTATGGGCTACTAGATGAGGATTCAATGCTACACTTGAAAGAATATGGCCTAACTTGCCTTGCAAGTGGGTTTGATTATCTACATCAGATGCTTGTGTTCTCGACGAGAACCCTAAATGGAGAAGCTAGAAAATGGTATTGAAGCCTCCCAAGAGGATCAATCAAATCATTCAAGGAATTATGTGATAGATTTTTAGATGAATATGAAAAGAAGGTTCCCACGACTCAGGTCTTGGGATAGCTTATACAGATTCGACAAGAGTTATATACCTCCATTAAAGAGTACATGAGAGCCTTTGATGACATTCTAAAGCTTTGGCCAAGAAAAGTCAATCAATTACCAGAAGATGTGCTTGGTGATCTCTTTATCAATGGTTGTGAAGATTGTGGGAGAGAAGGAAGGAGTCTCATTTGTAGCTTTCTCACTTACACAATGGGGGAATACACACAAAGGTGCAGGCTAAAAACAATTTTTCTCTTCTTAGTTGTGTAAGCCAAAAAGAACTCTAGTACAGAGAAATAAAAGAACCCTATATATGGGTCTCAAACCAAACTCAACTAACTAAGGTGGCATACTAACTGAGCCACGAACTAGAGTAGATAAGGATAGCTGTCATCTAGCTATTATTCATGGGTGGTGTACCAACCGCATCTGCAGCTAACAAGTTGGTGACATAAATGCACAACAATCACCCTGGCATATCACGAGTGGAGCTCGATATCTCAACAGTCCCCCTCGAGCTCAATCCCAATTTGTGCACACCAAGCAGGTCTCTGAACTTGCGCAGCTTCTCCGCGCCCAATGCCTTCGTAAATATGTTAGCTACTTGATCCTCTGTGCCGACATAAACTAGATCAATAAGACCTAGTAAAACCCTCTCCCGCAATAGTGATAATGTACCTTAATGTGCTTTGTTCTAGCATGATAGACTGGGTTATTTTCCAAGTATATACTACTCATGTTGTCACAATAAATGACAACTGGCCCATCTGTAAGCTGATGCATATCATAAAGTAGCTTATGCAACCAAGCTACCTCACATGCAGCCATTGTTGCACCCCTGTACTCAGCCTCTGTGCTCGTCAAGGCAACTGTAGGTTGTTTCTTGCTGCTCCAAGTGACTGCAGCACTACCAAAATAGAGCATATATCCACTGGTAGATCATCTATCAGAAATACTACCAGCCCAATCAGCATCAGTGTATCCATGCAACTGTATCTGAACCCCAGTCTCATAAAATAGTCCATACTGCAATGTGGACTTCACATACCTGAGTATGCATCTAGCCGCATCCAAATGCGGTTTCCTTGGAGTGTGCATAAACTGACTTACCAATCCAACAACATAGCTCAAATCTGGCCTGGTAATAGTCATATAAATCAAACTTCCTACTATGCATCTGTACATAGTAGGGTCTTCCAGAAGCTCACCTGTATCTGCACTCAGCTTCACATTCTGCTCCAAAGGAACTGAAATAGGCTTACAGCCTGTCATCCCATATTTGGACAGCATGTCCAATCCATACTGCCTCTGCAAGAGCCATATCCCACTTGGTGATCTAATCACCTCAATGCCCAAGAAATAACACATCTCTCCCAAATCCTTCATCTCAAACTTCTGCTTCAATAGCATTTTCACATGAAGGATATCTTCATCACTATCACCTGTGATAATCAAATCATCAACATAAATAACGAGCAGCATAATACATTTCTCTGTTTTTCTCACATAAAGTGAGAAATCTGCATTGGAAATGTGAAAGCCAATAGTGACAAGATACTGTCCTATCTTGTCAGACCATGCTCTAGGTGCTTGCTTCAAGCCATACATGGCTTTCTTCAACCTGCAAACAAACTCAGGAAACAACATGCACATAACCTGGTGGCTGCCCCATATAGACCTCTTCTTGCAAATCACCATGCAAGATCGCATTCTTTACATCCATCTGATGTAAAGACCATCCCTTTGATGCAGCCATAGTAATGAATGCTCTTACGGTTGCCATCCTTGCAACCGGACTGAATGTTTCTTCATAATCAATGCCATATGTTTGTGCATACCCCTTGACTACTAATCTTGCCTTGTATCTGTTCACAGAACCGTCTGCATTGTGTTTCACCTTATAAACCCACTTACAACCAATTGCATTCTTATCTTTAGGCAAAGATACCAATTCCCATGTAGCATTTGCTTCCAAGGCATCCATTTCTTCATCCATGGCTTTCTCCCATTTTTCTTTTCCCATAGCTTGCTCAAAAGAAGTGGGTTCTGGTTCCTGTATCACTTTGACTATATAGGCATAGTGAATGGCTGTAAATCCATCATATTTCAGCCTATCCACAGGATACCTAGCTCTGGTAGACCTGCGCAAAGTAGGCTCATTTCTAGATGCTCTTAAAACATCCCTGGTCTTCCTTACTCTAGGTGTAACAACAGAAGGAATACCCAACTCATCATCAATGCTCTGTTCTGAACCACTGGATTCACCATCCACATAAGAGTGACCTGCATTCACATCAAACATGGGATGATCTACCTTCTCTTTTTCTTTTTGTGATACTTGCATACCACTATCTGCATTGCTTTGAAGAGATTCTCTTGATCTCAATCTGCCTGTCCATGGCGAAGAATGTGAACCAATGCTAGAGGACACTCCAAGTCCACTAATATCTTGTGACCGCTACTGTGAATTCTGTGCAGCATTACCATTTTGTGCATCTACATTATCAATCACATTTACTGGTTTATACCAGCTACTCATCTCATCAAAAACAACATCTTTGCTCACTGTAAACTTAGAAGTAGAAGGGTTATAGCATCTATACCCTTTGCAGAGAGTAACCAATAAAGATGCACTTCTTAGCTTTTGGATCCAACTTGGATCTCAACTCATCTGGCACATGAACATAGGCAATGCAACAAAAAATTTTCAAATGAGAAATATCTGGTTTCCTACCAGTATACCTCTCCTCTGGATTCATGCCATGTATTACTGCAGTGGGAGTCCTGTTCATTATGTAGACTGCTGTGGCAACTGCTTTAGCCCAGTAAAAATTTGGTAGGTCTTTTTCATTGAGCATGGCACGAGATACCTCTCCAATATGCCTATTTTTTCTTTTTGCAATTCCATTTTGCTGTGGGGTATGACTACATGAATATTGCTGCTTTATGCCATGCTCCTGCACTTTACATTAAACGCTAATGTCGATTCTGCGTTTGTATTAGGTCCTAGTCCAATGTTTACCATCCCTTCTCCTCAGAGGAAGATCCCATAACATATACACATGATATCTCATAGCACAAACATATGGAAGTACCTCTTGGCTGACTGTTGTGGTTCCACTGCGACTCTCCTAAACCTTGGGGATTGGCTCCGAGATGCGTCGCTTCAACATAAAGTACACACGATACAAGCTCCACTCTTTCATTTTGAATGCATTCTAAGAGATACCATGTGTCCTTTTCAAACAATTCCCCGAAAATGATCGACTAGCCTATAGATTAGGTCGTCTCACACACTCAAGCATAGGTCATCATAACGGAAAACAGGTGCTATGCATCCAGTTCTTCATATTCCGATACCATGGTTGATATGCACATGCAAAAGTGGATGATCCTAATCAGCTCAAACATAATTTTCAATTAGAAACGTGTCATGCACAACTAGGCTTTCCAATGCTCATTTACTAACCCGTTGCGATGATTTAAGGATAGCACTGAGACAACGCTCATGCTACTATCCTCTTAATTAAAATACTACAAACCCTATATCATGATATGCATATTCAAAATCAACAATAAACAACACCCAAATCGCATCATTCAAACACCCCACCCCCTACTTTTAGGTAGTGCTTTCCTTGCATAGGTGTAGGGGTTCATTTTGTCATGTTTTAATGTGTGAAAATCAATAAATCACGAAACTTGACAAAGAGATAGGGAAAAATGAAGCTAAACCTCATGCTTCGCCACTACCATACATTCAAAAGCACTCATTATATTTTTTCTTATTTTTATGAAGTGCATTTCTATTTTTCCTTTATCTTTCCTTATTTTTTAGTATTTATTTGTCAATAATCATTATTTTTTTATGATTCCCTCATACCAATCATTTCAACATACTAAAATTCAATTTCTTTATCCATTTTCCCCCATAGGAACACATTTTTTCCACCCAAAACAACAAAACTATCATTTTACCCTTAAAAACCGCATTTCGAGTTTTACGGGATTTAAATAGCCCGTGTAAATCATTATGAAATCAGATTTTTCTAATAAAAAGAAATAAAAAATGATGCAACTAGCACTCAAACAATTTTTCATCGCATAAGAACATCATTTTCATCATAGAATGTCAAAAAATCTTCATTTCCTTCATAAAAAATAGTCATACCGTGTTTCTATGAAACCTGAGATGCATTGAATGACTGCATGATCAGTGGACGGAGCCTCCACTGACATCAATTCCATGCTGCACATTAATCTTTAGCATCTCCATTTATCTCAATCATCATTTTCTTCAATCTCCTTCCCGATCCTTCCTTCAAGATAATTCCTTCAAGATAATGCGTATGAACAACCCATAGAGGGGAGAGGGAGGGAGGAGAGAGAAAGACTAGTTTTCGATCTCAACAACTGGGCAGCCATTGGACAGCCATTGGATGAGTGGAGAGTGGTGATGGAGAGCGAAGGAAGGATGCATCAGACTGGTAAGATCAGATGGTATGGGTGTATGGAGGTGCCATAGTCCTTTTAGACTTGGCCCCCTTTTGGTCTTGGCCTTTGAACACCCCCATTCTCGTGTCTGGCATCATATTTTAAATCTGTAAATTTCTACTCGACCATCTTGGGGTCTCGCACTACGTGGCACTTCTTGGGATCCAATCCAGCACTCGAAAAAATTATGAAAAATCTATAACTTCCAATTGGTGTATCTTTAAAGCACTTTGAGAACTCGACGGTTGCTTGTTGCTTAAAATCGACTCGATTGCCTTTGCCGCTTTCGACGGAGTTGATTTTTCCCTTGAAATGTGGATTTTAAAGCTAACTTTAAGCATTTCTCAAAGTCAAAAATCATCGCTCATTGCCGACCACGGGATAGGGCAACTCAGCCAGTCGAATCCCACGAATAGATCTGCACATAAACACAACTACAAAGAGCATCAAGCTGATACAAAAAATACTCAACAAAACACATCACAACTCTCACCCTATCCCCTGTCAAAACCAAGGCATGAAATCCACAAGAAGTAGGCCTAGCATAATCTAACAGAAAGCCTAAAGCTAGTTGCTAACGGACTGCTCTAACATGGCCATGCTAATAAGAACTATCAAAGAGGTCATCCTAAGTGGTGATCTGAACTACCTACCTAGCTAAGGACAACTCAACTAGGAGCTCCCACTAGGCAAGGACTCCTATAGCCTGATCTAGAAATATTCTCTTTTAGCACATTGGCCTTTTAGCTTTTATTTTCCATACTCGAGTATGTAAAAAGAAGGGAGCTGAGCATAGTGACCCAAGGAGAAGAGGGCATTGGCCTCAGGTCCTGTCTCAGTACCCAAGAACCTACCAAGCCCTCGCACGGTGACACAATCCTTTTCTAATGCTTACTTTTATTTTTGCTCTAACCTTCCTTATTCTTATTCTTTCAGCTAGATGCCACCCCTAGGAAGACAAGGCATCAGCCCCGGGTCTTGTCTTGTCCCCATGAATCTACCAAGCCCTCGCAAGGCAATGAACAACTGATCAAGGATTTTTCTTTCTTTCCTTTTCTATTTTTAGAGGGGTTAGAACCCCTCTTTACACACCTCCATATATTTATTGTTAGCTAGATTCAGAACTTATCCTTCTCTTGATATTTAAGTGCAAGCTTCTCTAACTGCCTCACAACTAATAGAAACTCCTAGAACGACTGCTTAACAGGTCAACAAAACAAGGTCACTAGAATTCCTATCTAAAACAGGTATTTCAGTACCTGACAATGCCTTTGCAAGAGGCAATGACTACTCAGACCTCCCCTAGACATACCTAACCTAAACTTGGGGCTTCATGCCTTGATTGCCGGTCCCTAACAAAAAAAAAGAGAGAAATCCTTACATACATATGTATCATTAATTGCTTAAGGGAAAAGGGAAAAGACTCGAGAAGGGGACAAAACCACCTGGAATGGCCACAAGAAGCTCCTCCGCAGCAAAGGCTACCTCCAGTGACTTCATCAACCTGTATGATGCAATCACTAAAACAAAAAACCATTAAATGCACCCGTAGCAAATAGCCCTATGGCCCTCTTGGCCTAAAGAAATAAACGTTGTAGACTTGACAACACCGGTCCTCTTGGACTAAAGAAAAATCAAACATTTAATCTTTTAAAGCACTCTGTTCTCTTGGCCTAAGGAAATAAAACAACTAGCTCATGTACATCCCCCCTGGGAGAATCCTAGTAATGCACAACAGGATGCTCCATCATCCCAAGGAGGACATAGGGCTCCTGCCCAATAAACTAAATGCATCAAGTTATGACCCACACCTCCTACAAAATAGCAAGAGGCGTACACATAACATGTCATCTAACCAACCTATGGGTCCAATATAATAGTGGTAGATGGGTCTTGTCCACTCTTCGCATTACCCATATCAACCATTGCCTGCCATATAACGCGTGGTCTGATAAAATTCCCCACAAGCGACTAGGTCCTGTCTTGTTATCAATAGCAACATTTGAACTAGGACCACAGTTGAAGAAGAGATCCTCTTCATAAGCAAAATTGGCTAATGAATCCACAAATTGATTCTAAGAATGTGGAATCAATTGAAGAGAGACACTCTCAAATTCATTAAGTATGGTCATAGATAGTAGTTCGATGATACATGCGAAGGATATGATTCCGGACTCTGTATGTCCCATTTAGTTTATTTGATATCAGCTGGGAATCCCCTTTTACTAACATCTGCCAAATACCACATTTCTTGGCAATATTCAGTCCCATAATCTGTCAAGAATCGCGTGGTGGGGGGACTTGCTTGAGCTGCGACGCCAAACACACACTGCATACACAAGAGAAAGCTCATTCAAGAACACAAGAAGAGAGATGGATGGAGGCCAAAACATTTTCTTGTTGGTTTCTTCTTCTTCTTCCACACACTATACAATGTACACAAAGTATAGATAAGATAAAACTCAAAGGAAAGTGGCCTACTAAGTCAAACAGTGCATAATCGACTACACTAATCGACTTGCGCTATGTCTTTGCCAGCCATAGTTAGGTGTAACAAACTAAATATAATAAGTGATAAGTCAGTGGCCATGTGAGTATCATAATGACCACCAACATGCTAAGTGTAGACCTGTGGACCCATCTAGCCAAGCAGTCCATCATCAATGTCCGCACGTATTGAGCTTGCCATCTCAACACTCCCCCTCAAGCTCAACTTTATCTCTACAACTGCAAGTAAGCTTAAGCTTCTCTGCACCCAATGCTTTTGTGAAAATGTCAGCTATCTGATCCTGTGCTGACATATACCAAGTCAATCTCTCCTGCAAGTACCTTCTCTCTCACAAAGTGGTAGTGCACCTCAATGTGTTTTGTCCTAGCATGGAACACTGGATTCCTAGCTAGCTGTATGTTGCTCATGTTGTCACAATGAATGACAAGTGGACCATCTCCCTGCACACCCAAATCACCTAATAACTTTTGCAGCCATACCACCTCACATGCTGCCATAGTAGCACCTCTATACTCAGCCTCCGTACTCGATAAAGCAACTGTAGGTTGCTTTTTGCTGCTCCATGTAATTGCTGCACTACCAAGGGAAAACATGAATCCACTTGTAGATCTTCTATCTGACATGCTACTAGCCCAATCTGCATCTGTGTATCCAAAGACCTGTATGTCCTTACCTGCCTCATAAAAAAGTTCATAATGTAAAGTGGACTTCACATACCTCAATATACGTCTAACTACATCCAAATGAGGCTTTCTAGGCATTTGCATAAACTGACTAACAAGGCCAATAGCATAGCTCAAGTCTGGCCTTGTGATAGTCATGTAAATCAAACTCCCTACTATCCTCCTAAACATAGTAGGGTCTTCTATCTCATCCCCAACATCGGCACTCAACTTCAAGTCATCCACATAGATGACTATGATGACCAAACCTACATCTCCCTTTCTCACATAAAGTGAGTGATCAGCATCAGAAATACAAAATCCAATATTGATAAGATACTCTCCAATCTTGTCAAACCATACTCTAGCTGCTTGCTTGAGCCCGTAGAGTGCCTTCTTTAACCTGCACATATATGTAGGATGCTCTAAATCCTCGTAACCTGTTGGCTGCTCCATATACACTTTTTCTTGCAATTCACCATGCAAGAAGGCATTCTTAACATCCATTTGCTACAAACTCCAACCTTTGGCTGCTGCCAAGGCAATCACACACCTAACAGTTGCCATCCTAGCAACTGGACTGAATGTCTCTTCAGAATCTATGCCATATGTTTGAGCATAGCCTTTTGTAACCAGTCTAGCCTTATATCTACTAACTGAACCATCTGCATTATGCTTGACTTTGTAAACCCACTTACAACCAATAGCTTTCTTACCCTTAGGCAAGGGTACCAAATTCCAAGTCTTGTTGGCTTCTAATGCAGCCATCTTCTCATCCATTGCTGCATCCCAATGAGCATGACCAACAACATCCTCAAAACAAGTGGGCTCAACATCCTCAACTAGTGTCAACATATAAGCATAATGGTGAGCTGCATAACCTTCAAAACCAAATCTTTTAATAGGGTATTTGACCCTACTAGATCTGCGTACCACCGGATCACTCAATGGAGCCTTTACATTACTATGAGCTCTCTGTACACCTGGTGTCCTGATTGAAGGAATGCCAAGCTCATCATCTAAACTCTTCGAACTACTAGAATCTCCATCAAATCCCAAATGACACTAGTAGATGCATCATTACTATCCAACACTTTCTTCTTTCCTTTGTCCTTCCTTGCAACACTTATAGACCCACCTGAAGGTGTGGGGCTACTCCTTAGTCTCCCAAACCAAGGGCTCATTGTAGGTGTAGTACCAGATGATGTTTCTGGTCCACTAAGACTCCATGATTCTTGTTTAACTTTTTGCACATAGTTGTCCTGATCAATATTGTCATCATCCAAAACATCACTAGCAGGTGTATACCAACTTCCCATCTCATCAAAGATAACATCCCTGCTCACTCTGAACTCACCTGTGACAGGGTTATAACAGCGATACCCTTTTTGCTCTAAAGAGTATCCAATAAAAACACATTTTTCTGCCTTTGGATTAAGCTTCTTCTGTAGCTCATCTGGCACATGAACGTAAGCAACACAGCCAAATACCTTCAAGTGCGATACATCAAGCTTCTTGCCAGTAAAGCATTCTTCAGGATTCATCCCATGAACTGCAGCTGTGGGAGTTCTGTTCATAATGTAAACAGCAATATGGATAGCCTCAGACCAAAAATGTTTGGGCATATTCTTTTTAGCCATTAATGCCCGTGCAACTTCTGCAATATGCTTGTTTTTTCTTTCTGCAACAACATTTTGCTATGGGATATACCTGCAAGTAAATTGCCTCTTTATCCCATGGGTCCTCAAGAAGCCACTGAAGTCATTAGAGAGGTACTCTCCCCCTCCATCTGATCTCAAGCACTTTACTTTTAAGCCTGTTTCTGTTTCAATAGCTGCCTTAAAAGATTTGAAGTGCTCAAACACATCACTTTTTTCCTTCATGAAGTATATCCATAACTTTTTGAACAGTCATCAAAAAATGTGACAAAGTGTTTTCTACCACCAAGAGATACATTCTGTGTAGGCCCCCAAACATCTGTATGCACTACATCAAGTATTTTTCTACTCACTTCTCTGTCATGCATGAAGGGTTGTCTTGCCTGCTTACCAAACTAGCATGCTTCAGAGACTTTATGCAATTCTGCAACTCTAAATGAAGGCAACCCTGTAACCAATCTTCTGGACTGCATTAATTTCAGCCTTTGTACATTTGTATGTCCAATACATTTATGCCATATTTCAATATCTGCAGCTACTCCTTTTTCTTTAGCATACATAGCAGCATCCATTGCAGGAATTCCAGCATCCAAAGTGAACATTCGGCCAACTCTACTTCCTTTTGCGACCAACCTGCACTTATCATTAAAGTCTTCTACAAAACAATCTTTTGCATTGAATCGAACCTACAACCCCTGCTCTACCATTTGGTCAATAGATACTAGATTCTTTGTAATTGATGGCACATGTAATACATCTATCAGACTCTTTGTCTGGCCATCATACAAAGGCAAGGGGACCTTTCCAATGTGTGAAATTGGGTGGCATGAATCATCACCCATCTAGGTTTTGTAAGTCATGCATCTCTCCAAACCATTCAACATGACTGGTCATATGTAATATTTCCGCGTAACCGTATCGTAAATATTAACCTTGCGCACGCCGTGTAACCCTGTGCAAAGGGTATCTCTCGCATTTAAATTATTGGCAGTATAATATGTGACCCGCGCGCGTGAAATAGGGTCCTCTACAATGGTAAATCAAAACCCGGAGTTCAAAAACCGCAAGAACCGCAAAAACACCCTCTTGGGAGGGGCAATTTAATTAAATTAATGCAAATTTTTTTATATTTATCCCTTCCCCCAGCCGATGCATGGCTGGAGGAAAGGGAGTGTGGGGGGGAGGATGGCAAAGTGGGGGTTGCATGGGGAAGATCACCACGTGGGTGGAGACCCCCTTCCCCACCCCCAAAGCCTATAAAAACACCCCCCCTCAAGGGGGTGTGTTTAGGGAGAGAGAGGAAAGACTGTGGAAAGGAGGAGCTGTGAGAAGGAGACGTGAAGGAGGTGAAGTTGTCGCCGTGAAGAGGCCGCCAGTCCGTCGCGCTGCCGCCCAGCCAACGCCACTCGCTGCTGCCGCCCCAGTCTGCCGCTACTGCCGCCAGGCCGCCAGGCTGCTCTCGCTGCTGCCATCCCACCGCCACGTCGTCCACGATTTCCCCCCCTGTTTGCCACGTGAGCTGAAGAAGCTCAGAAGCTTCTTTGGAAGCTTCTTTAGAAGCTTCCAAAAGGGGGCCTCATTACCCCCCCTTCACACACGACACTTTTCCACCCATTTCCAAAGGCCTTTTCCACCACCGTCCCGAAATACCCCTCCCACCACAATTTCGAAAAGGTCCATTAACACCCCTTTCCCGGGAATTGAAGAGGGGCTATAAGGATCCCACTGGACCAACGGAAAGGGTCCCGCGAAGTCTTTTAAGGCCCTTCTCCACAAGCGACCTACCGTAAAAGGATCTTCCGCCTGCGAGGAAAGGCAAAGGCCGGAAGGTTGCGTGTCAAGCAAAAAAAATCCGTAGGCGACGAAAGCGAGTTCAGAAACCTAACCTACGTGTGCAATGGCTCCAAAAAGATCCCAAGAGGCGACCGCGGGAGGCTCATCTCCGAATGTACAAGTGGACATCTCCCCGACTCCACAAGTCCAGGTTCTTCCGTGTTAATTCCGCATAAGGAAATGATTAGGCGAGCTTAAAAATGTAATTGCATTTTTACGCTTAATATGCATACGGAAATTGGAAAGAATACATCTCTTGAACACTAGGTAAGATTGAAATTGTCATGAATTTGAACGATTAGAAGGTTAGATGCATGTAGTTGTTACCGTTTCAAGGTAATGAGACTTAGGCAAAGAAATGGAATTTATAAGTGCATTATCTTCGTCCTAGACATGGTAGAAATAAACGTATACTGCACATTAGGTAACATACTTCTCGTAATGATTTCATAGAAAAAGGTTACCATCATAAGGTATCATTCGAAGAGAATTAATGGAGCACTAAAGTGTACGTATGGACTTGCAAATAGCTTGTAAGATGGAATAAATTAACACTAGTTTTGCATGAGCTTCATCAACTACTTCGTAGCTAGGAGAATGTTATAAATTGCATAGTCGTCATGAGAAAAATGTCATTCAATAAGAGCCGCCATTAGGAGTAAAAGCATGAGATGCCAAAGGGTAAACAACAAGATTGTAGGTACGACTATTGATATAAGACCTAGTAGGTCCTAGGAAAAGTTAGTAGCCAGATTATCATGCACCAAGGAAAGATAAGTTATCGTGAACCATGTGACACGTAGAGGAAATTAATCACATGCTTACGCGTAGTGGTGGAATTGTATCTATTGCTCTCCGTTAGATTTAGATTATTACCCTTGAGAAGGATCATCCTTGTCGCGGGACAAGCATAATTGAATTGACTAAGTAATCTAAACCACAAGGATTCGTATAGTCATGACTGAGTCGATATGATAGGAATCCTAAGTGTTGACTAGGGTTTAGTGCAATAATAATTCGACCTAGTTTTAGGCAAAAACCGTGAACCTAAAGACCCTACACATCTTCACAAAAATGTCGAAGCAATTGGATGTTCATCCTAAGGATCATTCGTCTTAATGATAGAACTCCGACAGAGTTGCATATTCTAGAGCCAGGGTCAACCTAATTAGGGATGGGTGAAGGATACCCTAAAATCCTGTTACTCGATGGAGGTAAACTCCGTGATTGGGAAACGCTAAGCAACGGATAGAAGGATTCCGTGGAATAGATGCAATACTTGTGCACAAAGCCGCAACATTGTTGACAAGTTATTGAAAGAATTTAACTTACAAGAGGATGACTAATCGTCCTGTTACTTACTTTTCTTGGAAATAATTTGCCAAGGAAGAGTAAAGTTAGGTATTTGAAAATGACCAGACAATAAACTGAAGCGACATGGTCGCTGGATCCTGCCAACAACAAACCTAATGTATTGGAAGGTTATGACCCTAACCCAAGAATGATAGGAATCTTGCCAAGTTGCAATTGATTCCGGATCGAATGCGGGTTGCATTCGGAGGAAAAGGAGTCACTCCTTAACAGTTTGCCAGCTAAAAGACCACTGAAATTGATTGTGCTTGTAACAGTTTAGAAAGGACTGTTTGCATTGTTTGCTCAATGAACTAAAGGATGAAAATATATCTAAAGCTTCAGGTTGGTGCCTGAGAGGCAGCTTCAGTTACCCCCGACTGCCTGCCTGACCCTAACCAAGGGGGTTGTTAACCGCGCCGGGAACGTGGACTGAACCCGCCGTGAGAGGTCTCTCCGTTGAGTTCTACTTGGAGCAGGAGGACGCTTGGGTGCCAGAGGGGGCTCTGGCTGTAAATCCCTCGCCTTCCGGGCCCTGCACAAGAGACTAACGTGACTCGGGATTGGATCTCGAGGCCCGCATACTAGTCTACGGGCGGAAACTTGGGATAGTAATCACAGGAAGGATTACTGGATAGCCTTCGGGCGGATTATGAATGCGCCTACGGGCGGGAACTCCTTGTATTTCAAAGATAAAAGGATATAATGATAATAAAGGAGTTGTTTGACATTGTTTTCTTTATGTCATGTGATAAGATTACGTGAAGGAACCGGTGCATAACAGGGTTAATCAAAGAAGCTGTTTGTATATGTCAAACTAATGTGGTAGGTAATTACATAACTAAAACAAACCGAGGAAAGTGCGGAGGATGGACCATGGGTCCGTCCTACAGATGGGTGGTCCCGGTTAGCCGGGAACTTTTCTCAAAGCATTCGACGAACAGAAGGACGATCGACATCACCGAGACAAGTAATGAGAACGATGACTCGGAATTACCGATTACCCAATTCAAGCTGTTTTAGGGGAACGGAATGGGACTTTGCCTTTTGGCAGAGAGGTCGAACCTTGCATCCCTCTCGTTTCCCATTCTCCTTGAACCAAGTGCAGCATGAATCCGCTTCAGACCTGGCGTTTCTGCATAAAGAAGTTCGATCAGGTCTGACGCTAGTCGCTGTTAGTAAAATGACTAAACAATTCCAGACGATCCTAGTGGGAACGGCCAGGACGCTTCCGTTACGTGGCAGACGCGGAAAGTCCTAGATTGCAAAACCCGCAACATTCCGTGGGAGTGCCGGGTGGAGTTTTCTAGACAACCTTTCCGATGGACTGCTAAGACGTGTCCTAGAGGATTCTAGTGGACACGTTACATCATATGATTAGATGCACCTGAATCGACATACCATACATCATCATGTGTCCCCTTTCCTGTAACTGCATTCATCATATGCTGCATAACAAACAGATGCTTATTTTTGTCTTCATTCTTTCGTGAAGACGATGCATAGTTTCCTTGCTGCAATTTACCACTGCGAATATCATCCTTCTTTGCATAGCAATGGGCTGCAATATGGCCCGTTTTGCCACTATAATGGCAAACAATAGCAGAATTTCCAAAACCTCTATTCTGCCATCCACCTCTTCCTATAGAGATCCCCCTGTCTCTAAAGTTTCATCTGCCTCCAGAAACCTGCATTTCACCAAACTGTTGATTGAACCTGTTTTGTTGGTTATCGCCAGCACGTCCCATACCACGGCCTCTCAAAGAGGATCTACCACGTCCCCTTCCTGAACTCGAGTAAAATGCTTGGACCTGTTCACCATTTCTTTCAGACGAATCACCCTGCATATTGAGCTCCTCAGTAATCATGAGAGAGATCAGTTCACCAAAATCTGGAAATGGCTTCCGTACATATACTGAAGTAACAAATGATTTTCATGCCTTCTCATTGTTAAGGCCACTCAGAGTGGATGAAACCAAATCATCATCATCTGGCATTGCATCAATCCCTGCTAAGCCATTTGCAATGCTCCTTACCTTTAAAACATACTCATTGACAGACGTTTTCCCTTTCTTCAAGGCATTCAACTCTTGCTTGAGTTGAATCTTTCATGCCTTTGTATTTACTGAAAACATGCTCTCAAAAATTGTCCAAGTTGTATGTGAGGTTTCTGCATTCTTGATATATCCCAGCATAGTATTATCAATTACTGTAGATAGCTAGTACATCACCTTTTTGTCTTTCACATTCCACTCTTTCCATGCTTTTAACTCATCTGTAGTCGGAGGGATACCTAGCTCTGGCTTCTTTTCTTCACCTGAGACAAACTCATAAAGGCCCTTTCCAATAAGGAAGTTCGTCACATGGAACTTCCATGAAGGGTAGTTGTTCTTGTTGAGCTTCTCAATAATCAGATTTCCACTGTTCTCTGCCATTTATCACAAACAAGGATACAACACAGCAAGCTAGTCTTCTGCAATCTTTCACAACACGTGCACAGCACTACACCAAGCAACCTTTTCCACTGATTGCTTAATAATACATGTAATCTGCAACCTATTTGCAGATAAACCTTATGTTTTCTTCCTACAAACACCTCAAAAATTATAGATTCGCAATCTGTAACCTGTGCACCCACTTTTGATCAATATAGCCGAAATCACAGTGTACCCTGAAATTGTTGTCCACAACCTTACAACTCTAAAATGGGGCCTGAAACGGCCTCAGATGCCCAAAATAACTGCGGTATACCCTAAAGGGCCTATCTGTAGAATATACGATGATCTGCTCGCACACCAAATCTCACAGCAATCTGAGATTTTTGCTCAACCTTGCTTCCGGTGCCTTCACAGGCACTATCCAAGAGAGAGAGTGGAAGAATGGGAGAGCTTCTTACCCATTGCTTTCTTGCTCGAACCTTGCTTCTTCTCCTTCACTTCAACCTTTGAAATCAGCCTCTCTCAGTGGCGTGGCTCTGATACCATGTCAAGAATTGTGTGGTGGGGGGACTTGCTTGAGCTGCGGTGACAAACACACACTGTATACACAAGAGGAAGCTCACTCAAGAACACAAGAAGAGAGATGGAGGCCAAAACGTTTTCTTGCTGATTTCTTCTTCTTCTTCCACACACTATACAATATACACAAAGTATAGATAAGATATAACTCAAAGGAAAGTGGCCTACTAAGTCAAACAGTGCATAACCGACTACACTAATCGACTGGTGCTATGTCTTTGCCAGCTGTAGGTAGGTGTAACAAACTAAATATAATAAGTGATAAGTCAGTGGCCATGTGAGTATAATAATGACCACCAACGTGCTAAGTGTAGATGTGCGGACCCATCTAGCCAGGCAATCCATCATCAATGTCCGTACGTATTGAGCTTGCCATCTCAACATAATCAAGGCTTTATACTCTGCCATGTTGTTAGTGAATCCTACCTCGAGATAAACAACTAATTTCATTATGACTCTATGTCGGGGATCTCCGATAACTACTCCAATACTCCCTTTTTTATGAGGGCCCCTGGACGCTCTATCAAAGTATAATGTGTATGTCCACCATGGGTTTACACAGCTAGCCATCAAGAACTCTCCTATTCGTAATTATGATAGTCAAAACTCAACATACTTAGAGGATGAACTGATGGCTCCATCCCACCTTCTGCATTGAGCTCAACCGGGATGCTTGTTAGAATTTGTAAACACTGATGGCAAAAAACTTTGATCGCCCACACAAAGGTACCGTCTTCTTGCTCAACCACTTTGTATACTTTGATCCACCAGATAAGCTTCCCCTAATGATATCTTTTCTCTAGATATGGGTGCTCCAAATAAGGGATTAACTGCCCCATCAACCAGTTTAAGCTCTCTTGTAGATCTCAGATCAACCCTAGCATGGGTCTACAATGCATTTAGCGTGTTAGTATACTCAGAAATAATAAGGTTTAATCTTATTAAGATTAACCTTATTCTTAAATTCCACTCCTTGTAGATCAACTAGTAAAGCCATGGACTTATTTTTACCTATCCTAACTACCTTGTAAGGGCCATCCCATCTAGGTTCTAGCTTTCCTAGGAATAGCTCCCTACGCGCATCATAATATAGGACTAACTGTCCCTTCTTAAAGGTACATCTCTTTGCTTTTAGATCATGCAACCGCTTCATCTGACGCTTAGCTACTTCCTGTGCAATAAACTCTGCAATTTAAGCTCATCCAAAAGGACTATAGTCATAAAAAGATCGAATAGGGCATCCTCGTCACCCAAAGAATGATTGATTGTGAATTTTATGGTTGGAAACTCAAATTATAAGGGCAAGACATACTCCTCCCCATAAATTAATTTGAATGGGGTGTGGCCAGTGGCTTGTTTAAACGTTGTGTTATACGCCCATAAAGCCACATACAATTTTGTATCCCAGTCCCATTTCTTTTCGGAGACTATCTTAGATAGGATACCCCAAGCTACTTATTGGTACTTTCGACTTGTCCATTTGCCTACGGGTTATAGGGGTTCATCTTGTTATGCTTGATTTTCCAAGATTTAGTCAGGCAGTTTGTTTAAAAATTGAGTTGCACAATCCGATACTATTTCCTTTGCCGGACCAAAATGGCAGATGATTTTCTCAAGTAGGAAACTGGCAGTCTCTTTTGCATTGTCCTACCTTGTCGCTCGTGCTTCTAACCACTTTGTGAAGTAATCAATGGCTACTATAATGTATCTCTTTTGAGTAGTAGACGACGAGGTAATAGGACCCACAAAGTTGATGCCCCACTTCTCAAATGGAAGGGTGCCATAATCAGAGTAAGTGGGCGCTTCCTATTCTCTCTACTGTCATGTTTTTGATATGTATCATATCTCTTAACATACTCAAATGAATCCTGGAAGATGGACGGCCACCAATATTCAGCTCTTAAAGCCTTATGTGCCGTCAACCGCCCAGCAAAGTGCCCCCCACAAGCAGAGTCATGGCACTCTTCCAAAATAAATGGAACCTTATCAGGCATCACACATCGGTGATAGATATTATCAACACCCTACCAATATAGTGTTCCTGCAATCAAGGAAAATTTCAATGCCTACTATTTAATTTTCATCTTCTTGGATTTTGATAGAGTAGCTCCAGTCTCTCCTGTTGATAGATAGTGCATTATAGCAGCATACCAAGAGAGGAAATAGATGTCGTGTCAATCTTAAACAATGTTTCCATGTCACTTCCTTCAGCCAAGGCCTCTTTTGACTCTCCGAAATCCACAAAACACATACAATGCCCTGTAGCTTTGGTGGCTTGCTCTTAATCAAACTCCTGCAAAGTGATTAACCACTTTGCTAAATGATCAGGCAGATGTAACTTGTTTAGCAACAATCGAAGTCCTTCCATCTTCATATAAAAAACCACCTTCTCATCAAGAATGTAGTGCCTGGACTTCTTGGTCGCAAATACCATCACAAGGCACAACTTCTCCATATAGGTGTAGTTAATTTCCGATATGCCCAACTTCTGACTAGCAAAAGCTATCGGATGGTACCACTTTTCCTCCCAAATTTGGGCCAAACAACAGCTGATACTATACATAGTTGCTAGTGAAAATATACAGAACATTTCACTCCTTTTAGGTGCTTTTAAAATAGGTGCTTTGGCAAGCTCCTGCTTTACATCGTCAAAAGATACTTTGCAAGCATCACTCCATGAAAATTGACAATTAAAGAACAATAGGTTTATCAATGGCAACGTTCTTTCTCCCAAGGCATTGATAAACCTCTAATAATACCCTACCGATGACAGAAAGCTATGCACTTCCTTTGGAGTACGTGGCGGACTCATGCCGACTATGACCTTGATCTTTTTAGGGTTAGTCGCGATCCCTACTGAACTAACCACATGGCCTAACAATAATCCGTAAGGCACCCCAAAGACTCACTTCCATGGGTTAAGAGCTATGCAAAATTGTTTGCAACGCTCAAAACGCTTCCACAACATAATCAACTGCCTTTCTCTTGTGAAGGCTGCCCCCAGATCGTCAATGAATATTTTCAACTCCTCTAGGGAGATGTCAGCAAAGGTCTTGTCGGCTGTGCTTTGCCATGAACCATGTGCATTACATAAACCAAATGCCATCACATGGTATGCAAAGGTACCAAGACAGTAATAAATGTCATTTTCAGCTTGTCTTGCTCAGCATTCGCCATTTCATTATACCCTGCAAAGTAATCCATGAACGAATATATTTCCCTACCCGCTAATTGATCCAAAATTTGGTCAATAAACGACAACGGGTAGTCTTTAACAGTCTCCTTATTTAGCTCTCTAAAGTCTACACAAAGCCGGATTTGATTATTATTCTTCTTTCTGATCACAACTAGTGAACACCATTCAGTATGCTGAATAGGGAAGATCAAACCTGCTTTTCGCAACTTCTGTAGCTCCTCAAACAGCCCGTCCCTTAGTTCAAAAGGCATGTGCCTTACTTTTTGACGTATGGGCCAACTTCCTTCCTTTAGAGGAATGGTATACATAGCCAGATTGGGGGGAATGCCTCTAAGTTCATCATAGCTCCAAGCAAAGATGTCGTGGAACTCTTGAATTAAGGACACATAGTCCTTTCTTTCTTCCGAACTAAGCATGGAACCTAATTTGATTGGTTGTAATATGTTTGGCATACTAAGGTCCAGCTCAATAACGTATGCATCTCTTATTCAATCTTGAGGCTCTATCGGCTCATTCAATGTTATCTGATACATGCCCTCTGCAGTGGACCCTTCTTTAGATCCATCGCTTGTGATGATCTCTCACTACTAGATGGATCATCTATTGTTTCTAGTTCACTAGAGGATAAAGAAGCTCTCTCACTCTAAGGGGACTCAGGGTAAGCATCCATTATGACACGATTGGCACCTCTTCCTAGAATCACTTGACCAATGGGTATATCGACTCGATATTTTTTCATAAAATCCATGGCTTGCCTAGCAAAACTCGATAGCTAGGACATCCTGCAAAACTTATCACCCTAAAGTCCAGGTAGCATTCCACGCTTGAAACAGTAACATGGACTTTAGTGATGTAGCCCTCTGGTTGCCTTAGACTATCATCAACCATCCTAAGAAGTGTGGAGCCATCTTTTTGAATTTCTAGACCTAGCATCTCCATCAAGTCTGAACTCATGATATTGAGAGAGGATCCAGTGTCCACGATAGCCTACTCCACTAATATTCCATCCACATACACTAGAACCCTGGGACAATGCTTTTCAGCATGATCACACCAATCTTTTCCCACTCATGCTATGCCCAAAGGTTCTATAATATACCCAATATGGAGGATTTTCTTGAATTCCTTGCATACTCTTGGAGATAGTTTAATCCATTGCAAGAGATTCACATCTGGTTTCACTTCGCAAAGAGAACTTGCTAAATCAAAGTCATGGTAGTTAGCCAAAGTTCTCTTCTCTCACCAAACCATTCTCTCCTTTGGTCTTTGGACCGGCTTTGGTGCCTCTTTTTTAACTTTTGCATTCTTTCTTGGCAATTATTTATTCTTCTTGAGATCAACTTTACTATCAACAAGCCTTAGAGGTCCACCTTCCATATCAGGATTTAGGACTTTCTTTCCCCTAGCATCTTGCTTAGGGTTTCCCTCGGCAGGTTTTATAGTTCCTTTGTCACCCTCTTTAGTCTTTTGACCTCATGTTATGACTCGTAGATTAGAATTTTCAGTGTCATTGACACATACGGCCTCAATAAGATTAAATCCACTGCCATGAGGCAACTCCTCTACAATAGCCTTTCCTCGTTGCAGTATTTGTCTTGGTCCACTACAAGAGAAAGGCCCTATAGACGCGCACTGTACACGCGAAAAAGCGGGCACATTTATAAGCACGTGTATCAACGCTCTATTCACACTAGTATACAGAACGCGTCTATATATCCGCATTTATAAATGCACCTATAGATGCAAAAATAAACACACATATTTTTCATTTCTCATAAAGTCCCTGAATATGACCAAACCTCTTAACAGCTAGTATTTGTTTGAATACATTACCAACTTTACTTCTTTCTGAGTATTACAAATATACATCCAATCATTCAAAGCTAATTATATATGTGTGATTTCATGCCCTATATACATCCAATCATGCCCTATACAAATGTGATTGGATAGGGCATGATTGGATGTATATACGACATAATTACACTTGGATCATAAGGACATGATATACATGTATAGGATCATAAGGACATGATATACATGTATATACGACATGATATACAAGTATAGGGCATACATGTATAGGACATGATATACATTACCAACTTTACTTCTTTCTGAGTATTACAAATATACATCCAATCATTCAAAGCTAATTATATATATGTGATTTCATGCCCTATATACATTCAATCATGCCCTATACAAATGTGATTGGATAGGGCATGATGATTGGATGTATATACGACATAATTATCAGAGAAGTGATTGATATATGCACATGTTGCATCTATTGTGCACTTAACCTAGCCATGGCTAAAACTTATAGATCAAAGGTTGACTTGTGCATTTGCTATATATATATATATATATATATATATAGAGAGAGAGAGAGAGAGAGAGAACTGATCAATACACTCACATGTCTCATTTGTTGTGCACTTAACCTAGCCATGCATAAACTTATAGATCAGAGCTTAATCGGTGATTTAAGGAAGTACCTTCACTTTTTAGGGTAGTCCCTTGATTCTCGTTATTCTTGAGGAATATACATCACAATCAATACAATCAAAGCAAAAGCAAGACATGCATGCCAGTTCATAGCACGAGTAGATTGATGTGAATCAGTTGGCTTGTGCATGTGCAAGCTATTCCAATCATGTCAAGGCGCACTTATAGCTCACATATAATTTTAGATAAGGTGGACCACATGTAGCCAATGTGCACATGTCCTTTTTTCATCATCTTTAGCCAGTGTATCCACTTGTTGGTGACTAAAATAGATCACTGTAAGGATACTTTGCAATACCAACAAGCCAACTACAAATTTCTTATCTATGAAATGTATAAGTAAATTAACTTGGTTAATTTGATGAGATGAAGTTTTCCTTCCATGGACAGTGTGGTTGGCTATCTACTTCAAGGTTATGAGAACTTGCACAAGTCAATGGAGCATCCTAAAAATGACGATACTCTAATTACTATATCAAGTCACTTCATGTACATATCTTTGATTGATTGATGGATAATATGCCTTTCTCTATCTCTTTCATATACACCTTCATTGCATTATCTCTCTCTAGCTAAAAACCATTCGTGCTTTATCCACCTATTGATACTTGCATGCAATTGCAAGTGGGATGGTCTAGTAAGTCACCACATACTTACAACATGGAGGCAAACATTTTGATATTGAAAGACTAGGAAAGTCATGTCATGTTGATCCAAAAACAACCAAAAGCTAGCATCTAATCAGTTTAATTGTTCCTGCGCATCTGTCACGCGTGTAATAGATATTATCTACGCATATACACGTGCAATTATATGCGCTTACAGACGCGCTACGCATATATTTAAAAAATTTAAAAAAAGTTGTGGATTTCTTTTCAAACTTGTGCTTTCCTACGTTTTTTGCGTGCTTTCTGCAGTTCGAGCTCGACATCACTACTCATGTCTATCTATCACTTCATGAAGACAATGAGGCAAGGAAATAAGAGTAAAAAGAGGATAGGAGGAAAGAAGAGCCAAAGAGTAAAGAACAAGAGCCAAACAGCAAGGAAGAGAAGAATATTCAAGCAACTTACCAAGGGAAGGGAGAAGGAGGACAAGGAGCTTGCAACCTAGCCGCCACCCGTCGGAACAAGCAAAGAAGGTGAGTTCTTCTTCTCTCTCTCAATCTTGTTTGCTTTCTCTATCTATTTGTCTCTCTCTCTCTCTCTCTCTCTCTCTCTCTCTCTCTCTTTACATGCTATAGTCTGTCATCTATGGAGGTTTTTTTGCACGTTTTTAACCAAGTTTGAAAAGAAATGGTCCGATTGTGCGCGTCTGTCAGTGTATCCAGATGACAGTTTAGACGCAGGTATAGATGCGGAAATAGACGCACTGATAGACGCATACAGAGACACAGATATAGACGCAGCATGTAATATATTTTATCTGCACAGGGTAATATGATTTTTCTTGTGTAGATGTGGAATCCTGGATCCTCCAGCACTGATTTTTCTTATGTAGATGTGGAATCCTGGATCCTCTAGCACTGATCCTGAGTTGGAATGCATGAACAACACCTTAGCGGAGTTTTCTATAGGTGTTAGTAGCTTTTTTGGAGGTTTTTCAAATAAGGAGCAATTCATGGGGGAGATGACCAATTATCTTGGTCACCCTCCCACTGCAGAGGAGGTTTTCAGTGTGATGTCTGGGACACCTATCACATCTTTGCCTAGTACTGCCGCACAAATACCAAACCTTGGCACACCTCTACTAATAGGTACTCCACGCACTATGCATACACATAGATCAGTTGATGCACAGGGATCAGCTGAGGTACATGGATCGGTCGAAGCACGTGCATCTGCAGAAGCATGTGCATCGAGTGAGATAGAGGGTAGTGCCCGTCAAGGGAGGAGGGAGAGTTGCGCGGGAGGACGAGGGGGTCGAGGGTTTCGTGGGGGTTGCCTAGGAGGTGGCTCTTGATCACCCTCACCAGGAAATGAGAGAGGTGAGCCTCCACAAATGTACTACTCTGTCACACTGATGTTGGTGGTATCTTGCACGACTCTGAGGGAAGGGAAGTGATAGCCTACTTGAGGAGTGTCGTGCATGCCACATACAAAGATTGCATGATTCCCTTCAAGCACCAAAAAAATAGTTTGTGGCAAGAGGTGCTGCGGGCAGTACATAGAAGGTATCCTAATCCCGAGAATTCACAATTCTCAGATGATTGGGGACGGTCAAAGGTGAGAGACACGCTTCATAACAAGAGGTCTCACCTTATGACGCACACCAAGGAGTCATTGCGGAGACAAGAGCAAGGGCGCCATGGATATGCCCAACCACCCAATCGCCACCGCAGGGAGTGGAAAGAGGCCAAGAAGAGAGCAGCGGAGAAAATGAAAAGTCGCCAGCATGCAGAGGCGCGACGTATCCAGATGGAAACCATGGGATCGTCACATTATGGATCGGGTGGCAGGGAGTCATGGGAGGCTGAGTTTGTAAGTATTATTTGATTTCTTTTTTTAATTAAATTTTGTAATTTGTTTCACTTCATTATGTAGTGTGTTCTAATACGTTGTATGTTCAAATTGTTTTGTAGTATCATATCGTTGGTAGGATGCCTACTCCTAGAGAGGTAGGCTACCATCGAGGTCATAACCGGCCATCCACTTGGTAGCATTTCTACGAGGAGGGACTCATCACGGAGGAGCAATATAATCGTGCCATGAGGATTCCACCACCAGAAGAGGTATGTTTTATTTTTTACATGAAAAGTATAGGTAACTCTAATTTATTGCTTGTAATGGTATTTATATACCTTAATCCTTTGTGTAGGCGAACCCTGATGCAGTTGAGGATAGCAAAGGGGGGACTAGTAGTAGCGGTGGCAGCAACGGTAGTGGCACAGGCAGCGGTGGTAGTAGCAATGATGATGCCTCTTCTGAGGAGATGTAGAGGAGCCCCATGCATGCATGCCTCCCCTTGGCTTGTAATTTTCATTTTTGATATATATTACTTTCAGCTAGTGCTTGCAACCATGACCATGCTTGAGGTCACAAGCACTAGAACTCATCATGTAAAAACATTTCATCTATATATATATATATGAAATTTCGTGTTCTACATACATTGTTTTTTGTTCAGTACAAAAATCTTCGAAATAATCTTTCTCTGTTTTCCCTAAGCATACAATTTGATGTTGATGGGGGGGGGGGGGGGGAAACCAGAGAGCATGTGGCTTGCAAAGCCACATGCTCTCTGTTTTTTTTTCATACCTCTATTTTGCGCATCTATCAGTGCGTCTAAATTGCAGGATAAATGCGCGTCTATTCTCGTCAAAAACTTTCAGAGTAAACGCTTTTTTAGATGCGTAGATACATGCGTGTATAGATGCACAATATGAATATATCCACTTTTTTATAAATATGATTATATATTTGCGTAGCGCGTCAATACGGGTGTCTATATGCACGTCTATATGGGCGTGTATCTCTGACCATAAGCACGCTTTTAGACGTGAAATTGTAGACGTAGCAGTAGACGCGGTAATAAATGCGCCCGACATTTTTTATCACAGTTCAAATATTGTGTCTACAAGCGTGTCTATGGAGCCTTTTTGTTGTAGTGGTCCCTCATCCTGCTAGCGATTATTCCCTTGTGCATGATGATTAACTGGACATGGTAGTTTACTCCCTTGTTGGAGAGAATTGATCTTACTCCAATAGGTAACAGCTAAGTGACTAGACTTTTTACAAATATTGCATTTGACATTTGGACAATTCCTAGGCAAATGTTGGCCACCACACCACTTACAGCTGAATCTTGAGGGGGGACTCTCTTCAGGGCGTCGACTCCCTATCAAATTCTACTACTTCTTAAGGAAATTGACATCCACAGCTATTTGTCTATACTGTTCGCTAATTATGTCAGTGTAGTGCTTCATCATATCCTTGACTTCACCAAGGACATTTGAGGCACTTGACTCATAGCCATGAACATCGGTCTATTGTCCCATCGGCCTAATCACTTGATTAGGAATTGGCCGTTGACCTACTAGGACAACATTCGAGTTTGTTGTTTGGCCTCCACCATTTAGTGGGCCCATCTGACTAGCCATAGGTATAGTCAAAGTGGGAGGAGCTTGTAACATAGGTAAATTTGGCATGATACTCCCTCTTCCATTTGCATTTAACATGGGGTCCCCTTGACTCCCGTTGGTTAGTGCCAAATCATTACCATTCCAATTTATCATTGCTGCATAAGCCACTTGCAAGTGCGACTCTACTCCTTCTACTTGGGTAATAACAGTGTCAATGTCGGCCAAAGCGACACTACTTAGCTACACTTGGATGTTGAAATCTAATGCATGTAGAAAATATTGCAACTGTTCAGCCGGTGGAATGGGGATATAAGTATTAAGTTTGCGAAGAACTTGCTTTAGTTTCTTGGCATAGGCCTGGACATTCTCATTTGGATCTTGGCATGTGACATTCAAGACACGCAACCAATACTGTCCACCTTTCTCAGGAGAAAACTCTCTACAAAAGGCCGTGAAGAATTGGTCAATGCTAGTTATGGTTCCAGCTTCTAGGCCATGATACCATACTACTGCCCTTCCTTTTAATGTCATATTGAAGAACATCATTAAGTGTCCTTCGTCTTGGATTTGATAATTGAACATGAGTGTTTGAAACTCCTTAATATGGAGTTCTCCATCTTCTTTTGCTAACCCATGGAAGATGGGAAAAGGTGCTCCTAATGCCGGTAAATCCGGTGTCCCTACTAGAATTGCGATGGGTTGTGGCATGGCTATAACCGGATTGACAACAGGAGTTTGTGTAGGTAAATCTACACCCCCACTTAAAGTGGGTTGATTGACTCGAAGAGGGAAAGTATTAAGACTTCCTCTTGCACTCAAAGGGTTGCTTATGACACTTAGATTATTAGAACCACAGCCACTTGTGCATAGCGGGCTGCTCCTTTGAGGAGAATAGCGCCTTAGAATCTCCAACCACCATCTAGCCCTCTCAGCACATTCCTCTTTTTGTATTTCGGCTTGACAGTTCTTGTCAAAGGACATAAACCAACTATTTGGTCCCTAGAAACCCTAGATTTAGAATCACCACTTATTGGCAGCTCCTAGAAGATGCACCACTTATGGGACCTAAAATGGATCAGCACTGGCTATGGTACTAGCCGGACCTCATGCACACAACAGACACCCCCACCATATGGCCTCGTAGGCCAGGAGAGTCTAAGACTCACTCTACACTAAATGCTAATGTCAATTCTACGTTTGTATTAGGTCCTAGTCCAACGTTTACCATCCCTTCTCCTCATAGGAAGATCCCATAAGATATAGGCATGATACCTCATAGCACAAACATATGGAAGCACCTCTCGGTTGACTATCATGGTTCCACTACGACTCTCCTACACCTTGGGGATTGGCTTCAAGATGCGTCACTCCAACATAAAGTACACACGATACAAGCTACACTATTTCATTTTGAATGTATTCTAGGAGATACAATGTGTCCTTTTCAAACAATTCCCTGAAAATGATCGACTAGCCTACAGATTAGGTCGTCTCACACACTCAAGCATAGGTCATCATAACGGAAAATAGGTGCTACGCATCCAGTTCTTCATATTCTGATACCATGGTTGATATGCACATGCAAAAGTGGATGATCCTAATTTGCTTAAACATAATTTTCAATTAGAAACATGTGGTGCACAACCAGGCTTTCCAATGCTTATTTACTAACCCATTGCGTTGATTTAAGGATAGCATTTTACCCTTAAAAACCACATTTTGGGTTTTGTGGGATTTAAATAGTGCATGTAAATCATTATGAAATCAAAATTTTCTAATAAAAATAAATTAAAAATGATGCAACCAATACTCAAACAATTTTTCATCGCATAAGAACATCATTTCCATCACAAAATGTCAAAAAATCTTCATTTCCTTTATAAAAAATAGTCATACCGTGTTTCTACGAAACCCGAGATGCATTGAATGACTGTGTGACTAGTGGATGGAGCCTCCATTGACATCAATTCCATGCTGCACATCAATCTTCAGCATCTCCATTTATCTCAATCATCATTTTCTTCAATCTCCTTCTCGATCCTTCCTTCAAGATAATGCGCATGAACATCGCATAGAGAGGGAAGAGAGAGGGAGGAGAGAGAAAGATTAGTTTCTGATCTCAACAACTGGACAACCATTGGACAAGCGGAGAGTGGCAATGCAGAGTGAAGGAAGGATGCATCAGACTGGTAAGATCAGATGGTATGGGTGTATGGAGGTGCCATAGCCCCCTCTCCCTCAAAATCACGTCGTCAACAGGTTGCCATTGTTTTTTTTTTCCTTTTCATGAAAAAAATGCCCCCCCCCCTCCCCCCCCTTATTTGTCAATATTTTTGGGGTCCCCAAGGGGAGCCCCCAAGGGTCACACCCTTTTGCTCCTCCTTAAGTCTTTTTAGACTTGGCCCCCTTTTGGTCTTGGCCTCCGGGCACCCCCATTCTCGCGTCTAGCATCGGATTTTAAATCTGTAAATTTCTGCTCAACTATCTTGAGGTCCCACATTGTTTAACACTTCTCGAGATCCAATCTGGAAGTCGAAAAAATTATGAAAAATCTGTAACTGTTAGATGGTGTATCTTTAAAGCACTTTGAGAACCCGTCGGTTGCTTATTGCTTAAAATTCGCTCGATTGCCTATGCTGCCTTCGACGGAATTGATTTTTTCCTTGAAATGCAAAATTTTTGGCTAATTTTAAGCACTTTTTGGAGTCAAAAATCGCTGCTTAGCAAGTTCAAAGTAGTAACAGGAGCACATAAGGCAGTGCGAAATACATCCCATGACTCACTCAAAGTCCCAAGAAAAAACAATGGAGTAACCTCATCATTGAAGGTAATGCACTGCAAAGTCAAGTTCTTGAGAATAGCATGGAATTGGCTCAAATGAGCAGACATCGTCATATTCTCCTTCATGCGCAGGTCCATAAGTTGCTCCAACCAATATATCTGACTTGTTAGACTTTTCTTGTCATAGAGGTTATTGATCTTATCCCAAAGCTGCCAAGCACTCTGTGCTTCCTCAACCACATTGTAATGCACCTATTTAGTGAGAGACAAGATGAGGGTGGACTTATATAACTCATCAAGCTCCATCCATTCGTCATCGAAAATAGTTTCAGGTTGCTCTCCATGCAACCTTAGTGGATTTATCTACGATTTTTGCACCAATACCTGCCAAACTTGCTTAGCATCCATTTGCTGTGGACTCCAACCTTTGGCTACTGCCAAGGCAATCACACACCTAACAATTGCCATCCTAGCGACTTGATTGAATGCCTCTTCATAATCTATGCCATATGTTTGAGCATAGCCTTTTGCAACTAGCCTAGCCTTATACCTGCTAACTGAACCATTTGCATTATGATTGACTTTGTAAACCCACTTACAGCCAATAGCTTTCTTATCCTTAGGAAAGGGTACCAAATTCCAAGTCTTATTGTCTTCTAATGCAGCCATCTCCTCTTCCATTGCTACATCCAAATGAGCATGACCAACAGCATCCTCAAAACAATTGGGCTCAACATCCTCAACTAGTTTCACCATATAAGCATAATGGTGAGTTGCATAACCTTCAAAGCCAAATCTTTTAATAGGGTATTTGACCCTACTAGACTTGCATACCACTGGATCACTCAATGGAGCCTTTACATTACTATGAGCTCTATGTACACCTGGTGTCCTGACTGAAGGAATACCAAGCTCATCATCCAAAATCTCTGAACCACTAGAATCTTCATCAAACCCCAAATGACTAATAGATGCATCATTACCATCCAACACTTTCTTCTTTCTTTGTCTTTGCCTGCAACACTTATAGATACACCTGAAGATGTGGGGCTACTCCTTAGTCTCCAGACCAAGGGCTCATTGTAGGTGTAGTACTAGATTAAATTTTGGTCCACTAAGACTCTGTGATTCTTGTTTTTCTTTCTGCATATAGCGATCATGATCATTATCATCATCTAATACATCACCAGCAGGTGCATACCAACTATTCATTTCATCAAAAATAACATCCCTACTCACTCTAAACTCACCTGTGATAGGGTTATAACAACGATACCCTTTTTGCTCTCTAAAGAGTATCCAATAAAAATACATTTTTCAGCCTTTAGATCAAGCTTCTTCTATAGCTCATCTGGCACATGAACATATGCAATGCTGCCAAATACCTTCAAGTGTGATACATCAAGCTTCTTGCTAGTAAAGTATTCTTTGGGAGTCATCCCATGAATTGCAGCTATGGGGGTTCTGTTCATAATATAGACAGCAGTGTGGATAGCTTCAGACCAAAAATGTTATGGCATATTCTTTTTAGTCATTAATGCCCGTGAAACTTTTGCATTATGCCTATTTTTTCTTTCTGCAATCCCATTTTGCTGTGGGATATACCTACAAGTATATCTCTTTATCCCATGAGTCCTCAAGAAGCCACTAAACTCATTAGAGAGGTACTCTCCCCCTCCATCTGATCTCAAGCACTTCACTTTTAAGCATGTTTTTGTTTCAACAGCTACCTTGAAAGATTTGAAGTGCTTCAATACATCACTCTTTTCGTTCATGAAATATACACATAGCTTCCTTGAACAACCATCAATAAATGTGACAAAGTATTTGCTGCCACCAAGAGATACATTTTGCCTAGGCCCCCAAACATCTGTATGCACTACATCAAGTATATTTATGCTCACTTCTCTGTCATGCAAGAAGGGTTGTCTCGCTTGCTTACTAAAGTGGCATGCTTCATAGACTTTATGGAATTCTACAACTCTAAAATAAGGCAACCATGTAACCAATCCTCTGGATTGCATTAATTTTAGCCTTTGCACATTTGCATGTCCAATATGTTTATGCCATATTTCAATGTCTGCAACACTCCTTTTCTTTTAGCATACATATCAGCATCCATTGTAGGAATTCAAGTATCTAAAGTGAACATGTGGCTAACTATACTTCCTTTGCGACCAACCTGCACTTATCATTAAAATCTTCTACAAAATAACCTTTTGCATTGAATCAAACCTGCAACCCTTGCTCTACCATTTGGCCAATAGACACTAGATTCTTTTTGATTGATGGCACATGTAATACATCTGTTAGACTCTTAGTCTTGCCATCATACAAGGACAAGGGAACCTTTCCAATGTGTGAAATTGGGTGGCATGAATCATCGCCCGTTTACACATAACCTGGATTTTGTAAGTCATGCATCTCTCCAAACCATTCAACATGACTCGTCATATGATTAGATGCACCTGAATTGGCATACCATACATCGTCATGTGTCCCCTTTCCTGTAACTGCATTCATCATATGCTGCATAACAAACAGATGCTCATTTTTGTCTTCATTCTGTCATGAAGACGATTCATAATTTCCTTGTTGCAATTTATTACTGCGAATATCATCCTTCTTAGCATAACAATGGGCTGCAATATGACCTGACTTGCCACAATAATGGCAAACAATAGTAGAATTTCCAGAACCTCTATTCTGTCATCCACCTCTTCCTCTAGAGCTCCCCCTACCTCTAAAGTTTCCTTGGCCTCCTGAAACCTGCATTTCACCAAATTGTTGATTCAACCTTTTTTGCTAGTTATCGCCAGCACATCCCATACCATAGCCTCTCAAAGAGGATCTACCATGTCCCCTTCCTGAACTTGAGTAAAATGCTTGGACCTGTTCACCATTTTTTTCAGATGAGTCACCCTGCATATTGATCTCTTCGGTAATCATGAGAGAGATCAACTCATCAAAATCTGGAAATGGCTTCCGTACGTATACCGAAGTAACAAATGATTTCTATGCCTTCTCATTATTAAGGCCACTCAAAGTGGATAAAACCAAATCATCATCAACAAGCATTGCATCAATTGCTGTTAAAGCATCTGCAATGCTTCTCACCTTCAAAACATACTCATTGACAGACATTTTCCCTTTCTTCAAGGTATTCAACTCTTGCTTGAGTTGAATCTTCCATGCCTTTGTATTTACTGAAAACATGTTCTCAAAAAATTTCCAAGCTACATGTGAAGTTTTTGCATTCCTGATATGTCCCAACATCGTATTATCAATGACTGCAGATAGCCAGTACATCACCTTTTTGTCTTTTGCATTCCATTCTTTCCATGCTTTTAATTCATCTATCGGAGGGATACCGAGCTCTGGCTCCTTTTCTTCACCTGAAACAAACTCACAAAGACCATTTCCAATGAGGAAGTTTGTCACACAGAACTTCCATGAAGGGTAGTTGTTTTTGTCGAGCTTCTCAATAATGGGATTTCCACTATTCTCTGCCATTATCACAAAAAAAGGATACAACACAGCAAGCTAGTCTTCTGCAACCTTTCACAATTAGTGCACAGTAATAGAACAAGCAACCTTTTTCACTGATTGCTCAATAGTACATGTAATATGCAACTATTTATAGATGAACCTTATGTTTTATTGCTGGCAAACACCTCAAAATTTATAGAATCAAAATTTGTAACCTGTGCACCCAGTTTTGGACAATACATCCGAAATCACAGTGTACCCTGAAACTATTGTCCACAATCTTACGGCTCTAAAATGGGGCCTGAAACAGCCTCAAATGCCAAAATAAACCGCGAAAAAGCTCTAAAGGGCATAACTGCACAACATACAGTGCTCTGCTTGCACATCAAATCTCACAGCAATCTGAAATTTTCACTCTACCTTGCTTTCGGTGCCTCCACAGGCACTATCCAAGAGAGAGAGTGGAAGAATGGGAGAGCTTCTTACATGTTGCTTGCTTTCTTGAACCTTTCTTCTTCTCTTTCACTTTAGCCTTCAAAATCAGCCTCTGTTCAGTGGCGCGGCTTTGATACCATGTCAAGAATCGTGTGGTGGGGGGGTCTTGCTTGAGCTACTGTGCCAAACACATACTATATACACAAGAGGAATCTCACTCAATAACACAAGAAGAGAGATGGAGGCCAAAAATTTTTCTTGATGATTTCTTCTTCTTCTTCCACACACTATACAATGTACACAAAGTATAGATAAGATACAACATAAAGGAAAGTGGCCTTCTAAGTCAAATAGTGCATAACCGACTACACTAATAGACTGGCGCTATATCTTTGCCAGCTGTAGGTAGGTGTAACAAACTAAATATAATAAGTGATAAGTTAGTGGCTATGTGAGTATCATAATGACCACCAATGTTCTAAGTGTAGATGTGTGGACCCATCTAGCCAGGCGGTCCATCATCAATGTCTGCACGTGTTGAGCTTGCCATCTCAACACTGCAGACGTTGTGATGCTTGTCAATGGATGGGAAAGCCTACTAAAACCAACACAATGCCACTACAGCCTATCCTTTCCCTAAAGCTATTCTAGAAGTGTGAAATTGACGTAATTAGCCCCATCAATCTGCTAACTAGAAGGAAGTAGAACAAATACATTTTGGTTTTTACTACGGACTATGTGACGAAGTGGTGTGAAGGAAAAGCTTTGAAGCGGAATGATGGCAACAACATGGATTTGTTCTTATACAAGAATATCACAACCCACTTTGGTAGTCCCCTGGAGCTAGTGAGTGACATAGGTACTCACTTACTTAACAAGATTATGGAAGAATTGACATAGCTATACAAGATCTGCCATTGTTACAAGTCCACCCCCCAATGGCAAATCGAAGTTACCAATCACATCCTTTGCTCGATCCTGACAAGGAAGATTATTGTACATCACCATGATTAGGATGATTGACTTACAGAGACCCCCTATGTGTACAAAACCTCCTATAAGGTTGCTACATGACAGACCACTTTCCAGCTAGTGTATGGCACAGAGGTCATCTTCCCTGTTGAGCTGGAGTTACCATCTTTACGTGTGGCTATCAAAGAGCGATTGGGAGCTAATGAGGAGTCCCTATTGTGCCGTCTCTTGCACTTGGAATGTCTGGATGAGACTCGCAAGGATGGGCCTATAGTGTATGGAAGCCACACAAGCTCGACGAAAGGCTTATCACAATAGCTTCATTAAGGAAAAGGAGTTTAAGGAAGGTGACTTAGTCCTTGCTTATGATTCACATTTTGGTAAGTTTCCAGGCAAGCTTCAATAGCATTGGATGGGCCCCTATAAGGTACTTGCTGTCAATCCTAATGGCTTTATCCAAGTGTAGACAGTTGATGCTTTTGAGGATCCCTTCTTAATTAATAGCTATTGTCTCAAGATGTACTACCCTCCCTAGGGATCTTGACAATTACTGTTGATAGTCTTTTCATTTCTTGTGCATCGATCAATGAGGCTTTGCCTATTGCTCCTAATAGCACTCTTGTTTATTTGACTATATCCTATAATAGTTCATTTGACTTTGACAATAGACGATATCTTTCACCTGCAAATCGAAGTACTAGACTTGTTAGCTATCTCCATGGGTATGCCTTTTCATCAACTGATACAAATGGATACCATTCATTAGATGAAGCCAATTTTCATCAACAACCCTTGAGTGATATGAGCTTTCATCCTAACTGGATGGGGATGTAAGTATGGGTTGCTCTCTGTAAATGAGTGTGCAATAGAGGGTGGGGTGAGTGACCAGTCCTTGCCCTTCTTATTCAAATGAGAGGTGAGGTGTGTGAATAGAGTGTTACACACATGGGATGGGCCTCTTAATGCACAAAGTATAATTTGTTCATGTGCATGGCACTATAATGCACCTTGGCCTTCTTTCTTGCACCGTATGCTGGCACAGGGTGGGACGTATTATTGCACCATCAATTGTGCACAAGACATACAACCTTCACACAAGTGGCAGTTAGGATTACCTCAATAGGTGTGAGGAACTCGGTCCCCCTCTTGTATCTATCAAGAGCGTAAGACAGAGGGGGAGTTGAGCGTGATTGATTTCCCTTTCATCAATATATTAGAGGTGAGCATTGAGGGATGTTACGACCATTGGATTCAAGTACGTTCTTGTTTTCCTATGCACACACGGGACTGGCCTCAATCAATACATACCTCACTCTGTTTGCTACACTACATAATAAGGCTCCCTGGCCTTCCTTCTTGCACCTATGCCAGATGGGTTGGAACCCACTAATGCACCATTACTATGCATATTGGCATACTCCCTCTCAACCCTCCTTGTCAATTTCTCAATCGGGTGTGAGATGTGGGTTTCAATTATTATTCATTGAATGATGTGAGTTATGGAGCGAGTGCCTGATCTATCATTTTCACATGAGTGACTATTGAGATGAGTGTCTTATTCTTCGTTATATCGACACATGAATTGGAGCTTCATCGACAATGCTACCTCCCTGGGTTCTACTATATGGACCCTGCCATGCTGGACAAGTGTGATATGGTGAGCCGTGGTATCTCCTGCTGATGACTACAACCCTTTACATGTCAGCGATGGTTCATCGCAACCATCTGCATATTGGGCCAAGTTTTCTTAAACCTACCCTTTTATTTACAGGAGCCAATTCTATTTTAAGTGTGGGGACATTAGAGTCTAGTCTCTGGTCAAGTCTTAGAATCATGTTGTCTCGTATCCCTTCCTCGATAAGATCTTAAGTGTGGAGACACATCCCGATGCGTATGTTTTGCATACCCTCAAGAAACACCCCTATCTAATCATTCATGTATACCATGTCCTAATTTTTCCATGATGAGGTCCCTTCCCCACCCACCCGTCCTATTTTTCCTTGCCCCCAAGCCATTTCTTATTGTCCATTTGTCTTGATCCTTTGTTTTGTTGTTTTTCCATGTGAACATACCCTCCATATCCCACTTTGTATCCGTGTTCTTCCCTTCAAAATGGCCACTTTTTCTTTTTACGACCCTCAATTCCAAGCCACAATTCATGCGTTATTAATTTCTGAAAAAAAATACAAATTAAATATGATTTCATACGAACGTGCCTTTTTTACTTCGAAACAATATTCTAATATGACAGTGCCAACCTACATCTTCCACTTTACATTTTTTATTTTTATTACTCGTCATTCTATTGCATGGTTTGTCCATTATTCATTATTGCGTATTTTCGAGTATTCTTGCGTGTGATTTTTGCTCTTTTTTCATGTGAACCTACCCTATTCTCCTCGAAATTCAACTCTAATTAGATAGCCTTATCTGACTTGCTTCCTTGCACAATTTTTATTTTTTCTCCATTATGTTTTGACCTACCCATTTTCTGTTATTAATTTTTATGTGTGTTTTCATGCTCGATTTTCTTATTTTTTCCATGTAAATGCACATTTCTTGCATTGGAATTGCGTTCCGACCTGATAGCGTTATTGCCTACAATTCCTCAGAAATTTTAAATTTTTGTTTCCCCTTGTTCTGACTTAGGGTTTGTTGGGAATTAATTTTTGTTCAGACTTTTTGGTGTGCTTTTACTGTTTTTCCCATGCGAATCTCCCCATTGGCCATCAAAACCATATTCCGACTGGATAGCCCTCTCCCATTTGTTCCTTTGCACATTTTTCCTTCTTGCTGAATTCCATTCTAGCCTTTCAATTTTTTGTTATTAATTTTCAATTCCGTTTTTGGGTTTTATTTTATCATTTTTTCCATATAAATGGATCATATTCTTGTCGACACTGTGTTTTGATGTGATAGGCTTGTCCGCTCCTCATTATGAATGATTTTCCTTCTTTTGGCATTTTTCTCTAACTAATGGATTTTGCGAAATTAATTTTTGTGTGATTTTTTGTGGCTGGTTTTTCATATTTTTCCACGTGAATTGGAGCATAGTTCTAGGATGTTAATAAGCATCATAAAACTTAATAAGTTTTTTAAATGGATAGAATGAACCGTCGTTTGTTTATTAAGGTTTATCACTTAATAAAAATTCACTCCTTGATAATTAATTTGTAAAATGAACGTTCAATTAAATTTTCCCTTTCCCCTCACATTGCACCATTCCCTTTTCAATGAAGCGCTACGTGGGGTGGGTGACATGTGGTTGTCAATCATAGTCCCTATTGACCATCTTAGTCAGTTGTTCAGGTTTGGTTATGAGTCAGTTGTGGTTTGGTTTAGTCTAGTTTTTCATTGGTGTGAATTGATTTTATTTTATTTTGGATTGCCTGATTACGGGGATATTGGGTGCTTGTTTGTCTGTATAGCATGAAGCTTTCAGTTGTATAAAGTATAGAGGTAATGCCGAAATGTTTCTAGGATGTGGATTGCTTGGGTGGTCAGTCAGTCGATCAGGTCCATGAGAGTTTTTTGTTGACGATATCTTATACGTTGTTATTTTGCTATTTTGCAAGCATTCCTTGTGTTGTCTGTGTGTGAGTGTTATGTGTGTGTGAACTATCTGAATGGTGCCTTGTACTCCTCCCCCACACTAGTATGTTCCCTTGGTGTCATATGATTATTCTATGTTGTTAGATTCCGACCTTATTGTTAAGGTTGGGTTATCAAAGTTTGTGACACTTTCATTGCCACTTGTCCGAGTTGACTCTGATATATATTATCACTTTTAGCCTCTTACAACAAGAGGTCTGGCCTTGTTCATGGTACAGGTATCTATACAACACCTAAGAGACTAGGCAAAGCTCTTTCTTTACCATACCATGGGGAACCTTTTCCTATTACCCATCAATTGTTCTCCAATGAGGATATTATGTAGCTATTATACAGAAGTAGACCTATGATGTATTGGATCCTAAGAGGGGTATCACTACTTCAGGAGTTAGTGTGTCCATGATTTCCAATCCTTTCTGGAAGCAATGATGCCAGTTCCTTCAGGATAGTTTTATGCTTGCCAAGACCCCTTCTAATTATCTTTTGAAGGAGTTATTTATAGCTTCCCACATGGTGCTAAAAGGTATCACCATTGATTGGAGTTTGTATCTCATGGCTAAAATGGATCAGCATTTTATTAGAGCCACAAGGGGTAACGTGACTAATGTCACATTTGGTTCTTACCTTTATGTTTTTCTGACATATGCCGCCCTTGCAAAGAAAATTCCTACATTACCAATTGATCCTCCATGAGGTTCCTCTTTCTCCTATTGAAAATAATGATGTTATCATTGAGGATGCTGATCCTCCCCCTCCTATGGTCATTAAGAAGAAGTGTCTTAAGCGAGTGGCTAAATTAGTACCAGCTCCCCCTCCTTGAGTTTCAATTCCTGTTCAATCTTGCACTTAGTTGCTTGCTTTCCTTACAACGCCAAATCCTTTCAAAGCACATAGATATGGCACTCTAGAACTTTCCATTCCTTCTATGCAATGTCTGATGATAGGAGATGCAATTCCATTTTTGTGCAAAGACATCTTGAGCTTTATTGAACTCTAAATTTTACTGCTTGTATCCAACAACTTTATTCTTCTTGTTATGAAGAGGTTCAATAGTCCAAGGAGGAGTTGAATAAAGCTAATACTGAGCTAGCCTCTGCCCGAGAAATTTTTTCGAACCTATGTACATAGATGGAGCAACAGACTAAGGTCATTGATACCTAGAAAGAGGAGATCTCTACTTTGCAAGCTCATTTGGCAGAGACTAAATCCCAAGCTGTTATTGTGTGTTGAAGAGAGGGATAGGTTATTGAAGGGGGCTCAAGAACTAAAAGCTTTGATAGCTGCCTAAACAAAAGAGCTCAAATTAGAAAATACTATCCCAGACCAGAGCAATACTCAGATTCAACACCTTAAGGAACAATTGGCTTAGTCTCGTTCTACTTCACATACTCCTTCTATGCAACTAGTTCCTTCCTTATCCCTTGTAGATTTAGCTATCCTTCAAAGAAATAACAAATTATGCCCTTTATTCCAAGCTAAGGTGGAAAGGCTTCAGTCAAGAATGGACTTGTTGTGGTCCAATTCCAAGAGTTTGTTTCTCTAGATCACTCCTTTGTGCATTATAAATATCAGCCCGTCGAATCCCACGAATAGATCTACACAAAAAACAACCATAGAAAGCATCAAGCTGATACAAAGAAGATACACATCAAAGCACAACACAGCTTATACTCTACCCCCTGACAAAATCAAGGCATGAAATCCACGAGGAGTAGGCCTAGCATAATCTAACAGAAGGCTTGAAGCTAGTCACTAACCAACTGCTCCAACATAGCCAAGTTAAAAAGAACTATCAAAGAGGTCGCCCTAAGTGGTGGTCTGAACTACCTACCTAACTAAGGACAACTCAAGCAGGAGCTCCTCCTAGGTGAGAACTCCTATAGCCTGATCAAGAAATAGTATATCTTTTAGCACAGTTTTTCTTCTTTCAGGTTTTTATTTTTCCATACTCAGGCATGTAAAAAGGAGGGAGCTGAGCGTAGTGACCCAAGGAGAACAGGGTATCGGCCTCAGGTCCTGTCTCGGTACCCAAGAACCTACCAAGCCCTCACAAGGTGACACTTAATCATTTTCTAACGCTTACTTTTATTTTTGCTCCAACCTTCTTTTATTTTCTTATTTTATGGCAAGATGTCACCCCAAGGAAGACAAGGCATCGGCCCCGGATCTTGTCTCATCCCCAGGAACCTACCAAGCCTTCGCAAGGTGATAAACAACAGCTCAAGGATTTTTTTTTCTTTCCTTTTCTATTTTTATAGGGGTTAGAACCCCTTTTTACACACCTCTGTATATTCATATATTGTCTTTCAGATCTTTAGGGTTTTGTCTCTTTCCATCATTATTTTAGTAGGCTTCTCTAACTGCCTCACAACTAGCAGGAACTCCTAGAACGGCCGCCTAGCAGGTCAGTAAAACAGGGCCACTAGAACTCCCATCTAAAACAGGTCTTACAATGCCTAACAATGACTTGCAGGAGGCAATGACTACTCAGACCTCGCCCAGACATACCGAACCTAAACTTGGGACTTCATGCCTTGATTGCCGGTCCCCAACAAACAAAAGAAAGTAACCCTCACCCACACATATATCATTAATTGCTTAAGGGAAAAACCGCAAAAAGGGGACGAAACCACCTGGAATGGCCACAAGAAGCTTCTTCACAGAAAAGGCTCCCTCCAGCGACTTCGTCAACCTGTATGGTGCAATCACTAAAACAATAAAGCATTAAACATACCTGCACCAAATAGAGATAGGGCCCTCTTGGCCTAAAGAAATAGCACATTTCACTGCAAACTAACTAGCCCTCTTGGCCTAAAGAAATAGATTATTAAAACCTAAAAACAATTGGCCCTCTTGGCCTAAAATGGATAGTTCATTCTAATCCATGCAATATATGATCTCCTTGGCATATACAGCACATCCTATCAAACTAATCAGGATACCAAGGATAGCATAAAAATATGAGGACTAGCCTCATGCTACTCATGCGAGTCAGCTAAAATCTTGATCTATACTCTTTGTAGATCCACTAGCCCAAGCCTTTCTACTGATATCTCAGTAATAATGGCCATCTCTTCTTGGGTACTATGAGCTGAATTAATGTCATCATTAGGTTGATATATCTCATCCCCTTGGTCGTTATTCAAACGGATCACTTGTCCCAACTTTCCAGTAACTCCTCCTATAGGGAGAATCATGGATTTATGATCATTCACCTCTTCTCTAATTGGACCATTACATATGTCAATGATATGATCCAAACTAGACAAAACTTCAAGCCTAGACCCATCACATAGATGCATCTCAAGGCGGCGGTCCCTATTGTCAGATGTCGCATTATGGCCTTCAGTCGCATCCTCTTGGGAATCCATCAGATCATGTCCACATGCAATTCCTGGCCCTTCATCTAACACACGAACAGTATTTTTAGGGGTTTTGGGCCTCCAAACCCATCTCATATTCCTTTTCATATTCTTAGACTGCCTCATCTGCCCACATTGGTCCAATGGACTCACAGTGGATTTATGACCATTACCAAATGGCCTCACAGCCTTATGGCTTCTATTTAGTACAGGTGGACCTTTGACATGCCACATCTTCTCTACACGAGATGTCTTTACTTGCCTTTGTCCACTCTACAATAACTAATCAGCCATAGAAACCATGCTTTTACTAAAAGGAATAGCATCTACTCGAAAGCATGATTCATCTATAAATTGGAAAGGTCTCTCAAGAACCTTACTAGGAGCACAACTAGAACCACTCATAGAATGCTCATCTAAGCTTGTAGACCTAATGGTTCTATCAATTCCACCGTCACAACTACCTCTCGTGGAAGTGTTGCAAGCCTTGATGGGACTTACTAGGATTGGGATCTTTTTATCCCCAGAGGGTATATTATCCCTACTATTGCCATTTTCTACTTGGAGATTTTAGCTACCAAGGTTCCTCTCATAGGCTGCCTTGGTATCAACAAGTGAGTTGTCTCCTTGTAGAAATGGTTGGAAGCTAGGATGCACTTGTACTGAGCGGGAAAAACTCCAAAAGTTTTCCCAACATCTCTGAATATGTCCCTCATAATCAATGGCATGCATCTTTGCTTCCCTTAACGACTTAGGACTCCGCCATCCCACTTGGATTTGCATGTTAATCTCTAAGCCACTCAAAAAGAGCTCACATAGCACATCACCTAGCAATGCAGTAGCTCTTCCTGGCCAAAGCCTCGGAATATCATCAAAGGCTCTAGTATATTCTTTCACAGAAAGATAGGACTCTTGCCTAATCTGCATCAGCTGCCTTAAAACTTGGGTCATAGGCACCTTCTTTTCATATTCAACTAAAAATCGATCATTCAACTCTTGAAAGGATTTAATAGACCCCCTTGGGAGGCTCCAGTACCATTTTCTAGCCTCTCCCTTTAGGGTACTTGAGAATACGAGCATCCAATGAATATCATTGAACCCACTTGCAAGGCAAGTTAGGCCGTATTCTCGTAAATGCACCGTCGGATCCTCATTAACCAGCCCATGAACCACTGGGAGATCCCTATAAGGAGGAGGGCATTTAGTCCTTTCCTTCGGGATCAGCACTGGGGCATTAAAATACTCATATTCATGACCTAAATCTAGTGTCTTGGGGTCTCCAACCTCTTCCATTTCCACCTTTACTGCTGTAGGAAGGTTAATATCATCCTTGCTATCCCTTTCTACCAACTCATAAAGTGGTCTAGGGAGACCTATAGCTCTTAGCATGTTGTGACATTGAATGCATCTTGGTTCTATGGAGCAGATTAATTGAAGGTTGAGGTCAACCATAAGGACTCGCTTCATTTTGGGTACTATAGTAGGGTATTTTTGGTGCAATTTGAGTCTTCAAATACTCCTTGCAATTGAAAAATTCCATTAGTTCTCTAGAGTTCTTCCCAAGGTTCTTTAGGTGGAAAATGGTAGGCATACTTGATGCAAGGTGTATGATGATTGTGCACAACCATTTTATGATTAAAAAACCAGCCATGTGAGGTACAGAAAACAGCCCTTTCATGAATTTTAACTAAGTGTTACATGCTGCGCTGCTATAGGGACTAGCACCGGAACTTCCGTGCTACTAGTTGCCTATATTTAATTAAGGAATGATCCCTAAATGCTATGCACAAAGATGGAAATCAGAATTTGTATCTTTTCAACAATTAGATTGTCGCACAAAATTCCTCCCCCCCTCACCGTTTAGGTGTTACTGTGGTGCATAGGTATAAATGATTGTTTTGTATCATTTTTGTATGTAAAAAGCAATAAACAGGGACTATAACACAAAAGACAAGGCCAAACTGAGGCTTGACCTCATTCTTTAACCTTGCCAAACATTCACGCACATAAAACTTATTTTTCCATATTTTTTGAGCGCGAAAATCCCAATTTCTATTTTTTGCTATTTTTTCTATTTATTATTCATGAAAAATAGGTATTTTCTGATTTATTTGTATTGTCTTATCATTTTTACTGAAACTTAATATTCTCTCAGATTTTATCCCGTTTTAAACCCTTTTCTCCAACTCAAAATCGAAAAAAACCACTAATTTCCATCAAAAATGACATTTTACGGGTTTTAACAAATTAATAATGGCTCTAAATCATTACAAGTTCTGTATTTTTATAGTTACACTCAATCATGATGCAAACAAGGTTCAAACAAAATTTCATTGCATATGAACAATGTTTGGACCATGAAACAACAAAAAGAATCAAATTTCTTTGTAAAATTGAAGCATACCGCGTGTCTTGCGTGTTGCGGGTTTTTTAATAATTATTCTCGGCAACCCACAGACCTGACGAGCAACCATTCTTCAGTGTTGAACCTCTTTCCTTAGCCTCCTCTTCATCTTGAAGCAATCCGATCACAGCCGGACAAGCATTCTTCAGCCCCTCTTCTTCTTGATTTCTTGCACAGGAATTGCCTCTATGCAGGAGAGAGAGGGAGGAGAGAGAAAGACTGGTTTTTTATCTCTTCACTCAGTGCATCATTCCTTGATCCGTTTGTGGCGATGGAGGGCAAAGGATAGAAGTATCTAAAGGCCAGGAGCATTCCTCTCCATTCTCCTAATTAGAAAATCATGATGAGAGGGGGAAAAATGGGGCGCAAAAAACTGATGCCCCCCCATCATTTCATTTCGTGAGCATTTTGTTGCTCTTTAATTAGAGCTTTAAGCTAAACACCCCAAATATCTAGTTCATGCATTTTGGTTTCACACTTTCGGCAAGTGGCTTTTTCTCTTTTGGAGGGGCAAACGACATCGGATTTGAGATCCATCTAGACGGGTGGTTCCATGGCATCAAAATCTACAAAGCTGGGCCCCATCAAGCTCTTTCCGGCTTCCAGATCCAATATCTGCTTCACGACTCCAAACCTTGCGGGGATTAAATGGGGGATCAAACGACCTTGGAATTGAGATCTGGCACTTGTGTTGGATTCTTGACGCCATTTTACATCTAGGAAAACTCCAGCTCGGCCATCCGCCACCTTTTGATTTCCATGAAAATAAGCACTAGCACTTTAGGGACTTGCCGCTTAAAATTTTAGTGATTGCCACCGTCGCCTTCGACGAAGTCTATTTTTCCCCTGATATTCATAATTTTTGGCTATTTTTAAGCAATTCTCGGCATAAAAAATCATCTGTCAGAAAGTAATTCACTTCATACCTAGAGAACATGAATACATCTTTGAAGTAGTGGGTAAGATATATATGGATGCAAAAAGAAAACATTTAATATCATCAATAGTTCTAATCATCATCATTCAAGATGAGACAACCATCAAACGCTACATAAGGTAAGCATGTTGAAGATTAAAATCCCAAATCTCCTACCTACGAAGAGCACCGAACCCTAATTCGATGCTCAATTTGAAGCATGCAAGTGCTCAAGCTTGAATCCGTTAGTCCCGAAAATAGAACCAAAATGTAGAGGTGAGCTCATGCTCAACTGCCAAGACCCATGGACTGCTTATTCCTTCAAGTGTTTCAAGCGAGCACCTATGGCTATCTCTCACCTAGTCGATGCACCTTCGATCCTACCGGGTGTAGTGAGCTTACCTTGATGCCCAAATGAGTTGACTCCTCCCTCAAGCACTTCAGCAGCTCCACGATTCGTGATGCAAGCTCAAGCATCCTCAAGCCTCCTCCTCCATAGCCATGCAAGAGATGAGAGAAGAGAAGAGAAGAGAAGAAGAAGAGAGAAGATGATGGAGAGCTTCACCTCCAAGATCCCTCACCCTCACACACTCAATCCTTCACTCACTCACACTCCCTCCCTCAAGCACTCACAAACAAGCAAAGAGAAGAGAAGGAGAGAAGAAGATGAGTCCACTTTTACTAGACACCAAAGAATGAGCTCTTCATTCACTTTTCAACTTTACATACAAAACCCTAAATCCCTTTTGGGTGGTCATCACCTTATTCCCTTTTTTATATGGCTGGCTGTGGTCGAGGTCCTCTTTTCCATTGTCCTCCTATCTTCCTAGCTCTCTATTTTGGGAGCTTGAACTTCATAGTTTTTATAGGTGGAACATTCTCTTTCTAAGCTTCTAGTTCTCTTTTCTTAGCATACATAATTGCAGCTACTTTCAATTCTATAGATTGGGGGCAAGCTTCTGATTTTTCAATTGGTTGTTTATGGCATTAGCCTTGGGCTAGACTAGAACAATCTTTAGTAATATGGCCTTCTCTTTTGCATTGACTGCATAAGGGATTGTAATCCAAGGATATTCTAGGGTTTGGGTAATTTGGGGAGATATGACCCCTTTCTCCACATCTATAACATTCCACTTTTGATCTCTATCCATTACCAGATTGTCTTTCTTTATAACTTTGGATGGGGAACCTTCTTGGACCAAAATTAGGGCCAAATTCTCTAGATTTTGGTCCAATATCTTGGGTTTTCATCCTGAATTTTAGCAGACTTGCTTCATCCTCTTTCTTTCTCCTTTCATGCATCTCCTTCTCAGAGAGCAAATATCCTCTGTATGGTTTTTCCTTAGGTAGTAAGAATAGAATGCTCCAAGGATAGTTGGATTTCGAGTAAATATGGTGGATAAATGTCTCGCTTGATGGCACTTTCCATAGCATATGTTTGATCACATTACATCTCTTTGTGCTCTTGCATTGTTGGATATGCTAATAGCACTCACTTTTAGTGTCTACAACAATTATGCAATCACATCCATCAACTTTTTCTTGATGGTTTAACTAAGTTGGACAAGTAGTCCATCAAATTTTCTCCTCTTGGAGTACTTGGAGTAGGATTTTGGAGCATCTCTATAATCATCACATAGACTGGTTGGATTGATACAAAGGGTCCTTTTTTTAATTCTGGTTTATAGCTCCTATTGGGGTTGTTTTTTATTATTCCAATTGGTAGGGTTCCACTGTTGTTGTTGATTTGCCATTGGGGGAACTATTTGAGGCCAATGTTGTTATGGTTGAACCAACATTAGAGGCACTGCCTTGGGCCACCACTATGGGGTCAATACACTATACTGCGGCACTGTTTGCATCTGAGGGTATGGTTAGGGAATAGCTCTTGAGACTGCATTTGGTAGGTCTACCATTCTTAGCATTGGAGGAAATAGGAATCCTCTTCTAAAGGTCATAGACAACCTTGCTTCAACTTCATCATATAGTTTGGCACCTTCCATTGCAACTTGCAAGTTAACTGGTCTACTTAGCTCCACAAATTTATGAAATTCTAGTTGTAGGCCTTTAAGAAAAACTCCCTTCTGGATGCATTCATCCAAGTTATGGTTGGTCCACCTCTTTAATATGAATTCCATTCTAAATATATATTCTTCTACCCATTCTTTGGAGGTTTAAATTAAATTCATGAACTCCTATCGCATCCACTCTTCAAAACCTTCATGCTTGAATTTGGTGAAAAAGGCCACCCATATGCCAAAAGTTATTGTTGCTTATCTCTTATGCCACTGAAACACCACACCTTTGAAAGTGGTAGGAAATATCACCAATCAATACTCAAGGGTTCTGGAATTTTTGGCCATACACGCTACCATGAACTCGGCTTCATGAGAAGATCAGAGTCTACATTGTATTCTCCCTTAAAGATTGACAACGGGACTATATTTGCTGCATATCATCAATATTTCCAAGATGGATCTGGCTTAGAAAGGGACCTTGGTTTGCTATTGGGACTTTTTTAAAGAGCACCACAAGGGAGTTAAAGGAGGCTTCTGCTATTAGCTTGCTCTTAGCTCTTTTTGCTTTTTCTCTTTTTGCGTACCTCTGAATTCATGCTAGTGCATGCCTCTTTATCGTGACATTCATCAGGGAGTTGGCTCCACCCAATTTGTCTGTGCTCATCAATAGAAGGAGATCAAAGGGGCTTCAATCTCTGGAGGACTCTCTTGCCAACATTTATTCTACTTCTTTCTTTTCAACATCTCTAAATTCTACTATCATGCCACTACAAAGAAGAAGATATTCGATTTTGAAGGTATCATAATTCATTCTAGTAGCAACTTCAAAGGGTCTCAATGGTGTATGTTGTAAAGAACACTATATCTACCAACTTCCAATGGGTTTTCAATTGAACAAACAAAAGGTTATCTATGCACCAAGTGTCCCATGTATCCTACTGTTGTATATCCATGAATAAGTCTCAACTCTTTTCCTTCTTATTCTTGTGAACCTCCAATGATCAGGACTCCTGAGGCTTCTTCACTATCTCCCACTTGATGATGTCTTGAAATTCTTCAATGAAGGCTAAATCTTCCATTGATAATCATTTTTTCTCTTTTTCTTTTCAGTTTTGTAGAAAATAGTCGGCTATAGTGATAGAACTTTTTGTAGTGTTAGAAGACAATGGGATTAGTCAGTTATACAGAGCTCACATCAAAATAGTAATATATTTCGGCCATTGAGGAATGCTCTTCTTGTAGAAAATGGCTTTGGTAATGAAAATCTCTAATTTTTCAAGGGTATTAGGGACTTTGAAAATATCCATTGAATTATTCTTCTCTCAATAGTGTAATTTTCTTTATCTTCAATCTCTTCATATGCTTGTTGATGGCAATTTTCCATGGATGCACACTAAAAATATGGAGCCCCAAGAGGGACACCAAGAAAATTGGGAAACCACTGCAAGAAAATATACCTTGTTACACTAACAAGCTTGTTCTTCATAATTCAATAAACCAAAAGATGAAAAAGAACACCAGAAACAACAATTCTTCATGGAGCATCATATAGTGAATCTCCCACAGATTTATCACAAGAAATATTCAATATAATCTTTATGTTATTCATAGAAACCATCAAATAACCAAAGGAACACAAAGGAATGCTCAAATTTGAATGGAACTTATCACATAGCGTTCATATTTCATCATCTATATAGACTTCACTCTTTTTCTCAATCTCTCACATATAGATACAATGTTTTTTCACAAAAAATTGGTTAGCTCTCATATACTATCTCTCTCACATATACTCTCTCTCAATAGTACATGAGAATAACAAATAATCATACTCAATAATCCTCTCTTGGTCATGGATACACCTCATAAGAGGTATGTCTAATATGAAGAGACACCAAAGACACCACAGTGACCTCTCAAGGCTCACTACTATCACTATCACTTCAGTCTTCACTTCAAGCCTTTAGCAACTACTTTTTTTGCTTCTTCGAACTCTTTTGAGCTAATATTATTTATTTCCAAGATTAGAAAACTTTTCCAAGCTAAATATCCATCAAATAGAAAACTCACAGGAGCATACAGAAGACAATAGAAGATCCACAGAAGATCAACAAAAGGTCAACAGGAAGTACAAAAAAAACATTCAGCTCAAACTAAAACCAATCCAAACTCTCAATCATTCTTCAAACCACTTATCCACAATCATAACCTCTCAAACAAAAAGAAAACATATCAAAATTGATGCAAAATAGACCCATCAAAACCAAACAAACACACCACAAAACCAATCAGCACATCATAACTCAATCAAAAACCATCATGAGCTTCTCAAACCTACTCAACCTAATCCAAAACACTTCCAAACCATTAAAAAATCAATCAATCATACCTCAAATCAATAAAAAATCACCCAAAATCCAACAAAAATAGCTAAAATTTTAGTCATTTTAGCACCCAAGACAATGTTGTGCATATTTTTGATGATATGGTATGATTGCTATGCATGAGGCTATGGGTTTTACTTATCAATGCCACAACTGTGATAGTGTCTTTTCACTTGAGTGTGGTCTAGTCTAATGTAGGATGGATAGAGAGTAGTAGTCATTTGCCACATATCAAGCTACTACTTATCACCTTACTCCATCACATCTTGACCTTTAGCTAGATGATAGTTGTCCCTACTAGGACTTGAAGCGGATGCTTGGTATTGGCATTTCATGGACATGGTTTGGTTATTTTTATTTGTTTCTATTTATTGGTGGGGAGGTTTCTAAAAAGGCATGGATGTGGTGACTATAATTGTCAATACATAGTTGTGGCCGAGGGTTGCTCCTTGGGATGTCTACCATTGGCACCTATATCTTATTATGATGATACATTAGAGCCTCCACTCTATGAGGTGATGGAGATTTTCAATCATGCACTTGATAGCAATTTGGTTATATATGATGTGTCTATATTAGAGGCCATTTAGGAGTATCCATTATCTCACAGTTTAGTAGATAGATTTGATTTTGATAGCATTGAGGATTTTGATCTTCGATTTTTGTTTGTCTTAGAGGAGTCTAGCAAGTGAGAAAACTTTCACTTAGATCTGTTGTTCTCTTAGGTTGGTAGTTCCACTTTAATTTGATCCACACACAAAGAAAAATATAAAGGAATTTTATTTATAAAAAAACAACTACAACTACAACTACAAACCATGTTACACTTTATCTATATCTTTGTTATTTTTAGTTTCTCACACACTATATCCTAGTTAGTTTTTACATAGTTAGGTAATTAGTTGCACAAATGGTTTGTGATCCATTTAGTACTGGGAGACTCATAATAATTATGTTAAAATATGTAGATGGCTTTACATGCTAGAATAGCAACAACATGATGATACATATGCTTTATCTATATCTTTGTTATTTTGAGTTTCTCGCACACTATATCCTAGTTAGTTTTTACGTAGTTAGGTAATTAGTTGCACATATGGTTTGTGATCCATTTAGTACTGGGAGACTCATAACAATTATGTTAAAATATGCAGATGGCTTTACATGCTGGAGTAGCAACAACATGATGATACATATGCTATAAGGACATAGTTTCATGAGAGAAAACCATGATAGGAAGGAAAATCATTATTATGACATAGGCGTACTCGAATTCTTATTTTCCATGAGATTTTTTATTGACAACTCTAATTTGTTAATGGTGTAGTGTTAGTATTTGATCTCTTTGCAAATTTCGCTATCGTTTTGATTTGGGAGTTCTTACGTGCTTATATCAACACACTTTGAAGTTACAATGTGAGTATCCATATACAGATTGTTTCATAATGAAAATAGAAAAATATCAATTTATTAGAATAATTTAGAGTTAAATAATACACAATTAAAGAATAGAAGAAAATCTAGATGAAAGAAAATATCAAATATTAAGTCTGTATGAGAGATCCACCCATAGGGGATGGGACATTAGCACCAAGAAGTGATCTTAGGGGTGGTGTATGTGCATGAGCTAGTGAATTTCATTATATGGGAGGGGTGATCGATTGGAAATCTAATAGATTTCATTCATATATTTTTGTCACTTTTTGATCAATGTTGGATAGCTGCGTACTAAGATTCTAATTTTTGACTCAAAGTGGCATGTATGAGACATACTAATCTGATAGGTATATTTGTCTGTCATTTTCCTAGGTAGGGTAACTGATATTATGTGCTAGATTAAATTCCTCGAGCAAAGCTATTAAGATGAGATGTTTGAAAGTACAATTTATTGATGAATTCCTAGCCTTCTAATCATTCTTATAAGTTAAGAGATCCAAAGCTAAATAAAAATAAATTAAGTTTGAGAGAGTATATCTATTTATTCTTCCAAAAATAACCCTAAAGAATAAGGGAAAAAACAAAAGAAGATAAGCATTGCCTCTGAGCTCATGGTAGGCTATAGGGATTTCCTTAATAGGTGCCCTGCATCCGATGCCATGTATCTCTTTGAGGTAGGATCTTTGGGAAGGAGATTAAATATATATAATCTTTTTAAGGGACTTTTATTTTTAAACAAGCCAATTAAAAAAAGAAAGCTGAGAGTTAGGGACCATTTATTGATTGTTCCAATAGGACATGGAAGGTTAGCAATTAAACCATAGGAGTCATGTTTGGTATTATATTATTAGCTTGCCTTGTATGGGTTCTTTGATAGGTATTGACCTTACCAATGATGATATTTTAAAAATAATTATTCTAATAGAAAATTCGTGTGGCAATTATTACCTAGAGAGATTATTATTACTTAGTGGCGAATGCTTCCTAGTTGGTATACTCTATGCATCAAATGAAGCTATGTTATGCACTATAGTGGGGCAAGTGTGTAAGGGCAAGGCTAGCTTGCACCCAATTTACCCTCTTTAAATGCTATATTTAGCTTGATTTCTTACTTTATGATAAGATAATATTAATATTTTTTCTATTTTTTTAGTGTCTACTAGGATTCATTGTGTTCTTGTGTAGGTCTTGTGAAGGTGCTTGCAAGGACACTTCACAACAATTAAGTAGGGGAGAGTATGCTTTTCTTTTTGAAGATGCATAGTAGTGCTTGTGGTAGTGGTGTTCATGATGTTGGATATTCGAGATGTTTGTGCTGTAGTTGTGTTCATGGGGACACTTTGCATTTAACTAGGGGAGAATAAAAACCCATAAAAACATGCCAAATATTGCAACAATTTTCAACAAAATTGTATACATCTAATACATTATTACCATATGTTCTCATAAATTTAATGGAGAAGCTGGGTTCATAGTTGATATCTTAGAATAATGTAGATATGTGGTTCAGCACCAACAAGGTAAATGTTGGTGTAAGGGAGTTTAAGTATGATATGTGGGTGGAGTTTAGATTTTCTTATGTACTTAGATGAGATCAATTAGAAGTTGGTAGTAGAGTTGTAGCCCTGATTACTATCACTGTAATTAGGGGGATGAATGAATACCAATGTTTAATAGCTTTCGAGAATAAGCTTGCCAAGTGATTCTCCGTCTTTCAATACATCTTATTGATAGTCTTGTCAAAGATCTTCACTTGCAATAAAGGGGTTCCCAATCCATATTAAGGTTTTGAATGAGAGGAGATGTGTGCTTAAAAGCATAAGGTTGTAGTTGCCTTAGTTTTGAATGAAGGGGGGAATGGGGGGATTTTATAAGCTAAGGTTCTATGACAAAGAAATGACATTGAAAAAAAATGAAAAAACATGATGGGGAGGATTGGCATCTGATGTATTGAAATCTTGAAAGGGCACCATCATTCTAGATCTCGAGGGGGAGTGCTAGAGATGGAGGATCAGAATGATCACAATGATCATTGCCACTACCCTTGCTCACCATGGGCCATGCTTCTCATCATTTTGTCATCAAGTCACCATCTCTCTCTTTCCCATGATGATTCTTCTTCCCTCCATGAATCTGGTGACATCTCTTGTTCAAAGGGGATCATCAAGACATCATACTTCATCATGATGACTTATTCATTTTGGTGGAGAGAGAGAGAGAGAGAGAGAGAGAGAGAGAGAGAGAGAGAGAGAGAGAGAAAGAGTTCTATCATCATTGCCATCATTCTAGCATTATTACCTTCCTTGCATTCATCATTGCCTACCCCATTATCGGCACTGTCATAAATCTTTCAACCTTTGTCCATCATCATTTTCATAATCTTAACCATTATTATATCTCTCTCCATTGGTCAAAGCCCATCCCCTTTTACTCATGGCAGGGGGTTCAATACAACATAGAAGAATGATTAAGAGTATGTGATTAAACCTTTACTTAAAGGTTCAATAAAAAGATTTATAAAGCCTAGTTCACTCACGGGGATATCCAATAGTTAGTGTTAGTGGAGTGTAGGACTAAGTTTGAGCTAGAGATTGAAGAGCATTGATAATCAGAGTGTTGATAAACCAATATCCTTTGCTAGATTATAGATGCAGACTTTTAGAGACTTAACTACAAACCCTCTAAATTTTTAAGTATGTGTGATACTTCTTTATCAGCTATGACTATGGAAAGGTTGAAATTATTCATGTTTAATATTTTTAATCACTATACAAAAACTAGTTTTGCACTAATTGTATCCCAAATGATTTTAAATATTAGTGTATTTTTAGAAAACATTAAAAGTAATAAAAATTCTCAAAAAAGAATAAAATAGAACTTTGAATAGTTTTAAGGAAAATTATATAATACTTACAAGACATACTTTTTCAATATTTATTATGCTATGAAAAAACTTTGTAAATTTTGTTGGAATTTTTAAACTATGATTACTTTTTTTTAAATACTCAATAAAAATCACACTTTTTATTACATATAAATTATGAATACAATTCATAAAAAATAAAAATTTATGGAAATGATAAGTACATGGTCATAACTTTGAGTAATTTTCTTGGAATTTTTTGAGATGCAGAATAAGAAAAACTAAAATCTTAAAGTCAAAATTAACCTAAAACTCGTTGAATTAAGATAATAGACATATTATTGACCATACTATTTTGTGCTAGAAGAAAGGAGTTTGGGATTTGAGAATTCTTAGTGAATCCTAAATTCTATTAGCTATTTTTCTGTAATAAAGGAACCACTAGAGATATTTTAGCAATTAAAGAACTTCTACATATTTATTAACCGGTTATCTTTAAAGAATAGAGCAGTGGTATGAGCATAAGTCTCAACACCGACTTTAAATGTTAAACTCAAAAATCTCAACTTTTTTTATTATCAAAAAAATAGAGAGGAGGGCTAGTTGATTAAGTTGTTAAATTAGGGAAAAATCGGGATTCTAAAAATCTGTGTTTGTACAAGTGTGAGTGCAAGGAAGGAGATTATTTTGTGATGTTTGTCATCTAGTTACATGAAGGGAGAGAAATGATATTTTCATCAAAACTTAAAGTAAGTTAATTATTTAAATATTTAAGGAGCAACGACAAGCTATTGTTTACAGAGTGGGATAACATTTTCAAATGGGGATTAAAATTCTAATTTTTACAAATATTAGCTTATTTTTTTAAATGTTTCCTTTTAACTAAATAAAAGAAGCTAATTTATAAAGGAGGAAGCAAAAATATTTAAAAATTAACTTAAATTGTGAACTTATAGATCAAATAGATCTATATTTTGAAACAATCTTTCCAAAAGTCAAACAAATAAAAATCATGGATAAATTGTGGCAAAGTGACAGGAGGAAAATTATGAGGAGCCGCCCTACAAGATGGGGAGGTCATAGTTAGCCTAGGATTAGAATTCTAGTGTCTAGCTAGAGATCTAGCTAAGAGTTATTGTGGAAAGTGACGTAAATGGAACTAAGTAGGTTTACTTAGTTTGCAAACATTACGAAATGTTAGCTAGGACTACTATGAAAGAGTGTATTAAATACTTGGAAGGTTTGTCAAGATCATTGAACTTAATGCTAAATCCTGCCTATCTTGTGCAACAACTCTTAAGAGTTGGCTTGAAAAATTGGCTAAAAGTGGCTTGTCCAGTCAGCATCTCTATACTCAAACTCTATTACTAAAACCATAGGTTGCTTTTTGCTACTCCAAATAGTTGCCACACAACCCATTAAAAACATGAATATGTTGGTATATCTTCTATTGCACATACTACTAGTCCAATTTGCATTTATGTATCCAAACACTTGCACATCCTTCCTTTCCTCATCAAAAAAGTCTAAAATGCAAGGTAGACTTCACATACCTCACTTGACTATATCCAAATGAGGCTTCTTAGCTACCTATATAAACTAACTCATAAGCCCAATATCATAGCTCAAGTCTACCCTTGTGATAGTCATATTCTATGTCATCCCTGACATCATCACTCAACTTTACATTTTGCTCCAATGGCACCGAAAGTGGCTTACATGCTGTCATAAGATATTTGGATAGCATATCCAAGCCATACTGCCTTTGGAATAGCCATATAACATCAACACATGTGATCACCTTAATAGCAAGAAAGTACCTCAACTCACCCAAATCTTTCATCATAAACTTCTACTTAAAAAGGCTCTTGACATTAGCAATCTCAATATCAATATCACATGTAATAATCAAGTTATCCACATAGATAATTATGACAACCAAACTTGCATCACCCTTCCTCAGATAAAGTGAGTGATTTGCATGAGTAACAAAAAATTCAATGCTGACAAGATACTCTTTGATCTTGTTATACCATGCTCTAGGTGCTTACTTCAGCCCATAGAGCATCTTCTTTAACCTACATACATACATGGAATGCTTTAAATCCTCATAACTTGCTAGTTGGTGAAAGGTGAGAAGGATCGAAGCTTGCACGCGAGCTATGGCGGAAGAGCAAGAGCAAGAAAGAGAGAGACAAGAAATGGGAACTCCAACAGTCACAATGTGTGACCGGGCCTTCCTTTATTCAAACTGTCACTAAAAGAATAAAGAATAAAGTGACGTGATGGGCGCCCGCCACCTGCAGTGTGCAGTGGCTGGTACTGTCAGTGTAGTAATACACGGGGCGGCACGACAGCGGCATCTTTACCCCCAACAACCTCCCACTTAAAGGCGAATCTGCCCTAGTGAGAGAGAAAAGAAAAAGAAAAGACAATACAAATGTATGTAGGTACAAGGGATGAGGAAAGGCGACATCTCATCCAACGCCCATCAACCTCCTGAGGAAGGCAAAGCGCTCAGTAGTGAGGCTCTTCGTGAGCAGATCTGCAGGATTCTCGTCAGTGGAGATCTTGACAAGGTCAACAGACCTGTCCTCCACGACACCACGTATGAAGTGATACCTCACCTCAATGTGTTTCGTCTTTGCATGGAAGACCGGATTCTTAGCCAACTGAATGGCACTCATAGAATCCGAATGCAATGTAGGTGTAGCATCAATCCCAAGGTCAGCAACTAGACGGCCTAACCATATGGCCTCCTTGCAAGCCTCAGTGGCTGCAACATACTCGGCCTCAGTGGTAGACAAAGCCGTACACTTCTGAATCCTGGACATCCAAGAGACAGCCCCTCCAGCATAGGTGAATACATAGCCAGAAGTGGACTTCCTACTATCTGCATGTCCTGCATAATCGGAGTCAGTGTACCCCACGACCCCTGTATTCTGGCTGCCATAGCAAATACACATATCTGCTGTGCCCTTCAGGTACCTCATGATACCCTTCACGGCATCCCAATGTCTGCTGCCAGGTGTAGCCATATAGCGTGCCACAACACCAACTGCATGCGCAATATCTGGACGAGTGGCTATCATGGCATACATCAAACTGCCCACGGCTGAAGCATAAGGGATCTTGGCCATCTCGGCCCTCTGCTCATCTGTCTGCGGACAATCGGCCTGTGACACCTTCACATAAGAAGGTAATGGATAGCCAATAGGCTTTACGTCCTGCATGCGGAAGTGCTCAAGGACTTTATGAATGTACTCCCGCTGTGAGAGATACAAAAGCCCTTGATGCCTATCGCGCTTAATGCGCATCCCAAGTATATGTGAGGCCTGTCCCAAATCCTTCATCTCAAAGCTCTTCTTCAGCTGAGATTTAAGAGCATCTAGCTCATCATGAGCTTTCCCTGCTATCAGCATATCATCAACATAGAGTACCAAGATAAGCAAACTGCCATCATGGGCTTTCTTCGTGTAAAGACACGGATCCATAGCACTCCTGCTATAGCCCTGTGACTGCATTAAGGCATCAAACTTATGATACCATTCCCTAGGTGCCTGCTTCAAGCCATACAAGCTCTTCTTCAACTTGCACACTAGGTGCTCCCTGCCAGGTTCTGCAAAGCCCTTAGGCTGATCCATATAGATCTCATCATGCAAGTCCCCACGTAGAAAAGCCATCTTGACATCCATCTGATATAGATCTAAGTCAAGCTGTGCAACCAAAGCCAAGACTAAGCGCAGGGTGGTCATCTTAACCACAAGAGAGAAGACCTCATCAAAGTCCACACCATGTTCCTGCTTAAAACCCTTTGCTACCAATCTAGCCTTGTATGCCGGCTTGGGGTGTCCAGGGGTACTTTTCAGCTTGTACACCCACTTGCATGGCAAAGCCTTCTTGCCCTTAGGCAAGGCAACCAAATCCCAAGTCTCATTCTTATGCAGGGAGTCTATCTCAGACTGCATAGCCCTCTCCCAGGAGTGACTGTCACCCCTGCGCATAGCCTCATCATAAGTGAAAGGCTCTCCTACATCTGTAACCAAAACATAATGCATAGAGGGCTGAAATCTGTCAGGTGGACGTCTGTCTCTAGCAGACCGTCTCACCGCAGGCTCTGCTGCCTGTCTAACTGCCTGTCCAACACCCTGGCCCTGTGAAGGAACTGCTGCAGGCTGTACTACTGGCTGTGCTGGAGCTCTAGGCTCCTCCTGAAGGGATCTCAACCACCTTCTCAGGCTGCCTGTGCATCTTGTCTTCATGGAAGATGACATCATGGCTGCGTACTATTTTCCGCGCCTGCGGATCCCATAGGCGATAGCCCATCTCTCCTGACTCACCATAGCCAAGGAATATGCATTTAATGCTCTTTGGATCCAATTTACTCCTCTTGTCCTTGGGCACATGGCAGAATGCCTCACATCCAAAGACACGGAGATGCGCATAAGAGGGTGGCTTACCAGCCCAAACTTCCTCTGCAACCTGGAAATCCAATCCACTGGAAGGCGATCGGTTTATGACATGCACTGCTGTACTAACTGCCTCAGCCCAAAAACTCTGGGGTAGGCCTGCATGGCTAAGCATAGAGCGCACATGCTCCTGAATAGTCCTGTTCATGCGCTTAGCCAAACCATTCTGGTGTGGGGTGTAAGGGGCGGTCAACTGACGCTTAATACCCCTATCATCACAAAACTGCTCAAAAGCATGCGAGACATATTCTCCCCCATTGTCAGTCCTAAGGCATTTCAGCCTATACCCAGTCTGGTTCTCAACAAGAGCAAGCCAACGCTGAAAGACTGCCAAGACATCGGACTTTTGCTTTATGGGATAAGCCCACACTTTCCTAGAAAAATCATCAATGAAGGTAACAAAGTACTTCGCGCCACCCATAGACATGCAAGGCATAGGCCCACAAACATCGGAATGCACCAATGCCAAGGGCTCACTCATGCGTGGCCTACCCGATTTCTTATGCATAGACCTATTCTGCTTACCATAAAGATAATGATCACATGAGTCAAAACATGCATAATCCAAAGACGGAAGATACTGCAAACCAGATAACATTTTCATTTCCTTCAAAGACATGTGCCCTAAACGAGCATGCCAAAGTGATACATGTGGGATAGAACCCACTGCCAAAACATGGTCAACTGAGGACCCAGATACAACAAGAGGATAGAGGTTGCCAGCCTTGGCGCCTCTAGCAAGCACAAGTCTGCCTTTGGTAATCTTCCAGGCAGAATCTCCAAAACAGACATGAAACCCTACATCATCCAACTGTCCTGTAGACATAAGACTGCACGTAAGCGCAGGTACATGATGTACATCCCTAAGCAAAAATGAACTGCCAGTGGAAAACTGCAACTGAATATCACCACAGCCCATAATATCAAGAGACCTGTCATCTCCAAGTCTGACTGATCCAGATACAGTACGGTAAGAGTGAAATCACTCACGATAAGGCGTCACATGGAAGGACGCACCTGAATCCAATAACCAGCACTGTGCATACATACTAGGTGTCTCAGTCAAGTGTGAAGCATCAGAAGAACTAGCGGCAAGTATAAACTCATCACCACCATCGGACTCCTCAGTCTGCGTGACATTAATTTCCTCAATCTTGACGCTGGACTTCGCAGGTACTATGCTACGATCAGAGGACTTCTCCTGCACTTTATCTTTCCCCTTATCCTTGCGCTTCTCATTGCGCAACTCATGACACTGTGGTCTAATATGGCCCTTTTTCCCACAATGATGACAAGTGACATTTGCATTGCGCCCACGTGACTTACTACGCGACTTGCCACCACGAGATTTAGACCGACCCTTCTGCGAGTCACGGCCTCGGCCATTATCACGGTCATACCTGTCATTCCTGCCTCTAACTGTCAAAGCATGACTACCACGAGAGGCATCCAAGTTTTTGCGATTCACCTCTTCCTGAAGAAGAGCACTCTCAACATCTGCCAATTTTAGAGTAGCACTAGAGGCACAAAGAGCAGTACGGAAAACATCCCATGACTTATTCAGAGTCCCAAGCAAGAAAAGAGGAGTTACTTCCTCTCCAAAGGTGATATCCTGTGAAGTCAGGTTCTTCAGTATAGCATGGAACTGGCTCAAGTGAGCAGACATAGTCGCATTATCCTTCATGCGCAGATCCATAAGCTGCTTCAACCAGTACATTTGACTTGCCGGACTTTTCTTATCATAAAGATTCTTGATCTTATTCCATAGATCCCATGCACTCTGTGCTTCCTCAAATACATTATAATGTACCTGTTCAGTGAGAGACAATACAATCGTGGACTTGCATAGCTCATCAAGTTCAAGCCAGTCGTCATTGTCCATAGTTTCAGGCTGCTCCCCACTCAACCGAAGTGGCTTAATCTGAGATTTTTGCACCAAGACCTGCCAAATTCGACTCTTCCAGTAAGAGTAGTTGGTACCATCCAACTTTGTAATGTTAAAGATGGCACTATCATGCGAAGATGACGCCATTATGCAAGCTGGAAATGCCCAAACAGTCCAAAACTGCTTGCTGTTTTACTGCAGAAACTGCCCAAAAATGACCAAAACGGGGTCCAAAGGGGCGAGTAGAGTGAGCCAAATGTTGCTGCCCACTTAGTACTGGGTGCGGTACACCAAATCAGGATATTTCAGCATGAAAAGTACACCTCAGTCCACCAATAACTGCTTGCTGTAATAAATTGCAGGTATGCAGTCTAGAGAGCAAACTGTCCCAAAATAGGATCCAATGTCAAGCAAACAATGCTAGGTCCAAAGCCGGCATGAAACGGACATAAGCAAGGCCAATGACAGTGAAAAGAACATGAGCTCAACACCGAAGCATGTCAAAATAACATCTCCCAGTGAAAGGCACACCCCCAGACACTCTAGGCAAAGTGTTCCTGTAACTGCCAAAACCTGACACAAATAGGTGTCTGCTCAAAGAGAAAGATCCAAATATGAGACTCAGCTCATAAGCATCCTGTGAACCAAGAGTACATCAATGCATATCCATAAAGATCGGAGTATGATCCCAAAGTCTCAATGTGTATGTAGCTGCTCAAGACATAAACTGCTCCAAATACATGTAAGTGCTCCAATAGCATGCAACTATCAAAGGTCAAGCAAGCATGTGAAATGCTCCCACTGGCACAAAAGGCGTACAAAGCGAGCTCAGAAGCTCAAACAACCCAAGAGAAAGCACCAGTGATAAGTGACCCTATCAATGCATCAAGCGCATCCAAGAGAGCATTACATACATGAAGCACCGGTCGTATTAACCATGAAGCAATACATAAGCCCAAATAAGCTCTCGGTCAACTCAATGACATCCAAATAGCAACCAAGATCAGTGATCAAGTAAGCCAGGAATGCTCAAATACATCCAAATCCAAGCTCCAAATGTCGGTATGGCATACACGAACCAAATAGCATATGTCACGAACCAAAGCATGTAATGCAAAAGCCTAACTGTCAAGCAGAGACATGAGGCATAGGCGGTCCACGAGCATGCCAAGTCGGTCCAAATGCCAGTGAAGACGGAGCTAATGCGAAGCTCAAAATCATCCCATAATCTCATACATATGCTCCAAGCCGTCCCCAAATGTCAGAGACATCATGCCAAAGCTCAAAGCATACATCCGGTATCGGTAGGTAAGTGCCAAAGCATGTAAAGTACCTTCAGCCCACTGTTATTCCAGCATGTATTTACTGTTCTAAACAGTAGATTTCAGCCCCGAATTCAAGCCAAAATCATGGTCAAACCAAATGCATACATCCCCAACACATCCGGGTAGGAAGTAGACCGCATATGGGCATCAAATAAGGTAACCGGAGTAGAGTATAAGCATCAAATGCCAATGCCAAGTGTGGCTGCCCTGTTTCCAGCACTGTATAACAGTAAATAACAGTCCCAAATTAGCCAATATTTCAGGCCAAAATCATGGCATAATCATGTGCATACATTCCCAAGGCACTAGGCATCATGTAGACCGCATACGGGCATCAAATAGCATAACCGGAATGGAGTATAAGCAACAAATGCTAATGCCAATGGTGCTGCTCTGTTTTCAGCCTGTTATGACAGTTTATGACAGTCCCAAATCTGAAGAGATCAGCCCCGAATGATCAAGACCAATGCCCAAAGCTTGAATGACATCAAACATGAAGTCTATAGCCCTCTTGATCAAGGTAGAGAGCAAGAAGCAATGGCCAAGTGTGGAGCTGAAGTAGATGAGTGCTCACAGCCTGGAAAAAAATGATGCAATCTGCCCTGTTGGTGCTGAACTTGCTGCTGCTCCACATGGGCTGAAAAGGGGGTAATGGGGGCTCAAGAAGGGCCTATCAAAGGCCTATGACAAGCCTCTTTGAGCCTTGATAGGTGTAAGGCACAATATGAGGGGAATAAGCTTCAAGGGTTTGAAGCCATGGCTGCCCTTGCTGTTTGCAACCTATAGACTGAAATAAAACCCTGAAAGAATGATCAAATACCTCAGTATCAATGCCTTGAAGGTGCCTCAATAGGCCGGGAAGGTGCTCGGGAAGCCGGGGAGTGACAGGAGCTCGGGGAGATCGGATATGGCTGCCGGGATGGATACCCAATGCGTGAAGTGAGTCGATGCGAAGGTCGGGAAGCACCAAGTCGAGCTGGAGCAAGAGAATACCAAGCTCTGATACCAGTTGAAAGGTGAGAAGGATCGAAGCTTGCATGCGAGCTATGGCGGAAGAGCAAGAGCAAGAAAGAGAGAGACAAGAAATGGGAACTCCAACAGTCACAATGTGTGACCGGGCCTTCCTTTATTCAAACTGTCACTAAAAGAATAAAGAATAAAGTGACGTGATGGGCGCCCGCCACCTGCAGTGTGCAGTGGCGGGTACTGTCAGTGTAGTAATACACGGGGCGGCACGGCAGAGGCACCTTTACCCCCAACAGTTGGTCCATATACACATTTTCCTACACATCATTATACAAGAAGGCATATTTCACTTCACATCCATCTACTACAAACTCCAATATTTGGTTGATACCAAAGCAATTGCAACTGGTTATTGCCATCCTAGTAACTAGAGAGAATGTCACTTCATAATCTATACCATATGTCTGTGCATAGCCTTTCACAACCAACCTGCATTGTACCTATTAATAGAACCATCTAATTTATGCTTTATTTTATAGATCAACTTATAGCCAATAGCTTTCTTTTCCTTGTCCTATTGGCCTCTAATGCAACCATCTTCTCATTCATTGTTGCATCCCAATGAGCAGGATCAATAGGCTCCTCAAAACAAGTAGGCTCAATATCCTCAACCACCTTCATAGTATAAGCATAATGGTGAGCTATATAACACTCAAGATAAAATCTTCTAATTGGGTATATTACCTTGGTAGATATATATACCATTGAATCACTCAATGAAGCCTTTATGTTACCATGTTCTCTCTATGCACCTCATGTCCTGTGGACTGAAGGAATACCAAGCTCATTATCCAAAATCTCTGACCCACTAGAGTCTCCATAAAAAATTGAATGATTAATAGATACATTATTACCATTTGACACTTTCTTCTCCCCTTTGTCAATATCTCCAACACTAGTAGATACCCTCGAAGATATGGGGCTACTCCTTAGTATCCTAGACCAAGGACTAAATCTACTACTAGATGATGTCTCTAATCCACTAAGGTTTTGTGATTCCTACTTTTCTATCTGACTTTTGTGATCATCAATGTCATCCAATGCATCTCCACTAGATGCATACCAATTGCTCTTCTCATAAAAATAAACATCCATGCTCACTCTAGAACAATGATACCCTTTTTCTACTAAGTAAAGCATCCAATGAATATACATTTTTAAGCCTTTGGGGTCCAATTTTTTCCAAGTTATTAGGCACATGAACATATGCAATAAAACCAAATAATTTTAGGTGTGACACATCATGCTTTTAGCCTATAAAACATTCTTCAAGGGTCCTACCATGGAGTGTTGTTATTGGAGTTCTATTTATAATATTCTAGAGCAGTACAAAAAACTTAAATAAAAAATACTTGGGGATATTCTTTTCAGCCATTAATACCCATGAAACTTGATAAAATCCAAATGCTAATTAGCACATAGACAATTGCTAATAAGCATATAGGAAATTGCTACTAACAATTAGCTTTGCTAACTAGCACATGCAATTCTAACTAATAGTTGCTAATCAATATATAGATGTTAATTAGCAAGTCATCATATAGACAAAAATGCTAACTAACATACAACTACTTATAAGCATACAATATAGATTACCATAAATAGCACTGTTAACTAGCACACAATTATGGCTTTAAATGGAAGTATAATTGACATGAGATGATTAAGACATGATAGTAGGCACCTCAACAAAGGTATTTCACTTTATATGTCCTACTTTGCATGTGGATATGATTAGTTAAAAGTATACTCCTACTTTTCAACTCTCTTTTTTTCTCAACTATTGAGCTTCCTAGAATAGTGCAGAATTACACGGACAATAATTTCCAATCCAACCAATACTTTTTATTGATTAAAAAGAGAAAATGTTCCTAAAATTATTCTCCACACTTTCACTATTGGGATGAAGAAGATTCTCATTCTATGCTAAATTATAGGTGCTCCAATCTCAGCTACCTACTTTCCTTGTATTTCAAGGATTGTAGAACATACCTAAATTGGAGGTTAGATCTAGAAAAAACCAACTATTGGATTGAGGTTATGTCTTATACAAAGTTTTTTTGCTACTCATGATCTACATCTTGACTATTGGGATTTTCAAGATCTTACTCTAGCTAAGATTGAATGGATATTTACTAATCTGCAATTTTTAGGTAGAATAGCAATCTGCCACATTCATTGCTATACATATTGAGTTAGTTTCAATGCATTGTATGAGGGACTATATGTGTGAGATATAGAGATTGATGAAGTGTGAGCATACTTGATTCATATTTCTTATGATTTTACTTCTCATATTCAATCAATACATTAAATTTTTGAGTATGTTCAATCACTTCTATTGTCACTACATCGTTTGCTTCTACTAACTACCGCCTACTTGATTGTGAGTTCATTCCAATTAACTATCTGTGTCCTTTGATTATCACCTACTTTGAACTATGTGAGATGAAGTGTGGGGAACATAATTCTTAGAGTTTTGTTCATAGTATCATAGCTTAGTTCTCTTAGGTCATCTTTTTAGAATCATCACTCTCTCTATTTCACTGTCTATGATTTTCATACTTAAATGGAATGTTGCATCTTGAATTTATTTATTTGCATCTCTTAGGAAAAGTACTTGCATCTCTTTTAAGCAAAGATCACTCTTCTTGCGAGACAATTAGATCGTTTTAGGTAGATCACTTGTAGTGGTTTATCCCTTAAGGGATTCGTAAAAGCATAGCTAGTTGGTACAATGAACACTTCAAAGTGCTAGGTAGGGTTTAGTACATTAAAAATTCTGCCTGGTATCGCACTTGGGATGCCAAGTCGATACTTTCAAACCGAAAGGTCCTACCCACACTCACCGAATGTTTGGGTTAATTGGACGCCCATAAAATAACGATCTAGGGTTTTTACCCTAAGGATCGATCGACCTAATACTAAACTTCCGACTAAGTTTAAGAACCCTAGGGCCAAGCGTTGTGACCTAGCAAGGTTAGGGTTGGGTTGGGTCAAGAGGACTTCCAAACCCTATATCTTGACCAAACATAATTCTTGACCAAGAAACGCCGTTTGATGGGAGATTGATCCCACAAGCTAGATGCGACACCTATGCAACAAGTTGCAATGTCGCATGGCTTTGTGTTTAAGTCACAAGATGGATTTGCCACTCTTTGGAGCAAGGGTTGGTAGGATCTAAGTAAAAGAATAATTTGCGAGAGGATGAGTAGTCATCTTGTTACATTACCCTTATGTAAGGCTAAGTTGCCAAGTTAGGGTAACCATGAATTGCTTAGCAAGAATTGACCAATTGAGTTAGGGCAACAAGGTTGCCCACGAATTACTGTCTTAGTTTAAGGAACCTAAGGAGGTTGCTAATTTGGGTTGATAGGGTATAAACCCTAACCCAAGGATAAAAGGGTAAACAAACAAACCCTTGGGGATCTTTCCAAGTCGCAATTGATCCCGGATTGAATGTTGGATGCATTTGGAGAGAAGGATTCACACCTTAGCAGTCAGCCAAATAAACGACCACTGGATTGATTGTGTTTGTACAGTTTAGGAGCACTGTTTGTATTACTTTGCTCAAAGAACTAAAGGTGAAAAAATAATTAATGCTTCAGGTTGAAGGCCTGGAGGGAGAGGCAGCGTCAGTTACCCCCGACTGTCTGCCTGAACTAGCCAAGGGGGTTGTTAGCCGCACCGGAAAAATAGACCAAACCCACCGCAAGAGGTCTCTCCATTGGGTGCTACTTGGAGGAGGAGGACGCTTGGGTGCTGGAGGGGCTCTGGCCGTAAATCCCTTGCCTTCTGGGTCCTGCACAAGAGGCCCACGTGACTTGGGATTGGATCTTGAGGCCTGCATACTAGTCTACGGGAGAAAACTTGGATTAGTAGTCCCTGAGGATTGCTGGATTGCCTTTGGGCGGATTATGGATTGCCTTCGGGTGGATTATGGATAGCCTTTAGGCTGGATTAGTATGATGTATTCCAAAGACAGATTAATAAGATAACTTGTTGAAAAGGAACTTGTTTGACACTGTTTTTCTATGTCAAGTGCTAAGATTACGTGAAGGAATCGGTGATTAATTGGCTAATTAAGAAAGCTGTTTTTGCGTGTCAAACTAAATGTGGTAGGTAATTAGACAACTAAAGCAACCTTGAGGAAAGTGCGGTGGATGTGGCTATGGGTCCGTCCTATGGATGGGTGGTCCCGGTTGGCCGGGAAGTTTTCTCGAAAGAAATTGACAGCAACGAATGTTGACCTAGAATCTAGGATACTAGAGACCCGATTTATGTTGTTTTAGGGGAACGGAATGGGATTATGCCTTATGGGCAGAGAGGCCGAGCTTTGCATCCATCTCATTTCCCATTCTCCTTGAACCAAGTGCAGCATGGATCCACTTCGACCCTAACATTTCTGCGTAAAGTAGTTCGTCTGGGGTTCGACGCTAGCTGTCATTCTAGGAATTTGACCACTAGGAAGACCTTGATTTAGGTCGGTCCTAAGTGGGAATGGCCAGAATGCTTCTGCTTCGTGGTAGACTCAGAAAGACCTAGATTGGAAACCCCGTGTCATTCCGTGGGAGTGCCATGCGGCGCTTTCTAGACTCTCTTTCCGATGGGCTGCTAAGACGTGTCCTACGAGTGAACAGGTGGACACATTACAGTTGGTATCAAAGCGAACCAACGAGGATCTAATAATTTTCATGGAAAGTTAATGAGGAGAAGTAAAGCAAATGTTGATGTTAAGAACATTTCCTTACTTACTTATCAATGCTGACTTGCAAAGTCACGAAGCATGGAACAAATTCTTGGTGTTCCAGGTTATGTTTATGACTGCGATGCATGCCTCGGATTATCGACGGAGGATCGATATGATGAATATCCTAGACCGCATCTACAATCCTTCACCCCTGTACATGGAATAGAGATGGATGGGTGATTCAGGAATTTATTACATAGCTGCCCACCGATTTGCGTACCTTCGAACCAACCTAAAGAGAATCAAGTGGTTGGAGGACCTGAAGATCATGAAGTTGTTCATCTTTGTTGAGGCTCACGCAAATGCAACCCTACATGTCGGAGGTCAGAAGGTCAAGCTAAACACGTATGTATATGAGGAAGTGACCCGAATAATCCCTGCCGATAGAATCAAGGTTTTGGGACGTTACGAGAAGAATGGGTACCAAAGGAAAGGATACCCTAATCTTTCAATGACCTATCGATTCCTAAAAATCCATGACCCCAATCCATACTATTACTTAGTTCCCTAGCTGAATGTAACACAATCTTATTCTCCTCGAATTAATGTATCAGCTTGTTCCATCTCCCCAAGAATAATTGTACTCCGAAAGGGCTATGCCCATATGAATGAAATAAGACTTTTTTTAATCAATGATTGTCTTGACTATGAGTATTGATAAAAAAAAGTTGTGATTAGATCTCTTGGCTGAAAGCTGAATTGGGCATGAAATGTAATGTGAGAAACATTTAGCGAGTTGTTAGCGTTAAGAATCTTAATGCCTAGGCACAACCTCAGGTGCAGATTCCGAGTCTAACCCCTACACCAAGTATGGCCGTGATTCAGAAGAAGAAGTTTCTTCTCAAGCAAATCAAGCCACCAGAATTTGATGGCAAGGGAAGGTCCGTCCAAATTGATGCCGAGATCTAGATCGAATCCATGGAAGATTACTTTGAAGCGGCAGATACTGCACCCGCCAACCAAGCAATGCTCGCCAAGCTGAAGCTTACTGGCGAAGCAAGACTTTGGTGGAAGCAATGGTGCAGAGACCAAGGGATCTCGGAAGGGTCCGTTACTTGGGAGAAGCTAAAAAGAGCTGTGCGAGGAAGATACTTACCACCTGCATACCGCACGCAGAAGATGAACGAGTTCTATGAGCTAAAGCAGCTTGGTCTATCCCTTGATGCTTACTATCCAAAGTTCATCTCTCTTTTGAAGTATGCGCCACAAATGGATATGACACAACATGTGTCAAAGTTTTGTGCCGGATTAAACCCACCCATAAACACTCGCCTCGAGTCAATGCGCCCAACGGATCTTCAAGACGCACTCATTTGAGCTGCACCCATAATACAGGAGGTGCAAACCAGACCAAGAAGTAACAAGACTTGGTCTTATAAGGATCAGAACAAGGGAGTGTATAGGTCCCAAGCGAAGAGAGTTTAAGGTCAAAACCAGGGATAAAGGAAGAAAGCTAGGACCAACAATGTCAATAATTTTGTTCCTACCCAAGGTAATGGCCGCAATCTCCATTGCTTCCATTGCAACGAGCCTGGTCATTTCAAAAGGCAATGTCCCAAGCTTGACGGAGGACAACGTCAAGGACCACTCCAAGGAACGGGTTGTGTGGACCATTGACAAAGTACATTTCCTACCCCGAAGACGAGTGGGATTGGATGCACATGCTAGCCACCATTGACCTGTTGTTTTTAGATGAGGAGGAAGATTATAAGGAAGCTGTTTGAATAGCTAGTGAGTCCCATAAAGCCACTGCCCCCCAAATTTTGAGGGGTAAGTACCATCAATGCCACTCTATATGATGGCCAAAAACCTAGCAAACAAGCCACTCAAAAATGTACATGAATGCCTCTAACATTAGCTAACCTTTAGCCATCCTACTTTGTAGATGAGCCCATTATGGCACAAAGCCTTTTAAGCCTTTCATTAACTGCTCCAAAACGAGTATCTCCCCCTCTCTCCCTAACATCTTTACTCTCTCTCTCTCTCTCTCTCTCTCTCTCTCTCTCTCTCTCTCTCTCTCTCTCTCTCTCTCTCTCTCTTCCATTTACTGTTGATCAAGGAAATGTAGGATCATAGAGTTGACTCATATGTGACTTAACAATCTGAAAGTGCTATCTACTATTTGTTAATAATTAAGCTATCCATTACACTTTCTTAGCGTCTTTCTATCCTCCACTCAAATTAGCATAGGAGTCTTTTCCTCTTCTCTATTTGCATGTTGCATTTCCACATATCCACGGCTATACTATAAGAGTGCATCTAGTCTACCCATGCAGTACGCATTCCTTTATTTCACCACCTTGTGCAAGAAGACTAGGAATAGCCACAATAGATGCACCTACCTTACTTGTGGAATTAGCAAATGGTCGTGAGGTCACTTGTACCAGGCAAACTGCTAAGGTGGAATTCCTGCTGGGAGGAAAGTCAACTTCAGTCAGATTCAGGGTTATGAACCTTGTTATCCATGAGTGCTTGCTCGGAATGGATTGGCTTAAACCTAATGATGTCCACATTCACTATGGAAAGGGCCAATTTTCCTTTTGAAATTTTGAAGAGGAATTGTTTACAACTCAAGGAGAGGCTGGGAAGCCTAAAATTCAATTGGCCAAAGCATCTCGAATAATAAAGGGAGTTAGAAAGGGAATACCTGTCTACTTGATTAAGCTAAATAAGCTAGATCAGAATCAGGAGTCTAGTGAAGAACCTTCTTGGCTAAAGGAGTACGCAGACGTATTTCCTAAAGAACTGACAGAACTTCCTTCTCAAAGGGAAGTTGATCATGAAATCAAGCTAGTGCCAGGAGCTACGCCGATTGCAAAGAGGCCATATAGAATGTCCATCCCAGAAGCGATTGAGCTGAAAGAGCAACTCAAGCAACTGTTAGATGAAGGCTACATCCATCCTAGCAGTTCGCATGGGGAGCTCCAGTGCTGTTTCAGAAGATAAAGGATGGAACGCTTCAATCAACCATTAAGAACAAATATCCTATTCCAAGAATAGATGAACTTCTTGACCGTCTTCAAGGTGCGAAGGATCAAGGAAGAAGATATCCCAAAGACGGCATTCAGCATAAGATATGGGCATTTTGAGTTCCTAGTCATGTCATTCGGGCTGACAAATGCACCTGCCACCTTCAATAGGTTAATGCAGGATATCTTTAGACCATATCTTGATGACTTCGTACTCGTCTTCTTTGACAATACCTTAGTCTACTCCAAATAGGAAGAAGATCATGAACCCCAGCTTCGCATCATCCTTGAAACAATGAGGGCACACAAGCTTTATGATAAGAAGAAGAAGTGTGCATTTTTCAAGCGACAGATTGAATATCTAGGATTCATCGTATCAGTGGAAGGAATTTCAGTAGACCCAGCCAAGGTCAGAGACATTCTGGAGTGGCCAATACCAACAACTGTCAAAGAAATACGCAGTTTTCTTGGATTGACAGGATGGTAGAGGGTCTTTATAAAAAACTATGCTTTGATTGCAGCACCACTGACCGATCTACTAAAGAAGCAAACATCAATTGTATAGTCAACTATTGAACAATCCAGCTTTGATAAATTAAAGCAAATCTTGGTATCAGCACCTATCTTGAAACTTTTGGACCTTGGTAAGGAGTTTGAAGTAATAACTGATGCTAGCACACTTGCCTTAGGATGTGTGCTTATGCAAGAAGGTCATCCTATAGCATACTCTTCAAGGCAACTGAAGAGCCATGAGAAGAATTATGCTACTCACGATCTGGAGTTGTTAGCTATCATCCATGATCTCAAGCTTTGGAGACACTACTTGGTGGGTAACAAGTTTACCTTAGTGACAGAACATAAAAGTCTCAAGAATGGCAGAATGTTTACTCTTGATGCTACCTTGCTAGAGCTGAATTCAGCTATGTTTGCCCATGGTTCTGGCACTATCAGAGATTTGGAAATTTGGCACAAGAGAGTGGGGCATGTAAATTTGCAAAGACTACAAATTATGCAAAAAAAACAGCTCGTTACAGGTTTACCCAAGTTCCAATACTCAGATATTGGTCATGTATGCGATGCTTGCCAGTTTGGTAAGCAATCTAGGTTGCCATTTGTTAGGCATGTAAGGCAGAGTACACGTCCATTGCATTTAGTGCACTCTGATGTTTGGGGGCCAGCCCATAATGCATCTATGGGAGGCTCGAAGTATTACGTGACATTCATTGATGATTACAGTCGCTATACTTGGGTGTATATCCTGAAAACAAAGGATGAGGTGTTTGCTGTTTTTCAGCAGTTTAAAAATTAGGTTGAAAAGGAATTCCACTGCTATATCTCTTGCTTGAGATCAGATAGCAGTGGGGAGTATGTGTCAAATGAGTTTGACAAATTTTTGGCTGAAAATGGCATATGCAGGTAGCTTACTTGCAGCTACACTCCTCAGCAGAATGGGGTAACTGAAAGAAAGAATAGGGTCTTGATGGAAGCTGCTCGTGCCATGATGAATGAGAAGAAGATACCGCTCTATTATTGCGCTGAGGCTGTCACGAGAGCCATGTATATCTTGAATCGGACTCCCACTGCAGGTATTCATGAGATGACACCGTTTGAGAAGCTGTATGGCTATAAGGCAGATGCAAGTCACATGAAAGTCTTTGGCTATCTTGCTTATGTGCACATTCCAAATGAGGAAAGGAAGAAGCTAGATCCAAAAGCGCATAAGTGTGTTTTCATTGGATATTCGTAGGAGAAGAAGGCATACAAATGCTATGATCCCTCTACCAGGGAGACTTTGGTGAGCAGGGATGTTATCTTTGATGAGATGGGTTCTTGGTATGTATCACCGGCTACAGTGCCATTGGATATGCCTTCCACTCATGTATCTACAGCTAATTTGTAGCAAAGCATTGCTATGACATGACCTAGTGGTCAGACAGTATCCCCATGGACAGGGAGATTGAGGAGCTCACCATCCACTGACACGAGTATGTCATTGGGGGGGAGATATGATATCTTGGACAGCAAAGGAAAAGAGAAAGCTACTGAGGATGCATCTGGTATGATGACACCTGGTAGAATGACTTCTGGATATGAGTCTGCTGACACTTTAGACAGTGAACTTGGTATTCCGACTGTCTATACGCTTGGCACAAGGCAGAGCAGGTACATTCCGCCTCATGAGAGAGGGGAATTGAGCAGTGCACCATAGCCTAGATGCTTGCAGAGGGTCAGATACCCTATTGACATGTTGACATACAATGGTTACTTTGCAAAGCATTATGCTTACATGACAAAAGTGATGGATATCAAAGAACCAGGTACATATGTTGAAGTAGTGAAAGATGAGAACTAGTGTGCAGCTATGGACGAAGAAATGAATGCCTTGGCTAAAAATAAGACATGGGAACTTGTGCCATTGCCTGAAGGGAAAAAGACCATTGGCTACAAATGGGTCTACAAAATCAAATGCAAGTCAGATGGCAGTGTGGAGAGATACAAAGCCAGGCTGGTCGCAAAGGGGTATGCCCAACAGTATGGACTTGATTATGAGGAAACATTTAGCCCTGTTGCCAAGATGGCAACCATATGCATCGTGATTTCTTTGGCTATTGCTAGAGGCTGGAAATTGCAGCACATGGACGTTAAGAATGCATTTCTTAATGGTGACTTAGCAGAGGATGTTTATATGGTTCAACCGGAAGGGTATGTTCACCCTGATTTTCAGCATTATGTATGTAAGTTGAAAAAAGCATTGTATGGGCTGAAGCAGGCTCCAAGAGCCTGGCATGCAAGGATCAGTAATTACTTACAGAGCTTGGGATTTGCTATTGGTAGGGCTGATCACAGTCTATTTACGAAAAAGATAGACAAAGGCTTGGTAGTGCTGGTTATCTATGTTGATGACCTGATAATCACAGGTGATGATGATTTGGGGATACAGCATGTTATGCAGATGTTGAAATTTGAATTTGACATGAAGGACCTAGGAGAACTGAAGTATTTCTTGGGCATTGAGGTAGTTCCAGCTAAAAGTGGTTTATGGCTGATGCAGAAGCACTATGCCATGGAAATGCTAAAGAAGTATGGCATGGATGAATGCAAACCATTGGATACACCTCTTGATTAGAATGTCAAGCTAGACATGAGCACTGGAGCTAAAGTAGAGGATGTGACTATGTACAAGCAGATGGTTGGCAGTCTGATTTACTTGACCATCACTAGGCCTGACTTGAGCTATGCTGTAGGGCTCATAAGCCAGTTTATGCAGAAGCCCAGGAAGCCACATTTGGATGCTGTTAGGTGGATTATGAGATATGTTAAGTCCACTGTAGATTATGGGTTGTTCTATGTGAGAGATAAGCCTGAAACTCATTGGATACACGGATGTAGATTGGGTAGGATGCTCATATGACCATAGATCTACGAGTGGTTATGCTTTTGGCTTTGGAAGTGGTATGATCAGCTGGAGTAGCAAGAAGTAACCAATGGTTGCATTGTCTAGCATCGAGGCAGAGCACAGGGGTGCTACATTGGCAGCATGCGAGATTTCATGGCTACTCAAGCTTATGGCTGATTTGGACATACAGATAGATGCTCCAGTGAAGTTACTATGTGATAATCTGAGTAGTGTACTCTTGGCCATGAATCCAATATATCATGGCAGAACGAAACACATAGAGGTACACTACCACTTCATCAGAGAGATGGTTCTTGCAGGACGAGTTGATCTCATGCATGTAAAGACTGATGAGGAGGTTGCAGATATCTTTACCAAGTCTTTGGGTAAAGATAAGTTTAGTAGTTTCAGACAACTACTTGGAGTTCATCAGATGATTTGAGCTTGAGGGGGAGTGTTAGAATATCTAGATCCCATTACTCTCCTGTCAGTATATATGACCGACATTAGCTGTGTCCAGCTGTATCAGCAAGTGTGGGACATTAAATAAGTCAGTGATCTTAGACCCTGTGTGAATGGTCCTACGGACCTTAGTACTATTGTATACACTTATGTTATGTTAGTAGTCTATGAAATAATGGAAGATGATGAATGACCTGAAGGTCAGGTTACTACGCCATTACATTGTCTCTCTTCCTCTCTCTTCCAACACTCGACACTAGCTACTTCCTAGAGACTTTGCTGATAGGAAAGAAACCCTGACTTCAGGTCGGTCCTAAGTGGGAACGGCTGGATACTTCCACTCGCTGAGGCAGACTCAGAAAGACCTAGATCGCAAACCCTGTGACATTCCTTGCGAGTGCCAGGTGGCACTTTCTAGACTCTCTTCCCGATGGGCTGCTAAGATGTGTCCCACAAGTGCATGAGCGGACATGTTACAGTTGGTATCAGAGTGAACCAACGAAATCTAAAGATTACAAGGGAACTTAATGGAGGAAAATAAAGGGAATAAGGGGATAAATAGGGGAAGGTGAGTAGAATAGAGCAGTGTTTTCTATTGAAAACATTTCTTTACTCACTTATGGATGATGGGTTGCAGAGTCACGAAGCATTGAGCAAGTTCTTGGTGTTCCATGTCATGTTCATGACTACAATGCATGCTTCGAATTATTGTCAGAGGCTTGGCATGATGAATATTTTGGACCACATCTATAATCCTTCGCCCATGTATGCGGAGCGGAGATGGACGAGAGACTCAGGAATATATTACATAGCAGCCTACCGACTCGCGTACCTTCAGACCAACTTGAAGAGAATCAAGTGGATGGAGGATTTAAGGATCGTGAAGCTGTTCATCTTTGTCGAAGCTCGTGTAAATGCAACTTTGCATGTGAGTAGACAGCAAGTCAAGCAGAACAAGTATATCTATGAAGAAGTGACCTGGGTGATCTCTGCTGAGACAGAATCAAAGTGTTAGGGCGCTATGAGAAGAACGGGTATCAAAGGAAGGGATACCCCAAGCTTCCTATGACTTACCGTTTTCTAAAAATCCATGACCCCACTCCATATTATTATTCTGTCCATGTAGCCGATTGTAACACAATCCTATTTTTCCCAAACTAATGTATCAATCAGCCTGTCCTACTTATCCAAAATAAATGTACTCAAGGGGTTATGCCTTCATGAATAAATAAGACTTTTTACAATTATCTATCTTGATCATAAATGTTAACTGAGGTGTTAAGTGATTAAATCACTTAGCTAAAAAGCTGTGCTAGTCATATTAACAAAATATGGGAACGTATGATAAGATGTTAACATAAGGAATCTTATTGTTAGACGCAACCCCAAGCCCAGGTTCCAAATCTGGCTCCTGCACTAAATCCAGTTATGGTTCAAGAGAAGAAATTCCTTCTCAAACAAATTAAGCCACCCAAGTTTGATGGCAAGGGTAGGACTATTCAAGCCGACGCCCAGATCTGGATTGAGTCCATGGAGGACTATTTTGAGGCAGCAGAAACTACACCTGCTAACCAAGCCATGCTCACCAAACTTAAGCTTACAGGCAAAGCAAGACTTTGGTGGAAACAGTGGTGCAGAGACCAAGCAATCTCGAAGGGGACAGTCACTTGGGATAAGCTTAAAGAAGCCATGCGAGGGAGGTATCTGCCACCTGCCTACTGCACACAAAAGATGAATGAATTCTATGACTTGAAGCAACTAGGATTATCCCTAGAAGCATATTATTCAAAGTTCGTTTCACTCCTAAAGTATGCACCCCCAATGGATATGACACAACAGGTGTCAAAATTCTGTGTTGGATCGAATAGACCCATAAACACTCCATTGGAATCAATGCATCCAACGGACCTACAAGACGCACTCATTCGAGCTACTCCAATAATACAGGAGGTGCAGACCAAACCAAGAAACAACAAGATTTGGTCTTACAAAGATCAGAATAAGGGTATGTCTAAGGCTCAGACTAAGAGAGCATAGGGTTAGAATCAGGGACAAAGAAAGAAAGGTAGGGCCAATGCTGTCAATAGCTTTGTTCCAACACAAAGCAATGATCGCAACCCACATTGCTTCCATTGCAACAGCCCGGACACTTCAAGAGGGAGTGTCCCAAGCTTGGCAGAGGGCATCGCCAAGGGCAATTCCAAGGTCAAAATAGAGCCGCTCATGGCCAAGGAACCACCGTTATGGCTAGAGGGAGAACCTCCAATGTTTCCAACAAGGAGATGGACAATGAAGAAGATCCATCCATGGATGCTGACATTAAGAGGGCAATGGTTCATGCCAGAGGGAGAACCTCTAGTATTTCCAACAAGGATCTGGACAATGAAGAAGATCCATCCATGGATGCTGACATTAAGAGGGCCACGGTTCATGCCACTCTTCACAAGAAGGGTCCAAATCGCCAATTCTTGGTGATTCAAACTCCATCAGAATATCAAGGTAAAAGCTTCAAAACCTTGATTGACTGTGGCAGTACACATTCCTTCATTTCACCAATCTATGCAAAAAGATTAGGGATAACCACAATAGATGCACCTACTTTACTTCTAGAATTAGCAAATGGTCGTGAATTCACTTGTACTAGGCAAATTGCAAAGGTGAAATTCCTAGTGGTGGGTGGGAAGCCAACTTCTGTGAGATTTAGGGTAATGAACCTAGGTGTCCACGAATGTTTACTCGGAATGGATTGGCTAATACCCAATGATGCCCACATCCACTGTGGGAAGGGCCAAGTCTCCTTTCGCAATTTTGAAGGGTAACTAGTCACGACTCAAGGTGAGGCTGGTAAGCCAAAAATACAATTGGCAAAAGCAACATAGATAATAAAAGGTATTCAAAAGGGCCTACCTGTCTATTTGATTAAACTGAATAAGCTAGATCAAAATCAGGAATCTGGAGAAGAACCTTCATGGTTAAAGGAATATGTAGACGTATTTCCTGAAGATCTGACAGAACTTCCTCCCCAAAGGGAAGTCGACCACAAAATCAAACTTGTGTCAGGAGCTGCACCGGTCGCAAAGAGGCCATATAAGATGTCCATCCCGGAAGCTATCGAACTGAAAGAGAAACTCAAGCAACTGTTAGATCAAGGCTACATCCGTCCTAGCAGTTCACCATGGGGAGCTCTAGTGTTAAGAAGAAAGATGGAATGCTTCGCCTATGCATTGACTACAGAGGGTTGAATCAAGCAACCATAAAAAATAAATACCCCATTCCAAGAATAGATGAATTACATGACTGTCTTCAAGGGGCGAAGATCTTCTCAAAGATAGATCTCAGATCTGGATATTATCAGATAAGTATCAAAGAAGAAGATATTTTGAAGACTGCATTCAGTACAAGGTATGGACACTTCGAATTCCTAGTGATGTCATTCGGGCTGACGAATGCTCTTGCTACCTTCAACAGGTTAATGCAGGATATCTTTAGACCCTATCTTGATGACTTCGTACTCATTTTTTTTTACGATACCCTAGTCTCCTCAAAACAAAGAAAGGATCATGAACCCTAGCTTTGCATTGTTCTTGAAACAATGAGAGCACACAAGCTTTATGCCAAGAAGAAGAAGTGCGCATTTTTCAAGCGACAAATTGAATATCTAGGATTGATTGTATCAGCAGAAGGAATTTTAGTAGATCCAGCTAAGGTCAAAGACATTGTGGAATGGCCAACACCAACTTCTATCAAAGAAATAAGTAGTTTTCTTGGGTTGACAGGGTGGTACAGAATTTTCATCAAAGATTATGCTTTGATTGCAGCCCCTCTGACTGATCTACTAAAGAAGCAAGTAGCAATTGCATGGTCACCGGGGGCTGAACAGACCAGCTTTGACAAACTAAAGCAAATCTTAGTATCAGCACCCATCCTAAAACTTCTTGATTTTAGTAAGGAGTTTGAAGTGGTAATTGATGCTAGCGCACTTGCTTTAGGATGTGTACTTATGCAAGAAGGTCATCCCGTAGCATATTCTTTAAGAAAATTGAAGAGCCATGAAAGGAATTATGCTACCCACGATCTGGAGCTGTTGGCTGTCATCCATGCTCTCAAAATTTGGAGACATTACTTGCTAGGTAACAAATTTTCCTTAGTAACAGACCACAAGAGTCTTAAATGGATTTTCACCCAGAATGAGCTCAATATGAGGCGACGTCGATGGATCGAAGTGCTGGAAGAATATGATTTTGAAATCAAATATAGGCCTAGAAAAGAGAATGTGGTTGCCAATGCACTCAGTCACAAGGCATTTCTAAATTCTCTCATTTTGCAAGATCCATCAACAACAAGGTCACTAGCCACAAAGGTATCAATGCCAAACAACCCGATTCTTGAGCTAGCAAAAGAAGGGGCATATCATGACCCAGTCTATCAAAAAATGCTAAGAGAGATCTGCATCAAGGATCAAGACCCGAAGCTAAAGACGAAGTATCAAGAATTCTCCATTAGTAGTGGATTTGTCTACTTTAGGACAAGATTATGTATCCCTATAAGACAAACTCTCAAGCAGAAGTTACTTTGGGAAGCCCATGACTCCCCTTTTTCAGGACATCCTGGTTATGCCAAGACCCTTAATGTGGTCAAAAAGAGCTATTATTGGAAAAGGCTCAAGGGAGACGTACTCAAACATGTCATGGAATGTTTGTGTTGTCAACGCATTAAGGCAGAACATATTAAAATGCCTGGAAAATTGCAACCACTTGACATTCCACAAATGAAATGGGAGTTCATTAGTATGGACTTTATTGTTGGCTTACCCCAAGTTCAGGGAGGATATAACTCTATTTTGGTAGTAGATATGCTCACCAAGGTCGCACATCTCATCCCTATCAAGACGAACTATAAATCTTCAGACATCACAAGATTATTCATCAAGGAAATATTCAAACTTCATGGGTTACCCAGAAGAATCATTAGTGATCGTGACTCTCTTTTCACATCACACTTCTGGAGGGCTATCTTTGAGGATATTGGAACTCAACTCTGTTTCAATACAGCTTACCATCCCCAAATGAACGGTCAAACAGAACGAGTCAATCAAGTCATTGAAGATATGCTTAGGTCATACTGCTATCGCGAACCCAAAAAGTGAATTCAATACTTACCACTGGTTGAGTTTGCCTACAATGCTTCTTACCAACAGAGTATTCAGATGACCCTTTTCAAGCATTGTATGGGCATGATTGCCATACCCCTTTGAACTTCTCGGATCCAACCTTGAGGGTAGAAGCTTCAAGACAGATGCTGGAAGACATGGATGATCAAATCAAATCAATAAGACAAGACATTCAAGCTACCAAGGATAGACAGAAGGCTTACGCTGACTTGAAATGGCAAGACAGATCCTTCGTCGAAGGTGATATGGTCTTCATCCATGTACGCCCTAAAAAGAGTTCACTATCCTTGGGAGAGTACAAGAAGCTAAGTCCAAGGTATTGTGGAACTTATAAGATCACCAAGTGCCTAGGGCCTAATGCTTATAGACTACAGCTGCCCGCAACTCTAAAGATTCATTATGTATTCCACGTTAGCCTATTGAAAACGTATCTACCTAATCTGAATCATGTACTTGATGATCAGCAAATTGTAATGCCTAGACAAGGAATCCTTGAGCTACGGCTTGATAGAATCCTAGATGGTAGGGAGAGGCATTTGAGATCAAGGACCTTGAGAGAATACCTCATCCAGTGGAAAGATTATCCCGAAGAGGATGCAACCTGGATGGATGAAAATACTCTCAACCAACAATACCCCCACATCTTCTCGAGATGAGGACATCTCGATTCCTCTAAGAGGAAGAGGATGTAACATCCCTCGTAACTTCCCCATAAGAACACCCCCTTAAATTTTTTTAATTTTAATACAATTTTTTTTACCTCCCTCTCTCTCTCCCCATCGACAGCATGTCGGGGAGAGAGAGAGAGAGAGAGAGAGAGAGAGAGAGAGAGGGAGTAAGGGAGAGATGGAGTGCGTGTTCGGGCTCATAGGTGATGGCTTCGCACTGGTGGTGGAGGATACGTCGGCCATGCAGAGCATCATCATGCAAGAGAGAGAGAGGGGGGCATGAAGCCCCCAGGCGGAGGGGTGGTGGCCATTAACAGCCATCTCCCCCCCCATAAACCACCCCTCTCCCCCCCACTTTAAAAGGGGAGTCCTCCCCTCCCTCGTGACAACAGTCCCCCCCCTCGTCGTCAGGAAAACACCCCCCGTGATTAGATAGCGTCCCCCCATCATCATCGCAGAGAGAGAGAGAGAGAGAGAGAGAGAGAGAGAGAGAGAGAGACAGAGAGAGAGAGAGAGAGAGAGAGAGAGAGAGAGAGAGAGAGAGAGAGAGAGAGAGAGAGAGAGAGAGAGAGAGAGAGAGGGAAGCTTTGGAGGGTTCTTCTTTCCCCCCTCTTAAAGGGAGGTCACACACCCCTCTAGTATTGCCAAAAATACACCCCCCTTCATTATCTTTTCTGCACTCAAGGAGAGGCTGCAAGAATTTACTTATAGTTGCATAGGAGAGTGCAAGAATTCCATCACTCATACACGCGTCTTCGAGTATGGCCCCGAAGTGTAGTTCCACAAGGATGGCCTGAAACCTTGCAAGTGTGGATGGAGATTTGAATCAAGACGGCACCGCAACCGCAAACGGTTTATCAGGCGTGAGTACCATTGGAATCAAGACGTCACTCTAAACCCAGGTTGCTCTATTATTAAATCATAGATTATAATTATCATGGTGAAAATCATATTCACATGCATCACATTAATTGCACGATTGATAATCTCCTAGGTATGAACTTAGTTGTGATGTATGTAACAAATAAGATAATTTGCGTTGTAAGATGACATCATAATAGGTGAAATTGATTAGATAATTGCATCGTAAATTACCAAAAATGTCTTACATGAATTCCTGCATAAAGTGCATTGCTCCTTGCACAAGTTCTTGCTTAAAATGCATTTCAGAGGACATTGAAAGAAACAGAGTGCATCTCCGTATCGCAAGATGGATTCTAGGGTACATGTAATAAACTACAGAAAAGATTAAAGTGCAGCTAGACTCATACAATAATCACATAAAGTTATAAAGATCAGATCATTCAAGAATGTTATAGATCGTGTAAATAATTACATAGAGGATAATGTTAAGATTGCATGCTTCTCATGTGTGGCATAAAATATCGTATGGATTATATCAAAATTGTAAGCATTGAAAAGAAGGCATGGCATTACATTGTGTGCATTAAAGTTGTTGGAAAAATTCAACGTTGTTTGTAATTTACCAAATGGGACTGAGATCCATGAGTCCCATGTCAAAGTCCTTGGTGACTTCAAGAGGGATAGGTAAAAGCTTAGTGCATGTGAGCATTATTAAGAGGGCTTAAGAAGAAATTATACTTAAGATGGAGTAGGAACTATTCTAAATAGAACCATCTTGACCAGCCATGGTCAAGGGGATAGACAATCTTGATCAATTAAGATGAAAGATAAAGGTACATAAGTACTTCGAGGGATCTAGGAGATAACCAGTAAGCTGACCAACCGGGGACGATGGGGTTGTCCATGATCTATTTTACAAGGAGACCTAAGGTAAGGATAATTAGGGTCGGTAGGGTACAAACCCTATCCCAAAGAAAAAGGGAAAACAAGCAACATAGCTTGCCAAGCCCATGGAATCTTGCCAAGTCGCGAACGATCCAGGATCGAATGCTGGGAGCATTTGGGAAGAAGGAATCACACCTTAGTAGTTGGTCGTATGAACGACCACAAAAATGATCGTGATTGTACACTTAGGTACATTGTCTGAACTTCTTTGCTCAAGGAACTAATTCAAGGCCAAACACTTAATGCTTTAGGTTAATAGCCTGGAGGGAAAGGCAGATTCAGTTACCTCTGACTGCCTGCCTGGCCCTATCCAAGGGGCTTGTTAGCCGCGTCGGGTGCATGGACCGAACCCGTCACAAGAGGTCTCTCCGTGGGTACTGCTTGGAGCGGGAGGATGCTTAGGTGCCAGGGGAGGCTCTGGCTGTAAATTTCTTGCCTCTGGATCCCGCACAAGAGGCTGACGTGACTCGAGATGGGATCTCGAGGCCCCTGTACTAGTTTATGGGCGAATCTTGGAGCAGCAATCCTGTTGATTGCTGGGATAGCCTTCGGGCATGATACTTGATGTATTCCAGGACTATGATAAATAAATATCAGATATTTGAAAAAGGAGCTTGCTTGACATTGCTTTTGTGTCAGTGCCCAAGTTACGTGAAGGAACCTGTGTTTAAATTGATTAATTAAGGGAGCTACTTTTGCATGTCAAACATAATGTGATAGGTAATTAGATAACTAAGCAAACCAAGGAAAGTGTGGTGGGCGTGACTTGGGTCGACTTGGGTCCGTCCTAAGGAAGGGTGGTCTTGGTCAGTTGGAAACTTTTCTCAAAAGACGTGATAACAAAAATGTGAAGACCTAGAGTTGGTAGAGTTAGAGACCCGATTTATGCTGTTTTAGGGGAGCGGAATGGGACTATGCCTTATGGGCAGAGAGGTTGAGCTTCGCATCCATCTCATTTCCCATTCTCCATGAACCAAGTACAGCATAAATCCACTTTGACTCTGTTGTTCCTATGCAAAGTTATTTATCTGGAGCTCGACACTAGCTACTTCCTAGAGACTTTGCTGATAGGAAAGAAACCCTGACTTCAGGTCGGTCCTAAGTGGGGATGGCCGGATACTTCTGCTCAAGGCAGACTCGGGAAGACCTAGATCGCAAACCCTGTGACATTCCTTGCAAGTGCCAAGTGGCGCTCTCTAGACTCTCTTCCCAATGGGATGCTAAGATGTGTCCCACAAGTGGACGAGCAGACACGTTACATTTTTATTGCTTGTATACTTTCTTTACATGATGGAAAGTAAAAAAATATGTAAGCCACAATGTTTTAGAGCTAAAGTGAGTATTTTGCATTTTTTATTATTAGGCAAGTAGGAGAATCATTTTAGTATTGTGATTTTTGTTGCATTTAGAGTAGGTAGAATCAAGAAATCGAAGTGGAAAAGCTTTAGGTTTGCTACTATAAAACAAGCCCAAACATGCCACAGATAAGAAAAAAGGAAAAAAGGGGTGCTCGAAAGGGTTTTTGTCATTAAGAGAATGATTGAAGAGGTTGATCGGGGAAGGTTTTTTTTCGTTAAGAGAGTGATTGAAGAGGTCGATGGGGAAGGGTTTATAACCTAAGAGGCCAAGGAAGAGCTCATTTGCAACTATTGCATTGTGAGAGAGAGAGAGAGAGACCTATTGCCCGCATCGGATTGATCAATTCACCCAGGCATTTTTAGCACATTACAAGTATGCACAACTCTTCTTCCTTATCTCTAGCTTTGATCTAGAGGTGCTTGCTTTGGGGCATGTGGTGAATTGTGTGATTTGAGCAATTTATAATTGTGTCGGCCAAAATTGCATTGTGTTTGAGCCATCCGAGTGATAGCAATTTTGGGCCGAGTCCCAGAATCAGCCCTCGACCCTCCTGTATTCGGCCATTCGGCCCACTACCACTCAAAGACCCAGTGCTCAATCCACTTGATTTGGCCCTCAACCTATCCAAATCAACCATTTAGACCAACTTGGCATTCGGCCCACTTGATTCAGTCTAAACACTCGGCCCTCAGACAACCCACTCGGATGGTCTGAATTGAACATTTGGCCCAATTGTGTTTTTCCCATTCTCATTCAGCCCACTCCAAGGTCTCTAGATTTCAAGCACAAAGTGGTGGCAGAGCTCTTATGGTTAGTACAATCCAACCTATTTGAAGAGCTCAGAAAAACTACATCAACATTAACTGTCAAGAATCGCGTGGTGGGGGGACTTGCTCAAGATGCTGCACCAAACACACACAGAATGCACAAGGAGAAGCTCGCTCAAGAGACAAGAAGAGAGATGGAGGCCAAAACGTTTTCTTGCTGGTTTCTTCTTCTTCTTCCACACTCTTTACAATGTACACAAAGTATAGATAAGATACAACATAAAGGAAAGTGGCCTACTAAGTCAAGCAATGCATAACCGACTACACTAGTCGACTGGCGCTATAACTATGCCAGCTGTAAATAGGTGTAACAACCTGAATATAATAAGTAATGAGTCAGTGGCCATGTGAGAGTCATAATGACCACCGACGTGCTAAGTGTAGACGTGTGGACCCATCTAACCAGGCGGTCCATCATCAATGTCCGCATGTGTTGAGCTTGTCATCTCAACACTCCCCCTCAAGCTCAACTGCATCTCTGCAACTCCAAGTAAGCTTCGAAACTTTTGAAGCTTCTCTGTACCCAATGCCTTTGTGAAGATGTCAGCTATCTGATCCTGTGTGCTGACATACACCAAGTCAATCTCACCTGCTAGTACCTTCTCTCTCACAAAGTGGTAGTGTACCTCAATATTTTTTGTCCTGGCATGGAACATAGGGTTCCTAGCCAACTATATACTGCTCATGTTGTCACAATAAATGACAACTCGACCTTCCACCTGCACATCTAAATCAGCCAATAACTTTTGTAGCCATACTACCTCACATGCTGCAACAGCAGCACCTCTATACTCAGCCTGTGTACTCGACAAAGCAACTGTAGATTGCTTTTTGCTGCTCCAAGCAACTGCTGCACTACCAAGAGAGAACATGTATCCGCTGGTAGATCTTCTATCAGACATACTACCAGCCCAATCTGAATCTGTGTATCCAAACACCTGTACATTTGTACCTACCTCATAGAAAAGTCCATAATGTAATGTGGACTTCACATATCTCAATATGTGTCTCACTGCATCCAAATGTGGCTTTCTAGGTACTTGCATAAACTGACTCACAAGACCAACAGCGTAGCTCAAGTTTGGCCTTGTAATGGTCATGTAGATCAAACTCCCCACTATCCTCCTGAACATAGTAGGGACTTCTATCTCATCCCAACATCAGCACTCAACTTTACATTCTGCTCCAATGGGACTGAAAGTGGTTTGCATGCTGTCATACCATACTTGGACAACATATCCAAGCCATACTGTCTTTGGGACAGCCATATACCATCATCACATCTGATCACCTCAATGCCAAGGAAGTACTTAGCTCACCTAAATCCTTCATTTCAAACTTCTTCTTCAAGAAATCCTTGACTTCAGCAATCCCACTATCACTATCACTTGTAATAATCAAGTCATCCACATAGATGACTATGATAACCGAACCTGCATCTCCCTTTCTCACATAAAGTGAGTGATCAGCATTAGAAACATAAAAGCCAATATTGACAAGATACTCTCTGATCTTGTCAGACCATGCTCTAGGTGCTTTCTTGAGCCCATAGAGCACCTTCTTCAACCTGCACACATACGTGGGATGCTCTAAATCTTCATAACCTGCTGGTTGATCCATATACACTTCTTCCTGCAAATCACCATGCAAGAAGGCATTCTTCACATACATTTGCTGCAACCTCCAACCTTTGGCTACTGCCAAAGCAATCACACATCTGACAGTTGCCATCCTAGCAACTGGACTGAAGGTTTCATCATAATCTATGCCATATGTCTAGGCATAGCCTTTTACAACCAGCCTAGCTTTGTACCTACTAATAGAACCATCTGCATTGTGCTTAATCTTATAAACCCACTTACATCCAATAGCTTTCTTTCCCTTCGGCAATGAGACTAGATCCCAAGTCTTATTGGCCTCTAATGCAGCCATCTCCTCATCCATTGCTGCATCCCAATGAGCATGACCAACAGCCTCCTCAAAACATGTGGGCTCATATTCTTTTCAGCCATGCAATATGCTTGTTTTTCCTTTCTGCAACCCCATTTTGATGTGGGGTATACCTACATGTGAACTGTCTCTTTATCCCATGAGACCTCAGAAAATCACTGAACTCATTCGAGAGGTACTCTCGCCCTCTATCTGACCTCAAGCACTTTACTTTCAAGCCTATTTCTCTTTCAATTGCAGCCTTGAAAGTTCTAAAGTGCTCAAACGCTTCACTCTTTTCCTTCATAAAATATACCCACAGCTTTCTAGAACAATCATCAATGAATGTGACAAAGTATGAACTGCCTCCAAGAGATAATTTTGTGTAGGCCCCCAAATGTCTATATGCACAACATCAAGGATATTTCTGCTTACATCTCTGTCATGTGAAAAGGGTTGTCTTGCCTGCTTACCAAACTGACATGCTTTGCATACCTTCTGAAATTCTACAACTCTAAATGTAGGCAAACCTGTAACCAACCCTTTGGACTGCATTAATTTCAGCCTTTGTACATTTGCATGTCCAATGCATTTGTGCCAAATTTCAATATCTGCAACAACACCTTTTCCTTTAGCATACATAGCAGCATTCATAGTAGGAATTCCAGCATCCAGAGTAAACATACGTCCAACTCTACTTCCCTTTGCTACCAACTTGCACTTGTCATTGAAGTCTTCTACAAAGCAGCCATTTGCATTAAATCTGACTTGCAGCCCTTGCTCTACCATTTGACCGACTGACACCAAGTTCTTTGTAATAGATGGCACATGTAATACATCTGAAAGACTCTTTGTCTTACCATCATGCAAGGACAAGGAAACTTTTCCAATGTGTTAAATTGGGTGGCATAAATCATCACCCCTCTGCACATAACCTGCATTTTGCAAATCCTGCATCTCTCCAAACCATTCTGCATGGCTGGTCATATGATTGGATGCACTTGAATCAACATACCAAACATCATCATGTGTTCCCTTTCCTGTAACAGCATTCAGCATATGCTGCATAACAAATAGACGTTCATTTTTGTCTTCATTCTGTCGTGAAGACGATGCATAGTTTCCTTGCTGCAACTTACCACTGCGAATATCATCTTTCTTAGCATAACATTGGGCTGCAATATGACCTATTTTTCCATAGTAGTGACACACAATACCAGAGTTGTTAGAATCTCTGTTCTGCCATCCACCTCTTCCTCTAAAGCTCCCCCTACCTCTAAAGTTACCACGACCTCCTGAAACCTGCATATCTCCAAATTGCTGATTCAATCTATTTTGCTGGTTATCATTACCACGTCCTGTACCACGGCCTCTTGAAGAGAACCTGCCACGTCCCCTTCCTGAACTGGAGTAGAAAGCTTGGACCAGTTCACCACTTCTTTCAGATGTCTCACTCTACATGTTTATCTCTTCAGTGATCATAAGGGAGACCAACTCATCAAAATCTGAAAATGGCTTTCTGACATATACGGAAGTTACAAAAAACTTCCAAGCCTTTTCATTGTTAAGTCCACCCAAGGTAGACGACACCAAATCATCATCATCGAGCATTGCATCAATCGCTGCCAATGCATCTGCAATGCTCCTTATCTTCAGTGCATACTCATTGATAGACATCTTCCCTTTCTTCAATGTATTCAACTCTTGCTTGAGTTGAATCTTTCATGCCTTTGTATTTACGGAAAACATACTTTCAAGTATGGTCCAAGCTGCATAGGAATTCTCTACATTTCTAATATGTCCCAACATATTATTGTCAATTACTACAGATAGCCAATACATGACCTTCTTGTCTTTTGCATTCCATTCCTTCCGTGCCTTTGTCTCTTCTGCAGTTGGAGGGTCACTCACCTCCGGCTCCTTTTCTTCACTTGAAACAAACTCGTAGAGGCCTTTTCCAATAAGGAAGTTCGTGACACGGAACTTCCATGAAGGGTAGTTGTTCTTGTCGAGCTTCTCAATGATGGGGCTTCCACTGTTCTCTGCCATTATCACAAAACTAATACCAAACAGCAAGCAAATCTTCTGCAATCCTCAACCTGTAGTGCACAGTAATACACCAGACAGCCTTTTTCACTGTCTGCTCAACAATACATGTAATCTGCAACCTGTTTACAGATAAACCTTATGTTTGCTTCCTGCAAACACCTCAAGAATTACAGATTCGCAATCTGTAACCTGTGCACCCACTTTTGGTCAAAATAGCCGAAATCATAGTGTATCCTGAAACTGCTGTCTGCAACCTTGCGGCCCTAAAACGGGGCCTAAAACGGCCTCAGATGCCCAAAATAACTGCGGATAGCCCTATAAGGCTGATCTGCAAAATACACAGCGCTCTTCGCACACACCAAATCTCACTGCAATCTGAGATTTTTGCTCTACCCTGCTTCCGGTGCCTCCACAGGCACTATCCAAGAGAAAGAGTGGAAGGATGGGAGAGCTTCTTACCCATGGCTTGCTTGCTCGAACCTTGCTTCTTCTCCTTCACTTCAGCCTTCGAAATCAGCCTCTCTCAGTGGCGCGGCTCTAATACCATGTCAAGAATCGCATGGTGGGGGGACTTGCTCAAGATGCTGCGCCAAACACACATAGAATGCACAAGGAGAAGCTCACTCAAGAGACAAGAAGAGAGATGGAGGCCAAAATATTTTCTTGCTGGTTTCTTCTTCTTCTTCCATACTCTTTACAATGTACACAAAGTATAGATAAGATACAATATAAAGGAAAGTAGCCTACTAAGTCAAATAATGCATAACTGACTACACTAGTCGACTGGCGCTATAACTATGCCAGCTGTAAATAGGTGTAACAACCTGAATATAATAAGTAATGAGTCAGTGGCCATGTGAGAGTCATAATGACCACCGACTTGCTAAGTGACCCATCTAACCAGGCGGTCCATCATCAATGTCCACATGTGTTGAGCTTGTCATCTCAACATTAACACTTGAATTGAGCAAAATGGAGCCTCAAGAGGAGAAATGAGTTGCCTTTCCAAAGGATATTGCTCATGTTGTGGGACTTTTGAAGGCTTTTGCAAAGAAAAATGATCTATTCAAGGCACAAGTCTACATGAGGACATTTGCAAACGAGGGTTTCTTGAAATAACCCCCTATGTTGGAAGCACTTTAATAATTATTTATGCTAAATGTGGTGCTCTTGCAAAATCATAAGTGCTTGACAAAGGTACTATTTATGATAGATTCCCTTGGACTGCACTCATTGCAGGATATACACAAAATGGCCATAGTGATGAAGCTCTAAATTGCTTTGATAAGATGTGGTACAAAGGCCACTTTCCTAATTCAATCACCCTTTACATGTGCATTGAAAGCCTGCTATACCAGCATAGGAGCACTTGATAAGGGGAAAAATTTTCATGATGAGATTGTCAGATTAATGTTGTTGGAGAAATATACTATACTCAGCTGGGAAAAGCACAAGCAGTGTTGAATGAGCTTCCTGTCCAAGATGTATTCACTTGGAATGCACTAATTGCAGGTTATACGCAACTAATCCCTTCCAAGCTCCTGCAAAACCCAGCTTCCAACAGGCAAAGTATATGCCTTGGGCTTTGCCCATAGCCATGAAATATTGTAAGAACCTTGCCCAAGTTCTGACACGCAAAAGGAATACATGAAAGACATCCCCATCTTCATCCTCACCCTCACTCTCCATTGATCTTGCAGTAGAGCACAAAGAGCAGAGAATAAGAATCAAGAAAGAAGTTGTGCCAAGCGAGAGAGAGGAAGAAAGGACCGTATGCATGGGTTGATAAAGGAAGAGAGAAGTTACAACTTCCTCAACCACCCACAATCACGACTGTTCTTTCCTTCTTTCTTTTCTTTATTCAAAATGAGAACATTTACATGATTTTTGAACCTTAGGCTTAGGCTTTCAATTTTGTGTATACATGGCTATATCTTTGAGCTTTATAAACCAAAGGAAGAGAGGTTTTGTATGCATTGGCATTAAAATGTGTAGACCCACTAATGAGCCAACAACATTTACAAAATATGACATTAAGCATTTTACAAAGATGTGTATGCCAAAAATTTTGGATAAAAGGAAATATTTTGTCGATGAAGAACCACATTCTTTTAGCCTTTTTGGTGATAAAATCGGAGGCTATCATTCCTCCCCCACTTAGCTTGTGAGCTCCCGCGAACACTTTGAAAAGACACTTTGCCTTGAAATAAGCACCATATGTTGATGAAGAAACTACAAACCTTCACTTCACTTCACTTCAAATTGGACCACCTCAATCGGTACCCGTCCAAAGACACCATATTCTTCACACTCATCTTTAACTTTTTCTTCACACCAACACTTGTAAAAATCTCCAAATTTCACTTCAAAAAGAGCAAGGCAAAATACCCTTAGCAAAATAACACAAGTATGCCCACAATCTTGAGCCAAGGAAGGAATGAGAAGCACCACATTGAAGCACATTGTCTACTAATCCATAGGAAAGACCATGGATTAATTTCCCCGAAAAAAAAATCGATCTTGTAGTATACCCTCGCAGAAGATAAAACTTGAAGAGCTCCACCCGATACATGCAATAGTGTATATCTGCCTTTCATTAGTTGAGCTTTAATGTATTGCCTTTTAGTTTTATGGTGTATAGAAGATAAAGAAAGAATGTAGGAATTGTGGCCGCCATGAGGGTTCCTTCAAGAGGCAAAGGATCAGGAAAATAATCAAGGAGGACAGATGAAGCATGGCGAGATGTTATCGTATTCTTCTTCTTCATAACAAATCCATCCACACAAGGGCTGTTGTATGATGACGATGATGCTGCAACAGCTACGCACCTCCATCCCCTTCCCCTCTCGATGTGCACATCTGCAACTAGTCTACCGATGTCGGGGGAACGCCGCTACCTGTGCTTCCGCTTCTTCCACTTCCTCCATTGCCATCCTTCTCATTGCATTTTTTATTTCACCTTCTTGTACCATCTTCCTTTTGTGAAATCTTTGCATACTCCACCATTGGGCAACATCGTGCTCCTCATCTCAGATCCAACAGGCTTCCATGGCAAGATTGAAGATCCGCACATGTTGTTCCGCACAAATCACAAGCTTGGCGCTTTGAACCTGTAGCATCTTCGTTCTCTGGCTTGTCACCCAATCAATACAGCAGCAACTGCCTTGAAATTCCAAACCCTTCTCTGCTTCCTTGCTTAAGTCCATGCCCCCTGGCTTTCTTTTCTTGCATCGCTCATGGCTTAGTTGCTCCCGGCAGACGCACCAATGAATAATCCCTTCCAAGCTCCTGCAAAACCCAGCTTCCAACAGGCAAAGTATATGCCTTGGGCTTTGCCCATAGCCATGAAATATTGTAAGAACCTTGCCCAAGTTCTGACACGCAAAAGGAATACATGAAAGACATCCCCATCTTCATCCTCACCCTCACTCTCCATTGATCTTGCAGTAGAGCACAAAGAGCAGAGAATAAGAATCAAGAAAGAAGTTGTGCCAAGCGAGAGAGAGGAAGAAAGGACCGTATGCATGGGTTGATAAAGGAAGAGAGAAGTTACAACTTCCTCAACCACCCACAATCACGACTGTTCTTTCCTTCTTTCTTTTCTTTATTCAAAATGAGAACATTTACATGATTTTTGAACCTTAGGCTTAGGCTTTCAATTTTGTGTATACATGGCTATATCTTTGAGCTTTATAAACCAAAGGAAGAGAGGTTTTGTATGCATTGGCATTAAAATGTGTAGACCCACTAATGAGCCAACAACATTTACAAAATATGACATTAAGCATTTTACAAAGATGTGTATGCCAAAAATTTTGGATAAAAGGAAATATTTTGTCGATGAAGAACCACATTCTTTTAGCCTTTTTGGTGATAAAATCGGAGGCTATCAGCAACATGGGCAAGGCAAAGAAGCAATGAAATGTTTCAATAAGATGCAACATGAGGGACACTCCCCATTGTAGTCACCTTTATTTATGCCTTGAAAGCATGTGCCAGTGTAGGAACACTTGACAAGGGCAAACAAAATTTTTATGGGATTGTTAGACTTGCGTGGCTAGGGAGAAATGTTGTGCTTGGCAATGCTTTGGTGGCCATAACTCTCTCTCTCTCCACAATAACTCACCCACTCTCCCTCCCTCCCTTTCTCTCTAAATTTATTAAATTAAAAAATAATAATTTACTCTCCCTCTTTACTCCCCCGCATGTTCTCTCTCTCTCTCTCTCTCTCTCTCTCTCTCTCTCTCTCTCTCTCTCTCTCTCTCTCTCTCTCTCTCTCTCTCTCCCTCCCCCTTGTCTCATTCTTTGGCAATAGTTTGTTCTAATGGCATCAAGGTTGTTCCTTGGCTGTCTATCATCAAGTTACAGTGTACATTAGCCAATATTGTTGCATGCCTATTTCCTACTCATTGAGTTGCTCGTGGACCTGCTTGTGGATGATGGATCCTTGTGCATCAAGTTACTATTGGCGCCTACTTGTGGATGATGGCTCGATGCTCATCATGCTTCTCGTGGACCTGCTGACAACCTTGTGCAGATAGCACCTCTCATCTAGCCCAACTCCAGTAACAGCCTCCTGATCACAATGTAAAATGTTTGTCTTTTTCTTGAATCAAATCATCAAAGGAGATGCGTCAAATGTTTTAATTTTTAAAATCTAATTTAATAAGTGACCAAGACCTAAGTAATCAAGGACTAATCCTTGTGCTCCCTAGTGACCTGTGAGGGTAAAGGCAAAGACATAGTCGTTGGGAAGTTCCTGATTGGACATGGTCATCCAATCCCTCTCAAGGACTTTATTTTGAAAATATTAAAGAAGGAAAATGTCTTTAGTAAGTTTGATTTGAAGTTTGGTTTTTGGCAATTGCCCATTAAAGCCAAATACCACTACAAGACCACCTTCTATGTGCCTCAAGAGCACTACCAATGGATTGTCTTATCTTTTGGGATCAAAATAACTTCTACTAAGTTTCAAGAATGGACGGATTCCATACTTGGCAAGTTTCCTTTCTGCTTGATATATATTGATGACATACTTGTGTTCTCAGACACAATTCAAGAACATTTGGAACATCTCTCCCAGTTTGCAAAGGCCATTGAAGATGCAAGAATGATTTTATCTCCAACAAAATCTATAATGTTCCAAACGATAGTGGAAATTTTGGGTATAGAAATCAATCATGGAAAAATTAAATTGCAAGAGCATCTGATCACAAAAATCCTTGATATGCCAGACACTTTGACCAGTGTAAAGCAACTTCAATAGTTTCTAGGTTGCTTAAATTGGATCAATTCTTCAACTCCTAATATTGCCAATTACTCAAATGATTTATATCCTCTCCTCTGAAAAGATAATTTCCATTGGCAATCCATCCATACACTGGCAATACAAAATATTAAAAATATAATTAACCATCCTCCTCCTTTACACCAGCCAATTGGCCTTCCATTAATCTTGTATACAGATGCCTTCGACTCAATGTGGGGAGCATACTTATGCGAATAAGAATCTTCAATATTGTACCCTTGTAGATATGCTTCAGGCATATTATCTAGCATGCAAAAGAACTACCCTTACTAACAGCAGGAGATATTGGCTATGATCAAAGCCATCAAAGCCTTCAGATTCTTCATAGAATTTGTTCCCTTCACAATCCATACTGATTTGAAGCATGTTTCGGGATGCTTGACTGAGAAAGCTTTTGATGAAATTGGGAATAAAAGACTTTTAAGATTGTCACTTTTTTTTAATGCCCTAGACGTCACTTTTGAACATGTGCTTGGCATCCAGAATACTATGGCAAACCTCTTATCCTGAAAGCCACCTTGAAACCTCAAAAGATAAAGTGTTGTACAATATTCCTTTTTGATTGTATACTATATTTTGATTGTTCCGACCAAAAGACATCAAATTGCTCACATCACCCCGCACTTCTGAGATACCTTCTTATCTCTTTACGTGAAAAGCTTTGCAACCCAAACTCAAGCCTATAAATACTTCCTTTTGTATCATTCTTTATAAGCGAATACAAGAAAATAGAAGAGAATAGTAGAAAATTGTCTCAGAGAGCATTTCATCTCAAGTTCTAATCTTCTTTGAAGCCTTCTCAAGCCTTCTCAATTGTCTCACATTTAGTACACTGCACTCTCTTGGTTCCACTCTATGTTTCACTCTGTGTCTTGTGTTTCTTTGTCTTGTGATCCTCCTTCTGTTGCGTTCACCCTGTGTTTGGTATCAGAGCCATTACACTTACCAACTTGAGAGAAGCAAGGTCGTCAGTGACACTAAGAGGTTTAGCTCGTGTTTAGGCAGTGGAGGCTTTGTGTGTGCCATGTTTATCGCTTTTGAGCATTAATCCCTCTATAGTCTAGTAATCCCTCATGGCTTCTTCCAAGCAAGCTGGAAACATGTTTTCCTCTCTCTTCAAGACGTTGTCTAAATGATACAAGTCGTTGGGAAACTCCACAATCATCATGGACAAATCTCAGCCCAATTCCAAGTGGATTTTACTAGAAATAGGTGCATCCCAAATCTATGGTGAGAATCAAATTTTCAAATTAAAAGCTTCAACTATGTATATCGAAGATCAGGGAATTCTCATAGTAGGAGATTCACTCTCTGAAGACTAGCATGTTAATTTGCTATCGCTTGTGTATTCCAAAATTCAAAAACACAAAAACAAAAATGATTATCCATACATTCACTTAGGTTACATAGCTATTGGAATTAATATCCCTTTGTTTCGTTGTGGTTTGAATGCTTCATGCATGGTTGCAGTATTAGATATCGGTCATCTTAATCTGCATGATATGATAGTAGGTTCAACAATTTCACCTTTATCCAATGGCCTAATTTACTTTGAATTGCGCCCCAATTATGTAATTGCCATGGACGACCCTTACTTTTCAGAGTTACTAATGCTTCACATTAGGACTATGGGTCTACAGATGAAGGTGTCCTCCGCCCATCTTGCCATACAATACAGGATGGTATTTAGGTGTATGTCTTTAGCCATACCTAGAGTAGTAGAAGGTGTCAACTCCTCTCAGGAAAAAGGTTAGACTATCATCATGAAGTCTGATGAAATTACACAGAGGTTTTTACATGGCTGTGTAAATTGGTTAGAGATAGAGTTGCCACATGAATGGAAGCTTGATATTTCCTCTATAAAGAAAAAGGAATTGTTACCTCCCAAAGTATTAAGGTGCAGAAAATCAAGGGAAAGATATTGCTACTTCCCCAAAAATAGATAACTCACACTCCTGCTCTAGAACAACCACTTCAAAAACCTTCAATGCAACCACAACTAAGGATTTCTCCTTTACAGAAGGCTAACATTCTAAAATTCCATACTCATCCATGCTCACATGATCAAAATTTTCATGGTGTCTGTTAGCACTACAAAAAGCTGATTGAAAAAGCATCTTCTTCATCATCTTTTGTGCTCAATGTAATTCAAGAGTTTGAGTATGAGAGTAACCAATACAAGGCTCCTCCATATATACGCCCTCAAGATATTACTTCTTGGACTGCAGAAATCCAAGCAATGAATTGGAATCATCTTGCTTTAACATGCTTGATAGAAAATATGGAATCACTTTAGCAAATATCAGATCAGCTGCTTGTATTATGTCAATAAATGCAAAAATCTACAACAACAAGGTCGGCCCCAATATTGCCTGCTAATGCTACTTCTTCAAATGTTCCTAAATTCAACACTATAATAGATTGTTCAAGCTTTTCAAACAAGAGATTACAGAAGGGATGGACTTCCCATTTCTCTTCCCCTTCTTCAGGTACATTAAATGTACATCAAATTTCTTCCTCCTCTAAAGGTAAAGAAAAGATGATAATACCCACATGAGAATGAACTTCTAGATCTGTCAATACTCCTCCAGTTACTGCCCCAATACCATATAAAGATCTTTATTGATATGAAGATCTTGACTTGACTGAAGAAGAGTATGCAGATGATCTACTTCAAGAAATGCATCACATATACTGTCCCATGCAAGCAGACGTACAAAAACAACCTATTGGCACTTGGCTATATTAGAAGACACTTCAACTTGGCCACACTGCCACTGAATTAGCTAAATACCTAGAATTCATGTTCCTGGACTAGTCAGACAAAGACTACCAAATTTCAATTCAATGCCAAAGAGAAGCCAACAAGGTACTAGATCAAATGCCCCTTTGTATAGATCCAAAAAACAAATATAAAGATGAATTCATGAGGCATGTAGAAGGAAGATTGGATTCAATGTTTATTTATGTCCCTCCAACAGAGCAGCTTGGTATTACCATGACCAAGATTTTTTCCAAAGAAATGCCGCATATACCTCTCTTCATCAGATGAGGATGGAGATAGTGTGATTGAAGATGATTTTGTTCCTATCAATCCACACAGACTACAGACTTCCCCTACTTTAGTGCTTCATGCCCAAATGAATGCACATTTTGTAAGTAAAAAGTCTTCTAAAATAGCTCCTATTAATATGTCTGTACTAGTGAATGATGCATCCTCTACCTCTACATCAAAACCCTCCTATAACAATTTCTACAAGAAGATACAAGTTCCAAAAAAAGTAGGCTCTTTTCCAATATGCTCAATTGATGGAAAGTCACCTGAGGAGATTAAGCTCCTAATTTACATGATGTATGCCTACATCGGTTAGAAGATGGTAGAAAATCCATAAACTAACAGAGTCGACATTCTCAATGCCATGACCCATGGTTTTGTAGGTGGTTTGAAGCAATGGTGGGTTTCCATACACCCATAAGTAAAAATGGCTATAGTTCAACATGCCAACCCTCTACAAATATTCTTTGACTTACTACTAGGAGATTTAGTAGGTAACAAACTTGTTGATGTATTAGAAGATAGAGAAGCCTTTTTCAAGACAAAGTTGTGTGATCCAAGGATGTACAATGAGTACCTAATCTATATGAGAGACCTGCTATATGAAGGACTTGGCACGCACAACAACTCCATGAAAGAACACCTGGTATGTTCTTTTCCTGAGCCAATTCCATTCTCTTGTAAGCAGAAAATGAAGGATGAGAATAGGGACTTCACCGATAGTGTTGGTCAGATCATCCAGACCATAGAGCAAACTATCAAAGTGGTATGTCATCATCAAAAGATGACACAACTCAACCAAAAGTTTCCACAATGTATTTGTAAGACTGCTTCCAAGTTTGATGCTGATTTCGACTGTGGGAAATGTAGTTGCGATACTACTTATACAGATTTCCCAATTCCAATGGTTGGTATGCAATTGAAAAATATGCCCCAATTCTCACTTTTTTGTTGATGCCTTATTGGATACAGGATCTAGGATCCAGTTTAACAATAGCTCCATTTGAACTTTTTTCTAAGAGTTTTATAAAGGCTACGACTCCAATTATAGTGGAGTTATCTAATAATAAGAAGATTACCCTCATTCATGTCACACATGCATACCTCCATCTTGGTACAATCAAAGTTCCTATTGAACTCGTCAACTGGATTTCAATAGGAACTTTGACTGTACCAAGATGGAGGTACATGAATGAGGGTAATCTTCTTATTATTAAATAAATCCACTATAATTGTAGTAGCCTTTATACAACTCTTAGGAAAGAGTTCAAATGGAATTATTGTTAAATTGGATCATGTATCTAGTAAGGCATCAACAAAAAGTGAGAATTGGGGCATATTTTTCAATACACAAACCATTGGAATTGGGTCACATGTATAAGTAGTGTCACAAACAATATTCCCAAATTGATTGTATATTATATTTTGTTCCCGCAAGCTTGCTGACATCAAAAGAAAAGTATTTATCATGTCATTATCTGCTTGCTATGTACGTGCAGTTATGGAAGAGAGTGATTGTAACAGCTATGTTGCAATCCTTGGTTGATGAAGATTTTCTAGTTTGTGAGGCACAAACATATTTTCTTGACCCTTCATCTTTGGTCCCAGGGTTCCAGACTTTGGTAAATCATAGGGGTTGGAGAAGAATTCTTGGTTGATTTTGTTTTTGTCTCTTTTTGTTTTTGATGAAGTGGTTGAAGTATCAGAAATCAAATGATTCTCATGAAATCTCCTTTTTCTGTTTCCCTTTTAATTTTCTTGAAAAATCATTTTTAGAGTTGAAATAAGAAGTAGAAGTAGAAGCCATAAATTTATCTCTTTTTCCTAGGAAATGTACCTCATGAGCATTAACAAGTTGGAAATTAGAGGGATGAATAGTATCATCATCTGAATCTTCAATAATATCTGATGGTGTGTCTTCATTTGTAGATTCATCTGCAGTATTCCAAGATTTATTACTGGTTGTTGATTAAGTTGTTGTTTCAAAGGATCCAGTAGATTCTTTTGCACTATCAATGTCAATTTCATTGTCATAAGAGTAACAACTTTCCATGTTAGAAGAGTAATCAGAATAGTCTTCAGAGGAGTCGGAGCCATAAAGATGCATGTTTACTTTGGTAAAGTTGGCTTGGTCTTTGCCCTTTTTACACTTAGCACGTTGGTGGTCATTATGATACTCACATGACCACTGACTTATCACTTATTATATTTAGTTTGTTACAGCTACCTACAACAGGCAAAGACATAGCGCTAATCAATTAATGTAGTCAGTTATGCACTATTTGACTTAGTAGACGAAACCAGCAAGAAAACGTTTTGGCCTCCATATCTCTTCTTGTATTCTTGAGTGAGCTTCCTCTTTCGTATACAATGTGTGTTTGGCGCAGCAGCTCAAGCAACTCCCCCCACCACGCGATTCTTAACATGGTATCAGAGCCACGCCACTGAGAGAGGCTAATTTCGAAGGTTGAAGTGAAGGAGAAGAAGCAAGGTTCGAGCAAGCAAGCAACGGGTAAGAAGCTCTCCCATTCTTCCATTCTCTTTCTTGGATAGTGCCTGTGGAGGCACCGGAAGCAGGGTCGAGCAAAAATCTCAGATTGTTGTGAGATTTGGTGTACAAGAAAATCACTTTATATTCTGAAAATTAGCCCTTCAGGGCCTTCTTACAGTTATTTTAGGTGTTTGAGGCCGTTTCAGGCCCCGTTTTAGAGCCGCAAGGTTGCGGATAGCAGTTTCAGGGTACACTGTAATTTCGGCTGTACTGACCGAAAGTGGGTGCGCAGGTTACAGATTGCAAATCTCTAATTTTTGAGGTGTTTGCAGGAAGCAAACATAAGGTTTATCTGTAAACAGGTTGCATATTACATGTACTATTGAGCAATTAGTGAAAAAGGTTGCTTGGTATTTTGATGTGCACGTGTTGTGAAAGATTGCAGAAGACTAGATTGTTGTGTTATATCCTTGTTTGTGATAATGGCAGAGAATAGTGGAAATCCCATTATTGAGAAGCGCAATAAGAACAACTACCCTTCATGGAAGTTCCGTGTGACGAACTTCCCCATTGGAAAAGGCTTTTATGAATTTGTTCCAGGTGAAGAAAAGGAGCCAGAGTTGGGTATCCCTCCGCACTTTTGTATAAAGACCTATGTCGTCATGCATCCACTTTGACGCTTCGTGAGAGTATATCTAAATCACATGCATCAATTACGATGAACAACTACAATGCAAAAATATATTACTTCATCTAAATCCTATGGTGTTGATTGCGATGCATCTCATATGAGCTTATTAAAGATGTGTCGTGCATTAGTAGTAAGGAAGGTTTGTACAGATGGGGGAGGCTTGCCCCTTTAACCACTTTAAAAAAAAAGTTGTGGCAAGATGGCATTTGGAAAGCAGCTCATACAACATAGGGCCTACTCAATTTGTATAAGGCAAGGTGGATTTGGATGGTGGGCTCCTAGCAGGCTGGGCAGGGAAGACCTCAATTGGGACCCAAAAGGGTAGTCCCTAGCCGCCTTGATCTCATGAATGCGTCAAAAAAATTGGTCAAATTCCTCCTTGAATCAAGCTTCCTTCTCCTCCTTTGAGCACCTAGTGCTCGAGCTTCTGGGGAGGGCCCGCACGGCCAATGTTGCCACACCTCGTGTACTCCCTTGAGCCTTCGTCCTCTTGGCTTGGGGATTTTTCAGCCTATGTCTTGGGCAGTGTCAATTGGGGACTCTTTTCAGCACGCACCTCTTTAGAGTAGGCACGTAGCATTCTGGTGGGGGCGTTAGTGTCTTATGCTCCCTCCGATAGTGGAGAGCTTCCTTGCAGGCCAGCTGCACTATGTGGTCCATGACTACTACTGTAGGGGAACCTGCAAAATGCAATCCAAGGGTTAGGCCTTGAGGCAGGATAAAACTATTTGCATGGTAGGGATTACGCAGTGGGTTATCAAGTGCATATGACAAGGAGGGGTGAGGTGAGGCATGTAGTGTTTGTTGTAGAGTGACGGCCCCCATGATGATGTTCGTTTTGCCTCCAGCCATTAGTAGATCTTGGCTTATGCTAAGTTGCATGGACTGGTTGTCATGGAGTGGGGTAGGGCTCATCCCCAGAAGGATAGACCGGAAAGGGAAAAGGTGTATAGACAGGGACGGTGCCCCATCTCTACACCATCAGAGATGCTGGTCAGGGCTTCCTATGGTGGTAATGAGGGTTGCATGCCCTCCACTTGGAGGCGGGAATGATCACATGACTTCTAAATGTGTGGTGAGAGGAGAACCTGAGGAGCTCAGCTTGTCAAACCCAACTCTTCTCCTTGCGCTTGACTATCATTGCTTGTGTGTGTTGATATTATCTATATAGGGTCACAAAAATCATTGATTATTTATGTACATATTTACGAATCCATGTCACTTCATGAGGATAAAAACCAATTGTAGAACTCCGGATTGTACTGGAGTGTGGCACACACATCCAGTACTCGTGGTAGCTTACTCAATAATAATAGATATTTTGCAACATCGAGTAGCATGGTACCTTCTTCGAGTCTACTGGCAACATGTAACTCCTCCTCAGTGAGAACCTTATCAGCCAGAGAGTTCTCTTGGCTAGTTCCAACTAAGTTCATACCCCAAATGGTAGTTAGCACTCGAAAGGAAGTTGGTGACACATAGGTCGGGTCTCTTTGAGTCCACCATTTGGCCAATCACTCCTCTGAGACTGTCATAATTTGGGCTCCTAGTTCGACCATTGCAACACGATTTTCAAACCAATGTTTTTCAAATTGACTTGGACCCTCTGATTGTCGCTTTAGTTGCTCTATCTCTAAGAGATTTGGTTGGCAAAGAGCACGTCATTGAATGTTACAGTTAAGCATAGTTCGTCGGCTTCCTCATCAAAGGTGAGTCACATGCGTTCATGTAGGAGCCTGTCATAGTGCTCGTCAAGATGTTCTTGCTCTTCCTAGGATAGGGAAATGGCAAGTATTCTTCAAGCTGATCCTTAGGGATTGCACCCATGTCTAGGACATAGACATGTGCAAACACCTTGAGCTTAGCATCCAACCTAGTTAAGCATTTTGTGGCACTTCTATGTTCAATGAGGGCCTGCTTGGTTGTTATCTCATGCAAGGTTCTAGGAGTTTCCCTAGGCTTTAGCATAGCTGGGGGCTCATGCCTAGATGAGCAAGATTGGTCAACACTAGGATTGCTTATGCTCTAAGGGTTTGTGCATTTTTCCTGAGGTTTTGTTACTATTGTGTCATGGTTCTCCTCGGATGCGACTGGTATAGATTTGTCACCCAGTTGTATCCACTCTTGATTGGTCAATGTGAGTTCTATTGTTGGTGGATTGAGTGTTGCAAGAAATCACTAATGATGATGGTCGCTTTGACTTATCAGAACACACGGATGTGTTTAAGGTTTCACCGCTGTTAGGGAGATGGCAATGGGTTCATTGGTGGATGGGCCTGATGTTTTATTCCATAGCTCTTCAGTGCTTTTGGTCTCAATCTTATTGGCGTCTACCACCACTTGAAACTACCATTGTTTTCGTTGTTTTATCCTCTTTTTCTTGGGAAATTGCAGTGTCTTCTTTAAGAACTCAGGACCCTAAGCTAGGTGAGTCGTTGATGTGCTTGGCTAGTCCTTAGCACTCTCTTTCTCTGGTGTGCTCTCATGGGATTTAACTACGACCTATTGAACACCCTTGCTAGGTTGATTGGTCGGATGCGCCATCTCCTTGGCCACATCTTTGAGAAGTTTCTCCTCAAGCCTAGGCTTTAGGTGCTTTGGAAGTGCTAGAGTTTTCAAGGGTGCTGGCTGTGGCACCTTCTCCACAAGTGAACTACTAAGAACACGTTCCGCAAGGGGCATTGTCACGGCCAAGGGCTATGACTGCTGTGATCCCTGATTGGAAGTAGTGGTAGCTCGTTCAGTGGGCTGGCTACTATTGGTGGATTGCGGTGTCAAGTCCTTAGGCCAGTTGGAAGTGGTCATGTCTTTTGTTGCCCTTTGAGCATTCACTTGTGTAGATTGAGCATCAGTTGAGCTAGCCATGGTGGATTTCACAGCCATATCCTTGGGTGGAGAGCTACGAGTGGTGTCATGTTCCACCTCTTGGACATTTGGAAGCTTAGCTGGAGATAGAAATTGGGATTGAGCAACTGCACTTGATGACTATTGTTGTGCTTCCTGTGTCCGTTTAGGGAAAGAGGGTATAGGAGACTTGGGACTCCTAAGTGGCTTTGACACTGGCTGGAAGATTTTCTCATGGCTACTAGGCGATTGTGCCATTTGCTTTGTCAAGCAATCAGCCTTCTTATGAGTAGCATTGTGCCTGTGGTGCTCATTATCCTCTTGGGAAGTCAAAAGCTCCTTAAGCACTAGTGGTCTTTGTGCATGCTCAATGGTTACATCTGACATCTGCTTATTAAGCATGCTAGGATGAGGCTCTTCCTTTCAAACACTCATGTTTGGTTTCTTGCCCTGAGACCTAGAGTTTCTCTTAGATTTCCTCCTGTGCTTCTTTGCTTTTGATGCAAGCTGGCCTCCAGCTGATAGAGGTGGTTTAGCAGGGGGTTTTGGTACCCAAATCGATTGGTTACCTACATAATACCCTTGAGAACATAGCAACGCTTTGGATATCCATCTTGGCGTTGTGCTAGCTCTCCATCGATGCCTTCATCTATAAGGCTTGGGCTTCTTTTGGGGTCTTCTACAATATTTGTAAGTCCAACGCCCGTCCTTGGCATTGTCTTCTGACCTTCTTGTTTCAAGCATGGCCTCACTCACTGGTTCTCGTTGTTCAACCTGTGCTTGTATAAACTCTTTCAACAGGTCCTTGCTCGCATTACTAGGCTTGCCTGTTATGTCAGCACCTTCCTTGCCTTTCCCTCGAGGTTTGATGAGGTCACCCTTGCTAAAGGTTGTGACTATCCTCACACTTGGTAGTGTCAAGTATATCCTCTATGCTACATAATCAGCCTCACACTTGGTCGCCCTTTTGAGGGGTCTTCCTAGGAGGGTTTCCTTTCCACAATTAGCACTATTTGGAGGAACATGAAGTAGGATAGGCAAGCTCTCAGTTTCAATTGTCGCGAGGATTTTGCACTTCTCTATAAGTGCTTGTGGGTGTCCCCCGTAAGGACTAAGATTTGCATTAGTCGGTGTGAGCTCTGGTTGGCCTACTAGGGTACATGTTTCATAGGTCAAGATATTAAAATCTACTCCTTCATCAATCAGAGCATCGATAGTGTGCTCTCTTTTCGTGGTGAGTTTGACCCTAAGATAAGCAGGTGGTACTATGTCTTCATCTTTTGAATCTTGGCTTATAAATTTAAGCCTTCTGACAAATGCCCTTGAGTCCCCAACTGCACGACCAACCGGTTCGGGGAAAACCCTTACTTCGATGCTCAATTCGAAGAGTGCAAGCACTCAAGGCTTGAATCTGTTGGTCTCGACAATGGAACCAAAATGTGGGAGCTTTCGCTCAACCACCAAGACCCATGGACTGCTTATTGCTTCAAGCGTTCCAAGCCGAGCACTAATGGCTACCTCTCACCTAGCCAACGCACCGTCCATATCTACGAGTGTAGTGAGCTTACCTCTTGGGTAAGTTACTCATGAATATATGTGTGCATCACGTGGGTTCAAAATAAGGTGTTTTTAAAATACCATTTTTATACATGTTTTACATATAGAAGGGTGTAATATAAAGGGGCTATTGATATATTGAATAGAAAATGGTTATGTTTTATTGATGGAAAATTCATAGATAAGGATATTTATATATAGGCCTTGAACGCACGTTATGTAGAGGATATACATATAGTAACTACCCCAAGGTTTATCTCCATGCTGATCGAGTTACCTCCTCTCCCGTGCACTCCGGTAGCTCCATGATCCAAGTGCAAGCTTCAAGCAAGGTCCATCCTCAAGCTCCACACTCCAAGCTCCATTGCCGTGAGCAAGACAAGAGAAGAGAAGAGAAGAGAAGAAGAGAGGAGAAGATGGAGAGCTTCTCCTCCCCGGTCCCTCACCCTCATATACTCACTCCCTCACACTCTCACACTCCCTCTCTCAAGCACAAGCTCAAGCTAGCAAGAACAAGAAGAAGAAGAAGAGAAGGAGAGCCACTTTTGGCCACACACAAGAATGAGCTTCTCATTCACTTTTCAACTTTATATATAAAACCCTAAATCCCTTTTGGGCGATCATCCCCTTATCCCCTTTTTTATATGGCCGCCCTTTTTTCCATTGTCCTCTTATCTTCCTAGCTTCCTTTCCACTGCCCGTCTACATTTACAAATTGCATGGGTGAAAGCCCGACACTCTTAAAATAAATCATGGTGCGCATTGCACTTTTTTACAACAGTATAGACTCGCGCTTTTTCTCATGCGCATTTTTCCTTGATTTAGGACTTTTCTACACTTCTTGTGTTTCCAGATTCTTCTTGGCGTGCCTTCATCTTCTGTTTCACTTTTGCCTTGGCCTTGTCTTCTGCTTTAGATTTTCTAGCTTTTTCACCTTGTTCATTTGAGGGTTAACAATCAGCCATATTTAGGGTTCCATAAGTGGTTGAAGGACCACTGGAAGAGGTGCAGGGCATCTCCTATTTTTAGGGTACCTACAGGACAGAGTTTTTACAAAAAAAACAACAAGTATATACCAATGCACAGGTTATTCTTGAGCCCTACAGATGCCCCATAACCCTCTTCTGGTTGCTACAGTAATTTACAAGGGTTTCCTCCACTCAAGCGGTATTCCTACAAGGTCAAATAGGGTGCTTACAGGTGGTGGATAGGGTGTAAGAATTTCTTGTTCAGACCTGAAGATTCAATCACAGCAAATTTTGTCATGATCCAAATTAGAAACTTGATAGCTCCATTTGAAGAGGGGATCCTACTCTCTGATTTGAATAAAAAAATTTGGTGATCCGAAATTGGGAGCTCAAGTTATTGCTGATTTTCTGACACTAGGTATGTTGAGACATCACCCAAACAACATACAAGGGGACACTGTTTGACATTGTTCCACCCAAAGTATCCAACCCAAGTCCATATCTTTTGAAATCTATATATTTCCATATAATAAGCTTCCCATAGAGCTATTAAGCATTGGGATTGGTGCTATATTCTTAGAGAAACAGGGACTAAGTGATAAAATGTCTACCACTACACATCATTGTCTCTTAATGGCCAAGAATAAGAAGAAATATCCCATTATTGAGGCATTAAATGATGGTGTCAAAGACTTCCATGAGGATCAAAATTACACAACTGAAGCCCATAATGTTGATCAAATAGATGAAGAATTAAGCATTGGGATTTCTTACAGCACACATCAAGGACAACATGACATACATGAAGAGCATGCAGGGAATGATTATCTCTTACTGTCAAAAAGAGTTGGGACATGTCAATGAAGGCCTTTCTAAGGATTTGAAGGCTTTGAATGAAGGTTTAACACATATGAATCAAGGTTTGTTGCAAGGGATGGCACAACTAAACTAAGGAATCTCTTATTTGTAGCAAAGCAACAAATCTTTATTCCAAGAGCTCATCTCTACCATAAAGAAAATTGAAAGCAAGCCACAAAGAGAACCTCAAACTATTGAAGACTCCCATGCAATTCCCTTTGTTACTAATCCTTCCCATCCAAGCAAAGAGAAGTCTCAGCCAATTATGCACACTTTTGAAAGGGGAGAAATATCTAGAGTGAGGGGCAACCATCATCCTTCACAAATTCATGGCATTCATACCCCAAGGCCTCAGTTTAGCAACCCAAAAGATAATCATGGACATGAAGGGGAACAAGACAACACTCGATGGGATAATGATTATCATGGATGTGACCCCTTCTACGAATTTTTATCATAAGCCCTCAAATGCACAAAAAGGAAATGCAGTCAACAATCAATTTTATGAAGGTGGAAGGCATGATGAGCGAAGATCAGCTCATGACATCCCAAACCAAGAGGATGTTTCAAATAGACAACATTCATCTCATGGTTTTGGGCCACCTACTTTTAGGCAAAATTCATGGAATAAAGATTCATGGAGACAACATTCTCATGGGCAGCCATCTATAATGAAAAATAATATAAGGAAAAGATCAATATCACTGATTTCAAAGGAGATATTGCTTCACCTTCGGAATGGGAGGAGTGGATCAATAAGCTTGAGTTATACTTTACCCTTTATCCTAGAAGTGAAGAAGCCAAGATTTATTTCGTGGCCCTTCATCTTGAAGGTTATGCCCATACTTGGTGGCATTACATGCATAAGATTGGACAAAAATTTGACTCTTGGGAGGAGTTCAAGCAAGCAATGATTGATGTCTTTGTGTCTCCTTTGGAAAAAGAAAGACTTCAAAGAAGATGGTATGCATGCGCTCAAAGAGGAATGTCTGTTAGAGACTATTCAAACACTTACTTGAATCTTTCCATGTATGTTGAAGGCATTTTAGATTTTTCCAAGCTGAATAAATACATTTTTGGTCTTGATCTTGCCCTATCATCGGAGGTAGGAGCTCAACAACCAAAAACACTACATGAGGCCATACAATTGGCTGAAAGATACTCCTTGAACTAGAAAATATGGTTAAGTTTTCAACTAATCAAGAGACTCTATTTTCCATGAAAATAAGCACTAGCGCTTTTTGGAACTTGCCGCTTAAAATTGTCATGATTGCCACCGCTGCCTTCGACGAAGTCTATTTTTTCCTTAATATTCGTAATTTTTGGCTATTTTTAAGTACTTCTCGACACAAAAAATCATTTGTCATTGGCAACCACAGGATAGGGCGACTTAGCCCGTCGAATCCCATGAATAAATCTGCACAAAAACAATAAAAAAGGAGCATCAAGCTAATACAAAATAGATACACAACAAAACACATCATAGCTCATACCCTACCCCCTGACAAAACCAAGGCATGAAGTCCACGAGGAGTAGGTCCAGCATAATCTGATAGAAGGCCTGAAGCTAGTCACTAACCAACTGCTCCAACACAGCCAAGCTAAAAATAACTATCAAAGAGGTCATCCTAAGTGGTGGTCTGAACTACCTACCTAACTAAGGACAACTCAACCAGGAGATCCTCCTAGGCGAGGACTCCTATAGCCTGATCAAGAAATATTTTCTTTTAGCTCATTACTCTTCTTTTTTACGTTTTTATTTTCCATACTTGGGCATGTAAAAAGGAGGGAGCTGAGCACAGTGACCCAAGGAGAACAGGGTATCGGCCTCAGGTCCTATATTGGTATCCAAGAACCTACCAAGCCCTCGCAAAGCGACACTTAATCCTTTTCTAATGCTCACTTTTATTTTCCCTCCAACCTTCTTTTATTGTCTTTATAATATGGCAAGATGTCACCCCAAGAAAGGGCAAGGCATCGGCCCCGGGTCTTGTCTCATCCCCAATAACCTACCATGCCTTCACAAGGCGATAAACAACAGCTCAAATATTTTTCTTTATTTCCTTTTCTATTTTTATGGGGGTCAGAACCCCTTTTTACACACCTCCGGATATTCATATATTGGCTTTCAGAACTTTAGAGTTTCGTCTCTTTCCATTATTATTTTAATAGGCTTCTCTAATTACCTCACAACTAATAGGAACTCCTAGAACGGCCACCTAGCAGGTCAGCAGAACAGGGTCACTAGAACTCCCATCTAAAACAGGTCTTTCAATGCCTGACAGTGCCTTGCAGGAGGCAATGACTACTCAGACGTCCCCCAGACATACCTAACCTAAGCCTGGGACTTCATGCCTTAAGTGCTAGTCCCCAACAAGAAAGAAAACCCTTACACACACATATATCATTAATTGCTTAAGGGAAACAACTAAAAAAAAGGGGACGAAACCACTTGGAATGGCCACAAGACGCTTCTTCGCAGCAAAGGATCCCTCGAGCGACTTCGTCAATCTGTATGGCACAATCACGAAAACAACAAAGCATTAAACATACCTGCACCAAACAGAGATAGGGCCCTCTTGGCCTAAAGAAATAGCACACGTCACTGCAAACTAACGGGCCCTCTTGGCCTAAAGAGATAGATTATTAAAACTTGCAAACAACTAGCCCTCTTGGCCTAAAGAAATCAGACATTAACTACTTAAAGCAACTGGCCCTCTTGGCCTAACAGAATCAAACAAACTAGCTCATAGAGATCCCTCCTTGGAAAAAGGTAGATATACGCAAATATGCCATTCCAAGGGGAAAAATAAGGCATTCAGCCCTAAACTAAATGCATCAAGTTATGGCCCATACCTCCTGCATATATAGCAAGAAGCGTATGCATAACATGTTGTCGGATCAACCTATGGGTCCAAGATAATAGTGGTAGATGGGTCCTGGCTACTCTTTGCATTACCCATATCAACCATCTCCTGCCATATAATGCATGGTCTGATAACATCCCCCACAAGTGACCAGGTCATGTCTCATTATCAATAGCAACATCCGGACTAGGACCACAGTTGAAAAAGAGGTCCTCTTCATAAGCAAAATTAGCTAAGGTTTCCAATAACGTGGAATCACCTGAAGAGATATGCTCTCAACCTCATCAAGTAGGGTTATAGCAGTCCGATGATACATACGAAGGAGAGGATTTCGGACTGTATATGTCCCATTGAGTTGATTTAAGATCATCTAGGAATCCCCTTTTATTAACAACCGCCTAATGCCACCTTTCTTGGAAATATTCAATCCCATAATCAGGGCTTTATACTCCGCCATGTTATTAGTAAATCCTACCCCGAGATAAGCAACTAATTTCATTGTAACTCTATGTCGGGGATCTCGGATAACTACTCCAACACTTCATTTTCTATTAGGGCCCCTCGATGCTCCATCAAAGTATAATGTATACGTCCATAATGGGTTTACACAGCCAGCCATCAAGAACTCCCCTATTCCTAATTATGATAGTCAAAGTTCAACATATTTAGAGGATGAACTGACAGCTTCATCGCACCTTCTTCATTAAACTCAATAGGGATGCTTGTCAAGATTTGTAAGCAGTGATGGAAGAAAACTTTAATTTCCCACACAAAGGTACCATCTTCTTGCTCAATCACTTTATATCCGTTGCTCCACCAGATAAGTCTCTCCTGATGATATGTTTGCTCGAGATATGGGTGCTCCAAATAAGGAATTAACCGCCCCATCAACCAATTTAAGCTCTCCTGTAGGTCTCCAATTAGCCCCAGCATGGACCTGCAATCCATTTTTTCACATTAGCATACTTAAAAATAATAAGGTTTAATCTTATTAAGATTAAACTTATTCTTAAATTCCACTTCTTGTAGATCAGCTAATAGAACTGTGGACTTATTTTTACCTATCCGAACTATCTTGTAAGGGCCATCCCATCAAGGTTCTAACTTTCTTGGAAATAGCTCCCTACGCACATCGTAATATAGAACTAACTGCCCCTTTTTAAAAGTATATTTATTTGCTTTCACATCATGCAACCGTTTCATCCGATGTTTAGCTACCTCCTGGTGCAACAAACTCCGCAATTTGAGCTCGTCTAAGTGGGCTATAGTCGCAAACCGCTCAAATAGGGCATCTTCATCACCCAAAGAATGATTGATTGTGAATCTTATGGTCAGAAACTTAATTTCTATGGGCAAGACACACTCCTCCCCATAAACTAATTTGAATGGGGTGTGGCCAGTGGCTCGTTTAAACATCGTATTATACGCCCAAACTGCCACATATAATTTTGTATCCCAGTCCCGCTTCTTTTCAGAGACTATCTTGGATAGGATACCCACAAGCTGCTTATTGGTACTTTCGACTTGTCCATTTACTTGCGGATTATAAGGGGTCGTCTTGTTATGCTTGATTTTCCAAGCTTCAGTTAGGCTGTTAATCACTTTATTTAAAAAGTGAGTTCCACGGTCCGATACTATTTCTTTTGGCAGACCAAAATGGCAGATGATTTGCTCAAGTAGGAAACTGGCAGTCTCTTTTGCATTTTCCTGCCTCGTCGCTTGTGCTTCTGACCATTTTGTAAAATAATCAGTTTTGCTACTATAATGAATCTCTTCTAAGTAGTAGACGACGGGGTAATAGGACTCACAAAGTCAATGCCCCACTTCTTAAATGCAAGGATAGCCATGATCAGTGTAAGTGGACACTTCCTATTCTCTCGACTATCATGTCTTTGACATGTATCACATCTCTTAACATAGTCAAAGGAATCTTGGAAGATGGACGGCCACCAATATCTAGCTCTTAAAGCTTTCTGTGCCACCCAGCAAAGTGCCCTCCACAAGCGTAGTCATGGCACTATTCCAAGATGAAAGGAACCTTGTCAGGCATCACATATCGGTGATAAATATCATCAACACCCTGCTAATATAATGTGCCTGTGATCAAGGAAAATTTCAATTCCTACTGTTTAATTTTTCTCTTCTCTGATTTTGATAAAGCAGCTCCATTCTCTCCTGTAGAAAGATAATGCATTATAGCAGCATACCAGGAGGGGATAGATACCATATCAATTTTGAACAAAGTCTCCATGTCACTACCTTCAGCCAAAACCTCTTTTGGCTCTCCGAAATCCACAAGACACTCTACAATGCCCTGAAGCTTTGATGGATTTCTCTTAATCTCATAATCAAATTCCTGTAAAGTGATTAACCACTTTGCTAAACGGTCAGGCGGCTGTAACTTATTCAACAATAATCAAAGCCCTTCCGCCTTCGTATAAAAAACCACCCTCTCATAAAGAATATAGTGCCTAAACTTTTTGTTCGCAAATACCATCTCAAGGCACAACTTCTCCATATAGGTGTAGTTAATTTCCGATATGCCCACTGGCAAAAGCTATCGGATGGTACCACTTTTCCTCCCAAATTTGGGCCAAATAGCAGAGCTGACACTACACATGGTTGTTGCTGAAAATATAGAGAATATTTTGCCCCTTTTTGGTGCTTTTAAAATAGGTGCTTTGACAAGCTCCTACTTCACATCATCAAAAGACACTTTGCAAGCATCACTCCATGAAGACTGACAGTTAAAGGACAATAGCTCGGTTGGCGGCAACGTTCTTTCTGCCAAGGCATTGATAAACCTTCGATAATACCCTATTGATGACAGAAAGCTATGCATTTCCTTTGGATTACGTGGTGGACTCATGGCGACTATGACCTTGATCTTTTTAGGATCAGTCGTAATCCCTACGGAACTGACCACATGGCCTAACAAGAGCCCGTAAGGGACTCCAAAGATGCACTTCCATGGGTTAAGAGCTATGCAAAGTTGTCTGCAACGCTCAAAACACTTCCGCAAAATGATCAACTGTCTATCCCTTATGGTGGCTGCCCCTAGATCGTCAATGAATACTTTCAACTCCTCTGGGGAGATGCCAACAAAGGTCTTGTCGGCTGTTCTTCTATAGTTCCTCAACATTCCGCAACTTTCCTCAACCATTCTGTATGTTGAACATGGAAGATCAAACCCACTTTCCGCAACTTCTGTAGTTCCTCGTACAACCCGTCCCTTAATTCAAAAGGCATATGCCTTACTTTCTAATGTACAGGGCAGGTACCTTCCTTTACAGGAATAGTATACATAGCTAGATTGGGAGGAATACCTCGAAGTTCATCATAGCTCCAAGCAAAGATATAGCTCTCTCACTCTGAGGAGACTCAGGGTAAGCATCCACTATTACACGATGGGCACCTCGACCTAGAATTATCGACCAGCGAGTATATCAACTTGACAGTCTGTCCGTAGAATCCATGGCCTGCCTAGCAAAACTCGATAGCTAGGATGTCCTGCAAACCTTATCACCCTAAAGTCCAAATAACATTCCACGCTCGCAACTATAACGTGGACCTTAGTAATGCAACCCTCTGGTTGTCTTAGACTATCATCAGCCATCCTAAGAAGTGTGGAGCCGTCTTTTTGGATCTCTAGACCTAACCTCTCCATCAAGTCTGAAATTATGATATTGACGAGGATCCAGTGTCCAGGATAGCATGCTCCACTAATATTCCATCCACATATGTTGGAACCCTAGGGCAATGCTTTTCAGCATGATCGAACCAATCTTCCCCCACTCTAGCTATACCCAAAGGTTCTACTATATACCCTATATGTAGGATTTTCTTGAATTCCTTGCATACTCCTGGAGAAAGTTTAATCAATTGCAGGAGATTCATGTCTGTCTTGACTTTGCAAATGAAACTTGCTAGATCAAAGTCGTGGTAATTATCCAAAGTTCTCTTCTCACGCCAAACCATTCTCTCCTTTGGTCTTTCCATTGGTTTTGGTGCCTCTTTTTTAGCCTTTACCTTCTTTCTTGGCAATCCTTTATCCTCCTCGAGATCAACTTTACTATCAACAAGTCTTAACGGTCCACCTTCCTTATCAAGATTCAGGACTCGCTTTTCCCCAACATCTTGTTTAGGGCTTCCCTCGACAGGTTTTACAATTCCTTTGTCACCCTCTTTAATCTTTTGACCTCTTGTTACGGCTCGTAGATTAGAAGTTTCAGCATCATTGACATGTACAGCCTCAATAAGGCTGACTCCACTGCCATGAGGTAACTCCTCTACAACAGCCTTTCCTCTTTGCAATATTTGCCTTGGTCCATCGTCTTGCTGGAGATTATTCCCTTGCGTGTGATGGTTAACTGGACCTGGTTGTTTACTCCCTTGTTGGAGAGAACTGATCTTACTCCAAAAGGTAGCAGCTAAGTGGCCAGACTTCCCGCAAATATCACATTTGACATTCGGGAAATTCCTAGGGAAATGTTGGTCCCCACACCACTCACAACTGAATCTTGAGGGGCTATCCTCTTCAGGGCGTTGGCTCCCTACCAAATTCTGTTGCTTCTTGAGAAAATTGACATCCACATCTATTTGTCGATACTGTTCAGAGATCATATCGGTGTAGTGCTTTATCATGTCCTTAACTTCACCAAGGACATTAGAAGCACTCGACTCATAGCCGCGATCGTCAGTCTGTTGTCCCATAGGCCTAACCACTTAATTAGGAATTAGCCGCTAACCAAATGGGACAACATTAGGATTCATTATTTGATTTCCACCACTATGTAGTGAGGCCGGCTGACTAGCCATAGGCATAATCATGCTAGGAGGAGCTGGTAACATAGGCAAATTCGACATAATATTCCCTCTACCACTCGTATTTAACATGGGATCCACTTGACTCCCATTGGTCAAGGCCAAATTATTACCATTCCAATTTATCCTTGCTGCATAAGCCGCTTGCAAGTGCGACTCTACTCCTTCTGCTTGGGTAATGGCAGTGTCGATATCGGCCAAAGTAACACTACTTAGCTACACCTGGATATTAAAATCCAATCCATGTAGGAAATATTGCAACTGTGCAGCCGACCGCTAGAATGGGAATATAAGCATTAAGTTTGCGAATAACTTGCTTTAGTTTCTTGGCATATGCCTGGACATTCTCATTTGGCTCTTGGCGTGTTACATTTCAAAACACGCAACCAATATTGTCCACCCTTCTCAGGGGCAAACTCCCTACGGAAAGCCGTAAAGAATTGGGCACTGCTAGCTATGGTTCCGGCTTCTAGACCGTGATACTACACTGCCGCTCTTCCTTTTAACGTCATGTTGAAGAACATCATTAGGTGTCCTTCATCTTGGATTCGATAGTTGAACATGAGCATTTGAAGCTCCTTAATGTGGAGTTCTCCATCTTCTTCTACTAACCCATGGAAAATGGGCAACAGTGCTCCTAATGCCGGTAAATCCGGTGTACCTGTTGGAATTGCGATAGGTTGTGCCATGCCTACAACCGAATTGACAACAGGAGTTCGTGTAGGCAACACTACACCCCCACTTGTTGTGGGTTTATTAATTGGAAATAGGGAAGTACCAAGACTTCCATTTGCACTCGAAGAGCTACTCGTAGCGTCTAGGTTACTAGAACCACTGGTACTTATGCGTAACGGGCTGCTCCTTTGAGAAGAATAGCGTCTTACAATCTCCAACTACCGTCTAGCCCTCTCAACACGTTCTGCTTTTTGTATTTCGGCTTGATGGTCCTTGTCAGAGAACATAAACCAACTATTTGGTCCCTAAAAACCCTAGATTTGAGAACCACCACTTGTTGGTAGCTCCCGACAGACGCACCACTGATGGGATCTAAAATGGGCCGGCACTGGCTATGGCACTAGCTGGACCTCATGCATACAATAGACAACCCCACCACATGGCCTCACGGGCCAGGAGCGTCTAAAACTCACTTTGCACTAAATGCTTATGACGATTATATGTTTGTATCCAATATGTAGTCCAACGTTCACCTTCCCTTCTCCTCAGAGGGAGATCCCATAACATATAGGCATAATGCCTCATAATACACACATAGGGAAGCACCTCTCGGCTAAATGCCGCGGCTCCATTGCGACTCTCCTACACCTTAGGGATTAGCCCCAAGATGTGTCGCTAACACATAAAACATTTGTATACACTCCACTCTTTCATAACTCAGCGTTCCAAGAGATTTTTATTTGCCTCACAAAACTTTCCCCAACGGAAGCACCCGTCTAAACCACAGCTTAGGTTTCGTGTCCTCTCAGTGTTGGTCAAAGTTTATCAAAGAAGTGCAATGCATTCTAGGAGAGATACCACATGGCATGCTTGATGCAAGGTGTATGAAAATTGTGCACAACCATTTTATGATTAAAAAACCAGCCATGTGAGGTGTGAAAAATAGCCCTTTCATGAATATTAACCAAGCGTTATGTGCTGCGCTGCTTTAGGGACTAGCACTAGAACTTCCGTGCTACTAGTCACCTCTATTTAATTATGGAATGATCTCTAAATGCTATGCACAAAGAGGAAAATCAGAATTTGTATCTTTTCAGCAATTAGATCGTCGCACAAACTTTCTCCTCCCCTCACTGTTTAGGTATTGCTGCGGTGCATAGGTGTAAATGGTTGTTTTGTATCATTTTTGTATGTAAAAAGCGATAAAAATGGACTATAACATAAAGGACAAGGCCAAACTGAGGCTTGACCTCATGCTTTAACCTTGCCACACATTCACACACATGAATCTTATTTTTCCATATTTTTTTAGCGTGAAAATACCCAATTTTTTCATTTTTTGCTATTTTTCTCTATTTATTATTCATGAAAAATAGATATTTTCTGATTTATTTGTATTGGCTCATTGTTTTGACTGAGATTTAACATTTTCTCTTATTTTATCCCACTTTCATCCCTTTTCTCCAACTCAAAATAGAAAAAAACCACTAATTTCCACTAAAAATGACATTTTACGGGTTTTAAAGAATTAATAACAACTCTAAATCATTATACGTTCTGCATTTCTGTAATTCCAGCCCTCAATCATGATGTAAACAAGGTTCAAACAAAATTTCATTGCATATGAACAACATTTGGACCATGAAACAACAAAACCAATCAAATTTCTTTGTAAATTTGAAGCATACCGCGTGTCTTGCATGTTGCGGGTTTTAAATCATTATTCTAAGCAGCCCATAGACCTACCAGAAACCATTCTTCAGTGCTGAACCTCTTTTCTCAGTCTCCTCTTCATCTCGAAGCAATCCGATCACTGCCGGACAAGCATTCTTCAGCCCCTCTTCTTCTTGACTTCTTGCACACGAATTTCCTCTATATGTAGGAGAGAGAGGGAGGAGAGAGAAATACTTGTTTTTCTTCTCTTCACTCAATACATCATTCCTCGATCAGTTTGTGGCGATGGAGGGCGAAGGATAGAAGCATTCCAAGCCCAGGAGGGTTCCTCATGATTCACCTGATCAGAAATCCATGATTTGGGGAGAAAAAAGGGGGTGCAAAAAGCTAACGCCCCCCTCCCATCATTTCAAATCGTGGGATTTTGAGCCTTAAGCTCTTTTAGTTAGAGCTTCTTAACTCTAATACACTTAACTAGTTCATGCTTTTGCATTCACATTTGCGGTCAAATGGTTTTTTCAGATTTGAGGGGGCAAACAACCTCGGATTCGAGATCCGTCTGGACGGCTGGCTTCGTGACGTCGAAATATACAAAGCTGGGCCCCATCACGCTCTTCTCGGCTTCCAGATCTAGTAGCTGCTTTACAACCCCAAACCTTGTGGGGATTAAATGGGGGATCAAACGACCTCGGAATGGAGATTTGACGCTTGCGTTGGATTCCTGACGTCATTTTACATCTAGGAAAACTCTAGCTCGGCCATCTGCCATCATTTGATTTTCCATGAAAATAAGCACTAGCGCTTTCGGGACTTGCCGCTTAAAATCGTCCTGATTGCCATCGCCGCCTTCGACGGTCTATTTTTCCCTTGATATTTGTATTTTTTGGCTATTTTAAGCACTTCTCGGCATAAAAAATCATCTGTCATATTGCCTCATTAATCTTATATTTCCTTGTTCATTATCAATGCCATGAAAGAAAGGGTACATATATGTATGTCTTACTTTCTAGAAAATCCACTTAGAACATAAGCGTAGGAATCTCTCATATTCATGTGCCCAAATGGATTAAAATGCACTATAAGCTTGTAACTCAAGAGTGTAGCTAACATGAGTTAATCAGGGTGGCTTATAAGAAAGATAAGATCATAGGCTAAATACGTACTCAGTAAATTTAGATTGAGACTAACTCCCCTACTAGTTAATAACAATAGTTGCGGCTGATTGAGGTATTTAGCAAAATATTTAGATCATCAAAGGACATCGTTCATGGCATAGTCTCTACCTTTACCATCTTGATAACAATACAAATCATGGTGCTAGCAAGGCTTCCATAGCATCCTTCATGCATTGATGCATAGCTTATAATTATACCTTTCTGACTATTAGAAAGCTTTGTTAACACTACAAACCCTTAATCATAGCCCTTTGAAATGTTATGAGTGCATTGCACAAACCAAAATGCATTACCATGTAAGAAAATGTAGATGGGGAACATACATGATTATATACACGTTTAGGAAGGGCTCTCACAAGAGTGAATCTACATGATACTTATACCAACATGCATGCATGCTATGGCATTATACACATGTGTAAGAAATGTCATGCCATTCTTCAAGCCACCCTACACAGAATGATAGTATATATGTAGCATGCTTGTGTGTTTCTAGTGGGCTATGTGTTTGTAGTAGCATTAAGTGGGCCATGTGCTTATTCCAAAGCAATTTACAATGAATTTCTTTTTAGTTTGCAAGATTGGTGGTTTGGTAGAAATGATTGTTATTGGTAGCACGAAGTGAGTAGAAAGGTTATAAGCAATGGTAGGTTAGTACATTGTTAGGGGTGGTTAGTACCTTTTAAGTGGGTAACAAGCAATGTGGTAGCTATGTGCTTTGAGTTGGCAATGTATGTGGATAACAAACAATGTAACTACCCATGTGCTTGTAGCAAGCTATGTGTTTGTAGGAGCATTGTGGGCTATGTGTTCATTCCAAAGCAATATACAATGGATGTAATTTTTAGCTTGTAGGGTTGGTGGCTTGATAGAAAATAATTGTCAGTGGTAGCTCTAAGTGAGTAGCAAGGTTATAAGAAATGGTGGGTTAATGCCTTGTAGGGTTGGCTAGCACCTTATGAGTTGGTAATAAGCAATGTGGTGGCTATGTGTTTTGAGTTGGCAATGTAAGTGGATAACAAACAATGTAAATGCTCATGTGTTTGTAGTGGCCTATGTGCTTGTAGTAGCATTAATGGGCTATGTGTTCATTCTAAAGCAATGCATAATGAATTTCTTGTTAGATTTTGTGGGGTTGGTGGCTTGGTAGAAAATGATTGTCAATGGTGGTGTAAAGTGAGTTGCAAGGTTATAAACAATGGTGAGTTAGTGCCTTGTAGGGTTGGTTAGCATCCTGTGAATTGGTAACAAGTAATGTGGTGGCTATGTATTTTGAGTTGGTAATATAAGTGGGTAACAAACAATGTAAATGCTTGTGTGTTTGTAGCGGGCTACATGTTCGCAGTAGCATTAAGTGGGCAATGTGTTCCTTCCAAAGCAATGTATAATTAATTCATTTTTAGCTTGTACGGTTTGTGGCTTGATAGAAAATGATTATCAATGGCATCACAAAGTGAGTAACAAGGTTCTATGCAATGTTGGGTTAGTGCCTTGTAGGGTTGGTTAGCACCCTGTGAGTTGGTAATAGGAAAATGTGAGAGCTATGTGTTTTGAGTTGGCAATGTAAGTGGGTAACAAACAATGTAAGTGCTCATGTGTTTATAGTAGGCTATGTGTTTGTAGTAGCCTTAAGTGGGTCATGTATTCATTCCAAAGTAGCATACACTAGATTTCTTTTTAGCTTGTAAAGTTGATGGCTTGGTAGAAGATGATTATTAGTGGCATCACAAAGTGAGTAGCAAGGTTATAAGAAATGGTGGGTTATTACCTTCTTGTAGGGTTGGTTAGTACCTTGTGAGTAGGTAAAAAGAAATGTTGTGGCTATGTGTTTTGAGTTGGCAATGTAAGTGGGCAACAAAAAATGTAAATGCTCATGTGCTTGTAATGGGCTATGTGTTTGTAGTAGCATTAAGTGTGCTATGTGTTCATTTCAAAGTAATGTACAATGGATTTCTTGTCAACTTTTGTAGGGTTGGTGTCTTGGTAGAAAATTATTGTTAATGGCAGTGCAAAGTGAGTAGCAAGGTTATAAGCAATGTTGGGTTAGTGCCTTGTAGGGCTGGTTAGCACTGTGTGAGTTGGTAATAAGAAATGTGGTGGCTATGTGCTTGAGTTGGAAATATAAGTGGGTAAAAAAAAATTTAAATGTTGGTGTGTTTGTAACGAGCTATGTGTTGGTAGTAGCACTAACTGAGCCATGTGTTCATTCTAAAGCAATGTACAATGGATCTCTTTTTAGCTTGTAGGGTTGATGGATTGATAGAAAATGATTTTCACTAATAGTGCAAAGTGAGTAACAAGGTTATAAGCAATGGTGGTTTAGTGCCTTGTAGGGTTGGTTAGCACCTTGTGAGTTGGTAATAAGAAATGTGGTGGCTATGTATTTTGAGTTGGCAATGTAAGTGGGTAGTAAAAAATATAAATGCTATTGTGTTTGTAGCGGGCTATGTGTTTGTAGTAACATTAAGTGGGCCGTGTATTCATTCCAAAGCAACATACATTGGATTTTCTTTTTTCTTATAAAGTTGGGGGCTTGGTAGAAATGATTTTTAGTGGTAGCTTGAAGTGACTAGCAAGGTTATAAGCAATGGTGGGTTATTACCTTCTTATAGCATTGGTTAGTGCCTTGTGAGTGGGTAACAAGCAATGTTATGGCTATATGTTTTGAGTTGGCAATGTAAGTGGGTAACAAACAAGGTAAATGCTCATGTGTTTGTAGCTGGCTATGTGTTTATAGTAGCATTAAGTGGGCCATGTATTCATTCCAAAGTAATGCACAATGGATTTCTTATTAGCTTTTGTAGGGTCGGTGGCTTGGTAGAAAATGATTGTTGGTGGTTAGTGGTTAGTAGTTAGAGGCATGGTTAGTAGTGTGACATGTGGATAAAGGATAGATTAGGTTTGTATAAACCTTTAGTGGTGCAAAAAGTAAATAGAAGATTGGGTATGCTTTGTGTTGATTGCTAAAATGACTTGTTTTTTGGCTGATTTTTGTTAATTTTGAGGACTGAATGGTTGACTTTTGATTGATTTTGTATGTTGATTAGTTGTCTTTGAAGTGTTTGAGAGAATTTTGGATAAGTTTGATTAGATTTAAGAAGATCATAATAGTTTTTAGTAGAGATATGATGTTTTGAAATTTTTCTTGATGTCTTGATAGTGTCTGATTGGTTCTGATTGAGTTTATTGAGCTTCTATTTTGTTTTATTTTCTTTATGTATGAGAGGTTGGAATGAAGACTGATGGATTTTGAGAGTTTTTAGAAGCTTATTGATTGATTATTAATGGTTTTTAATGGTTTTAGTTGAGCTAAATGCTTTCTGATGACCTTCTATATGGTATTGTAGATCAACTATTGAGCTTTTGTAGAGCCTTTGTCTCTATTTTGTTTCTATTCTATATGCCTTTGTAAGTGTTATATGTGGGATGAATGTATAGCTTGGGAAAGTTTTTAAACCTTGAAAAGAGATGAATACAAGTTCAAAATAGCTCAAAGAAGTGGAACAACTAGTTGTTGAAGACTCAAGTTGTAAAAACTGAAGTGAAGTGACACTGTTGAGTTACTAGGAAAGAACAATGTAGTGGCTCTGGTGACTTTTCATATCAGACATACCTCTTGGGAAGGGTATCCATGACCAAAGAGGGGTTATGGATGATTATTCTTGAGTATTCCAATGTATCATTGAGAGAGAGCATCTGAGAGAGAGAGAGAGAGAGAGTGTGTGTGTGTGTGTGTGGAAGATAGCCAAATCTATGCAAAACAATGTATGTATGAGTGAGAGGTTGTGAGAGAGACTATGAAGACTATTGAAGATGAATACTATGTGATGATTTACATTCAAAGTGGATCATTCATTTGTGTTCTCTTGTTCTTTTGATAGAGAATATGAATAATGTGTTGAAGTTTTGTTGTGATAAATCTGTGAAAGAATTGTTATATGAAGTTGTGTGAAGATTTGAGAAGATTGGTGTTGTTTTTCTTGTTGTGATTGATTAAAATATAAATAATATGCTTGTTCATGATACAAGATATATTTTATTACAGTATATTTCTCATTTTTCTTGGTGTTTCTCTTGGAGCTCCATGTTTTTTGTGCATAGTCGAGGAAAATTGCCATCAACAGGCAAACACCATATTGGAGAATATGGGAATTTCCCATAAGTTTGGGACACGTGGTCAAATATTTGGATTTCTCATAACTTGAACACTATAACTCTAAATCAAGTGCTCAATAGCTCAATAGATTCCATTTTTCAAGCGCTTTCCAATGATAGACTATATCATATGGTTTGGAGAAACTTATGGGCATGTTATCCAGCTGCCACCTTTTTAGTATTCAAAAAATGGGAATTGGGAGATTCTCAAACTCACTAATATTGTGTTGGTATAAGAAGGGGCTAAAAATGAAGGAAATGGCATTGCTGAGAGGAGAAGAATTCAATGGATGCTTGAAAAGTTCCTTCTACCACCAAAGGATTGGAAATTATCATTGTTTCCAAAGCCGATTTCTACAAGAAATTTATCCCACAATGATGGAAACATATTACCATCTTGATGAAGGCTCTATGTGGTAGATTATTTCCTCTCCCTGCTGAAACCACAAAGACGTGTATCTTGGTGGCAAGTTGTTTGGGAAAAAACTAAAGAATAGAAACAAAGAGAATGATCATCCATGGGAGATTTGGCTTTCATTGAAGAGTTTCTAGACATCATCAAGTGAAAAATTATGAAGAAGCTTTAGGAGTTGTGGTCAATTGAAGTTCACAAGAACAAGAGGGAAATAGTTGGAATCTGTTTGTGGATGCTCAACAACAAGATACGTGGGATGCTTGGTGCACTGACAACCATCTGTTTGATTGATTAGCAACCCATTGGAAGCTAGTAGATAGAGTGTTCTTCACAACATACACTATTGAAACCATCAAAAGATAACATTACTATGATGATGGCACCACAATAATGCTCAAAGAATGAGTTTCGATACCTTCATAACTGAATATCTTCCCCTCTATAGTGGAATGAAAGCTAAATTCTTAGATGTTGAAAAGAAAGAAGTAGAAGAAATGTTGGCAAGAGAGTCCTCTAGAGACTGAAGCCCTTTTGACTCTATTTTGTTGAGTACAGACAAACTGGGTGGAGCTAACTCCTTGATGAATGACATGATCAAGAGGCAAGAACTAGAACAAGTCGAGAGATATGTGAGAAGAGAGAAGGAAAAAATCAAATCTGAGAACAAGCTAGCAACAAAAGCCTCCTTTGACACCCTAGTAGCACTCTTTACAGAAGTCCTCACGACTCAAGGTCCCCTTCCTAGTCATATCCATCCTAGAAATATTTATGATAGGCCAGTGAATGTAGTCCCATTGACCATCTTTAAGGCAGAGTACAACGAAGACCCTAATCTTCATGTAGTTGAGTTCATGGTAGTGTGTGTAGCCAACAATGCCAAAACCCCTGAGCATTGGTTTGGTGATATTCCCTACCACTTTCAAAGGCATGGCATTTCAAAGGTATGAGAGATAAGTAGCAAGAAATTTTTACACATGGGATGACTTGAAGTTGGCCGTCCTCACTAAATTTAGGCGTGAAGGTTTTGAAGAACGGATGTGAGAGGAGTCCATGAACTTAAGCCAGTCCTCTGGTGAATGGGTGGAAGCATATGTCTCTAGAATGGAATCCATACTGAAGAGATGGACTAACCATCACTTAGATGCAGGCATCCAGAGGGGAGTTTTTCTTAGAGGTTTACAACCAAAAGTTTGTAAGTTTGACGAGCTAAGAAGTCCAGTCAATCTGCAATCTATAGTGAAAGGTGCAAGACTATATGATGAAGTTGAAGCAAGGATATTGATGACCTCTAGACAAGGAGCCTTACCTCCTTCCATGCCAAGAATGATGTGCCCACCAAATACAGTCCCAGGGACTATTCCCTACCCCTATCTTCAAATGCAAATAGTACCACAGTATAGTGCACCAAATCCACAGTGGCCATAGACAGTAGTACCTCAAATCATGGTTCAACTACAATAACAGGGGCGTCAAACAATTCCCCCAATGGCAACTCAACAACAGTGGAATCCTACCAACTAGAACCAACAACCACTAGTCTCAACGGGAGCTCTAAATCAAAATCAGAATAGAGAACCCTTTGGATCAACCCAACTAGTTTATGTATTGATTACAGAGGCTTTTCAAAACCCTACTGCAAGTACTCCAAGAGGTGAAAATTTGAAGGACTATTTGTCTAGTTCAATCATAGTATCAAGAAGGAGCTGATGGATGTGATTACAAAATAGCTACAGACGTTGAAGGTGAATACTTCCAACATATCCAGTCATGCAAGTGGTGGAAGAGATGTGATGAAATCTAATACATGGTGCAAAAAGTGCAACTAAGAGGGACATTTAGCCACTCAATGTATCCAAAAGCCAACCATCCATGGAGCCTTTTGTTCCTATTATTTAGGGAAGAACTATATAGAGGATATCCACTCTCTGAAGGAGATGCATGAAATAATGAAGAAAGATGAAGCAAGATTCAACTTATTGGAATCCAAGATGACCACCCAAGATATTGAACCAAAGCCTAGAGAGTTCGGTCCTGATTTTGGCCCAAGGAGGTTTCCCTCTCAAAGTTATAAGGACATGGCTAGAGATCAGAAGTGGAGTGTCATAGATGTGAAGAAAAGGGACATATCTCACCAAATTGTCCAAAGCCTAGAAGGTCCATGGACTAAAAACCCTTAAGCAGTCAATGTAAAGGAGAAGGCCACACTACAAAAGACTATCCTAGTTTATCCCATGTGAAAGCTACCATTGATCCCAACAGAAAACCCAAGAATTTGCCTCCAATTTGGTGAAATTGGAAGTTGCCACAATAAGCGTGCTAAGAAAAGAGAACCAACAATTCCAAAAGAGAACTTTCCTTCTACCAAAATGGTGAAGTTCAATCTTTGCAAGGAGAAACAGAATAATACAGAACAAAATGGTATAATGCAGTGCCATCTAGTAGTATAGAAGGATATAGAGACAATTATAAAGACAATACTAGAGGTCCAAGAGAGATAAAGGATGTAGAAGCACCTCTAGTAGTAGAAGAAATGTAGATATTGTCACTTCTAGAAGAAAGAGGGATGATATAAGTGGGAAAAAACCAAACCTAACATTCTGACAGCTGATGTTGTCTCCTAGCTATCAAAAGAAATTCAAAAGCATACTGACAAGAAGATGTGGCCTAAGGATTGCTCCTACCATTGCCCCTAAGTCCAACAAAGCTCTTGAGCTTGTGAAACAAGTGGATGTGGCTAACATCTTCCTAGATCCTGATACCCTAGAGATCGGCATGTGGATGAAAAGATGTTTTATTGTAGACACATTGATTGATGGAGAATAATCAATGAATATAATAATGGATGTGATAATGAAGGATCTTGGCTTGCAATGTATGCAGCCTACATAGTGGCTTATCAGACTAGCAGACCAAAGGTGAATTAACCCTTTGGGCATTCTCCCATATGTGAAGACAACCCTCACAAGAAGAGATTATTTGATAACCTATATGGTCGTAAAATCAAATTCCTACGAGACCTCATACCCTCTGCTACTGGGAAGACCATGGCTTTTTGAAGCAAGGGCATGGACGGATTGGTTCAAAGGAACCCTAACCGTAGGCAGAGGACCCAACTAAGTGGTGCTAAAGTTGTATAGCTCGCAAAAAAGTAATGTATCCACTTCCATTGAATTCTTAACAAACTCTTCCAATGAAATAATGGATGGCATATCAGGAGGAGATAAAGAAGCTATTAAACAGATCTTTCCCAAGAAAATAGAGGCACAGTCCCTAACAGTGGACACTGTAAGCTAATTCCCGAAAGAAGCAAAGTCTTTGTCATCAATGGGTGAATATCTTCTATTTGAACCCAAAATGACTTCAAAAATCACCTCTCTGACAACAAGATAGAAGCATGGATGTATTGTTCTCCCTATTACATGGCAGTAGCAAAGCCAGACACAAAAGCAAAGATAGAGACAAAAGTAGAGCCAGAAGTAGAGGCCAACACAAAAGGAGAAGTAGAGGATACAACTGAGAATCTGTTCTTCTCTTACATAGCACCTACAAAGGCCAAGATAGTTTGAAGAGGATGATGATGACAATGCGTAAGAATACTATACATCACATTGGAAGAATCCATTGAGCTTGAAAAGGATACAAATGAGGAAGAAGTTCTAGAAGCCTCAGAAGTAGAAGATCCCATGCTGTTGGACAGAATGACTATGGTACCCTTTGGACTGGCTAATGATTCATATCATATGAAAAATAACTATGAGAAATAGATTAAGCAAAATAAGCCTTCCTTTAACAATGGCTCTTTTCACCTGAATCTACCCTTCTCAAAAGAGGATGGTGATGATGCACCTTGTCAACAACCACCAGTCCTACACTCCAAGCATAACTCAGAAGGTTCTTACCGTATGATATTCTTGGATGCATCCTTGAAAGATGGGTCCTTGAGCCAAGATGTAACTAATTCCCAAACCAAACCCAAAATAGTCATGATCCCCTTTCAACATCCCAAAGCTAAGTCCCAAAGGAAAGAGGAAGTTGGTTCCGGTGGAGCATCAAAAGAGGAGACTGCTCCCTTCTTGAAGGAGTTGAATCTCTACCCAGAAGCAATCCATGGGACCTTCATCTGCGAAGTGGAAGGAGAAAAGAAATTAACATTTGCAGATGTTGATGTACTAAATGTCACCTGAAAGTGGGCATTGGTCTTCAAGAAGAGGAGCTCTTGGGTCCTGCATGACCTTCTAAAGGAGAACTTGGATGTGTTTGCTTGGCCGTATAAAAATCTAAAGAAAATTGATTCCATGATGTGTCAATATCACATCGACCTAGAGCTTGATGCCAAACCTAAGAGTCAAAGACAGAGACACATGAATCTAAATTACTCTACCCTAGTGGAAGCCAAATTGTTGAAGCTCCTTGAAGTTGAGTTTATCTATTTAGTGGCCAATAGTGAATGGGTTTCGCCCATTGTGGTAGTACCCAAGAATAATGGAAAGCTGCGAATATGTGTGGACTTCCAAAAGCTGAAATCCAAGACTAAGAAGGATCATTTACCTATCCCTTTCATAGACCAATTGTTGGACACAATGGCTACCATGATCTCTATTCCCTCTTGGATGGATTCAGTGGATATAACCAAGTTCAAATTGTAGAAAAAGATCAATCCAAAACAACCTTCACAAGAGAATGGGGAACTCATGCTTATAGAGTGATGCCATTTGGGCTCTGTAACTCTCTTGCTACCTTTCAATGAGTGATGATGGCTACATTCCAAAATCATTTGCATGATTTCATTGAGGACTACTTGGATGACTTTTGTGTCTATAGCCTACTACATGAGCAATAGGGACACATAGAACAATGCTTTGACATATGTTGAGAGTATGGGATCTCTCTCAATCCCAAAAAATGTGTATTCAGAGTCTCTTCAAGAGTTTTTTTGGACCACATTGTCTTTGCACAGGGGATAACAATAGACTTGCCAAGATTGAGAAGATTACACCTTTAACAATGCTAACCAACATCAAAAAATTAAGGGGGTTCCTTGGCCATGTGGATTATTATAGAAGGTTCATTGCACACTTTGTGCGAAAAAGGCATCTCCCTTGCATAAGCTCCTGAGGAAAGATGTAGAGTTCACGTGGACTACTAATTGTGATGAAGTATTCAACACCCTAGAGTAGTGTCTAATTAAAACACCCATCTTGCAACCTCTTTATTGGATGAAGCAATTCCATGTGCACACTGATGCGTCAATCAAAGGGTTAGGAGTAGTCTGATGCCAAAAACGCTTCTCAAAGTTAGATCAACCCATTTATTATGCAAACAAAAAAGTAACTGATCGAGAAAGAAACTACACAGTGCTTGAGTGCTTGGGAATGGTGTTTGCCTTTAGAGAAATTCGGGCAGTAGTTGTTATTACAATACACTTCAAATTCAATGTGGATTGTGAGGCCCCGTCCTTCCTAATGAAGAAGGTGGATGTGAAGGGAAGAATGATGAGATGGCTCGTTCTACTCTAGGAGTTCAACATTGAAGTAGTTACCAAACCCGATCACTCCCATGTCTTGGGATCATCTTTCATGAATCCCTAAGAGCGACGAAGAGGAGCAAGATGACCTTGACCTCCCTGATACTTCCTTTTTTTTAGTCAAAACTGTATTCCCATGGTATGTAGACATAGCTAACCTCTTGGCAACTCAATAGTATCCCCCTAGTATCTCTAGTTGTGAGAAGAAGAAGCTTCTGTTGGAATCAGTTCCCTACACCTTGTTAGGTGGTACTCTGTACAAGAAAGGCAATGATGAAGTATTGCAAAGATGTGTGGTAGGAGACGAGATTGGAATAGTGCTGAAAGTATACCGTGACCAGCCTTGTGGAGGACACTTTCCAAAAGAAGCGATAGTCAAAAAGTCCTTTGTCGTAGGATATTGGTGACCGACCCTCCACAAGGATGCCTATAAATACTACATGTCAAGAATCATGTGGTGGGGGGACTTGCTTAAGCTGTTGTGCCAAACACACACATTGTATACACAAGAGGAATCTCACTCAAGAACACAAGAAGAGAGATGGAGGCAAAAACATTTTTTTGCTGGTTTCTTCTTCTTCTTCCACACACTATACAATGTACACAAAATATATCTAAGATACAACATAAAGGAAAGCGGCCTTCTAAGTCAAACAGTGCATAACCAACTACACTAATCGACTGGCGCCATATCTTTGCTAGCTATAGGTAGGTGTAACAAACTAAATATAATAAGTGATAAATCAGTGGCCATGTGAGTATCATAATGACCACCAACATGCTAATTATAGACATGCAGACCCATCTAGCCAGGCGGTCCATCATCAATGTCTGCATGTGTTGAGCTTGCCATCTCAACACTCCCCCTCAAGCTCAACTCTATCTCTGCAACTCTAAGTAAGCTTCGAAACTTTCGAAGCTTCTCTATACCCAATGCCTTTGTGAAAATGTTAGTTATCTGATCCTGTGTGCTGGCATATACCAAGTCAATCTCTTTTGCAAGTACATTCTCTCTCACAAAGTGGTAGTGCACCTCAATGTGTTTTGTCCTAGCATGGAATACTGGATTCCTAGCTAACTCTATGTTGCTCATGTTGTCACAATGAATGACAACTGGACCATCTCCCTGCACATCCAAATGTTGAGATATCGAGCTCCACTCGTGATATGCCAGGGTGACCGTTGTGCATTTATGTCACTAACTTGTCAGTTGCAGATGCGGTTGGTACAACGCCCATGAATAATAGCTAGATGACAGCTATCCTTATCTACTCTAGTTCGTGGCTCAGTTAGTATGCCACCTTAGTTAGTTGTCTTCGGTTTGAGACCCATATATAGGGTTCTTCTATTTCTTTGTATTAGAGTTTTTTTGGCTTACACAACTAAGAAGAGGAAAATTGTTTTCAGCCTCCACCCTTGTGTGTATTCCCCCATTGTGCAAGCAAGAAAGCTACAAGTGAGACTCCTTCCTTCTCTCCCACAATCTTGACATGGTATCAGAGCCTTGTTCGTGGTAAGGAGCTCAAGAAAGCAAGCCAAGCTCGCGATGTTCTAGTAAGAGGAGCAGTGTTGCTTTCATTTTTTGTTTTGGGAGCAGATCTCTGCAGGTAGCACAGCCGGAAATTGCAAGAGTGCATTGTCTTAGGTTGAGACGCCCTTCGCGGTGAAGCAAGATGGCAGTATATGCTGCGGGTAGGCCTTTAGCCCTAGGCAACCCTGTTTTTTTGATTTGAGGCCATTTCGGGGCCTGTTTTGGAGGCGGAAGTTTTTTGCACGCACTCAGGAAAAAGCCCTGTTTTATGCTGTGCGACCACTGTTCTACAGGTCAGTTCTTCCTGATGTTCCCAATCAACAGCAAATGCAGGCATTCAAAGCATGGCATGAGAGAGCCAGGAAAGTTATGTACTGGCTGTCTATCAGTATTTCAGACTCTATGATTGTGCATATTCAGGATGCAAGTACGCCAAAGGAGGCATGGGATACTTTATCAAAAATGTATAGCACAAATACGCAAGCCAGGAAAATGCAGCTCAAGCAAGAGTTGCATAATGTGCAAAGAGAAAGTATGAGCATCAATGACTACCACATGAAGGTGAAGAAGATTGCAGATGCACTTGCTTCCATTGGGTCGCCAGTGGAAGATGATGATTTAGTTTATGTGACCTTGAATGGTCTAGGAAAGGATTATGCACAGTTTCGGACATCCATTTCAGTTCGTGAAAGATTTCCTGATTTTGAGGAGTTGATTGCTCTTCTAATTTCTGAGGAGCAGAGAAATGGTGATGCATCTTCTTCAGGAGGAACTTCAAAAGAAACTGTCTTCTACTCAAATGCTGGAAGAGGTAGAGGCAGAGGTAGAGGAGGTCGATCTGGAGGCCATGGTAGAAATCAAAATATGCAGCAAACTCAAGAAAACCAGTCCTATTGAGGAGGACGCTACTACTGTGGTAAAATGGGTCATATGGCTAAAGACTGCTATAAAAAGCAGAATGACATCATGAATGGGAAATTGCAACAAGGGAATTATGCATCTTCTAGTAGACAGGGTGATGACAGAAATGAGCATTTGTTTATGGTGTAGCACATGAACAATTCTGTGACAAGTGCAGAAGAAAGCAACGATGTGTGGTATGTTGACTCAGGTGCATCAAACCACATGACAGGTCATGCAGAATGGATGGAGGATGCAAGGAAAATGGAAAAACCAGGATTTGTGAAGACTGGTGATGATACTGCACATCCTATTGTGCAGATTGGAAAAATTCCTTTGTCTATGCAGGATGGGAAAAAGAAATACATGTCCGATGTATTTCATGTCTCGAATATCACCAAGAATCTGGTTTCTGTTGGTCAAATGGTTGAGCAGGGCTTGCATGTCAAATTTAATCCTCATGGATGCTTTGTTGAGGATATGAAAAATAAAGGTCGCTTGATAGCAAAAGGAAAGAAGAAGGGTAGAATGTTTACATTGGATGCAGACATGTCTGAATTGAGTGCAGCAATGTTTGCACATGGAACCGGTGTAGTTGCAGATATTGATATCTGGCATAAATGCATTGGTCATGTTAATGTACAGCAACTTAAATCAATGCAGGCCCAAAATATTATTGCAGGATTGCCTAAATTCAAGGTTGCAGAAATGCATAAGGTATGTGAAGCCTGTCAGTTTGGAAAACAGGCAAGGAAACCATTTCCTAAACATGTTCAAGAGAGTAAGAAGCCATTGGAATTAATCCACTCTGATGTGTGGACTACTAAAGCTGCATCTCTTGGAGGCTGTCATTATTTTGTCAGTTTTATTAATGACTATAGCAAAAAAGTTTGGGTGTATTTTATGAAAAAGAAAAGTGAAGTTTTTGGGCATTTCAAAACTCTTAAAGCTATGGTTGAAAAAGAAACAGGCCTGCAAATAAAATGCCTAAGGTCAGATGGAGGGGGAGAGTACCTCTCAAATGAGTTTGCAAGGTTCCTGCAGGAGCATGGCATAAAGCAGCAATATTCATGCAGTCATACCCCACAACAAAATGGAGTTGCAGAAAGGAAAAACATGCATATTGGAGAGGTATCTCGTGCCATGCTCAATGAAAAAGACCTGCCAGATTTTTATTGGGCTGAAGCAGTTGCTACAGCAGTCTATATAATGAACATGACTCCCACTGCAGCAATACATGGGATGACTCCAGAGGAGAGGTATACTGGTAGGAAACCAGATATTTCTCATTTGAAATTTTTTGGTTGCATTGCTTATGTACATGTGCCAGATGAGTTGAGATCCAAGTTGGATCCAAAAGCTGAGAAGTGCATCTTTATTGGTTACTCTCTGTAGCAAAAAGGGTATAGATGTTATAATCCTTCTACTCGTAAGTTTACAGTGAGCAGAGATGTTGTTTTTGATGAGATGAGTAGCTGGTATAAACCAGTAAATGTTATTGATGATGTAGATGCACAAAATGGTAATGCTGCACAGAATTCACAGCAGCAGTCACAAAATATTAGTGGACCTAGAGCGTCCTCTAGCAGTGGTTCACATTCTTCGCCATGGACAGGCAGATTGAGATCAGGAGAATCTTCTCAAAGCAATGCAGATAGTGGTATGCAGGTATCACGAAAAGGAAAAGAGAAGGTAGATCAGCCCATGTTTGATGTGAATGCAGGTCACTCTTATGTGGATGGTGAATCCAGTGGCTCAGAACAGAGCATTGATGATGAATTGGGTATTCCTTCTATTGTTACACCTGGAGTAAGGAAGACCAGGGATGTTTTGAGAGCACATGGGAGTGAACCTACTTTGCGCATATCTACCAGAGTTAGGTATCCTGTGGATAGGCTGAAATATGATGGATTTACAGCCATTCACTATGCATATATGGTCAAAGTGATACAGGAACCAGAACCCACTTCTTTTGAGCAAGCCATGGGAAAAGAAAAATGGGAGAAAGCCATGGATGAAGAAATGGATGCCTTGGAAGCAAATGCTACATGGAAATTGGTACCTTTGCCTAAAAGTAAGAATACAATTGGCTGTAAGTGGGTTTATAAGGTGAAGCACAATGCAGATGGTTCTGTGAACAGATACAAGGCAAGATTAGTAGTCAAGGGGTATGCACAAACATATGGCATTGATTATGAAGAAACATTCAGTCCGGTTGCAAGGATGGCAACCGTAAGAGCAGTCATTGCTATGGCTGCATCAAAGGGATGGTCTTTACATCAGATGGATGTAAAGAATGCCTTCTTGCATGGTGATTTGCAAGAAGAGGTCTATATGGAGCAGCCACCAGGTTATGTGCATGCTGTTCATCCTGAGTTTGTTTGCAGGTTGAAGAAAGCCTTGTATGGCTTGAAGCAAGCACCTAGAGCATGGTCTGACAAGATAGGACAGTATCTTGTCACTATTAGTTTTTAGATTTCCAAGGCAGATTTCTCACTTTATGTGAGAAAAACAGAGAAATGTATTATGCTACTTGTCATTTATGTTGATGATTTGATTATGACAGGTGACAGTGATGAAGATATCCTTCATGTGAAAATGCTATTGAAGCAGAAGTTTGAGATGAAGGATTTGGGAGAGCTGCGTTATTTCTTGGGCATTGAGGTGATTAGATCACCAAGTGGGATACAGCTCTTGCAGAGGCAATATGAATTGGACATGCTGTCCAAATATGGGATGACAGGTTGTAAGCCTATTTCAGTTCCTTTGGAGCAGAATGCGAAGCTGAGCGCAGATGCAGGTGAGCTTCTGGAAGACCCTACTATGTACAGACGCATAGTAGGAAGCTTGATTTATATGACTATTACCAGACCAGATTTGAGCTATGCTGTTGGATTGGTAAGTCAGTTTATGCAGGCTCCAAGGAAACCACATTTGGATGCGGCTAGACGCATACTCAAGTATGTGAAGTCCACATTGCAGTATGGACTATTTTATGAGACTGGGGTACAGATACAGTTGCATGGATACACTGATGCTGATTGGGCTGGTAGTATTTCTGATAGACGATCTACCAGTGGGTATGTGTTCTCTTTTGGGAGTGCTGCAGTCACTTGGAGCAGCAAGAAACAGCCTACAGTTGCCTTGTCGAGCACAGAGGCTGAGTACAGGGGTGCAACAATGGCTGCATGTGAGGTAGCTTGGTTGCATAAGCTACTTTATGATATGCATCAGTCTACAGATGGGCCAATTGTCATTTATTGTGACAACATGAGTAGTATACACTTGGCAAATAACCCAGTCTATCATGCTAGAACAAAGCACATTGAGGTGCATTATCACTATGTGCGGGAGAGGGTTTTACTAGGTCTTATTGATCTAGTTTATGTCAGCACAGAGGATCAGGTAGCTGACATATTCACGAAGGCATTGGGCGTAGAGAAGCTGCGCAAGTTCAGAGACCTGCTTAGTGTGCAGGAATTGGGATTGAGCTCGAGGGGGAGTGTTGAGATATCAAGCTCCACTCGTGATATGCCAGGGTGACCGTTGTGCATTTATGTCACCGACTTGTCAGTTGCAGATGCAATTGGTACACCGCCCATGAATAATAGCTAGATGACAGCTATCCTTATCTACTCTAGTTCTTGGCTCAGTTAGTATGCCACCTTAGTTAGTTGTCTTTGGTTTGAGACCCATATATAGGGTCCTTCTATTTCTTTATATTAGAGTTTTTTTTGGCTTACACAACTAAGAAGAAGAAAACTGTTTTCAGCCTCCACCCTTGTGTGTATTCCCCCATTGTGCAAGCAAGAAAGCTACAAGTGAGACTCCTTCCTTCTCTCCCACAATCTTGATACCAAATCACCTAATAACTTTTGCAATCATACCACCTCACATGCTACCATAGCAACACCTCTATACTCAGCCTCCGTACTCGATAAAGCAATTGTAGGTTGCTTTTTGCTGCTCCATGTAACTGCTGCACTACCAAGGGAAAACATGAATCCACTAGTAGATCTTCTGTCTCACATGCTACCAGCCCAATTAGCATTTGTGTATCCAAAGACATGTACATCCTTACCTACCTCATAAAAAAGTCAATAATGTAAAGTGGACTTCACATATCTCAATATACATTTAGCTACATCCAAATGAGGCTTTCTAGGCATCTGCATAAACTGACTGACAAGGCCAACAACATAGCTCAAGTTTGGCTTTGTGATAGTCATGTAAATCAAACTCCCTACCATCCTCCTAAACATATTAGGGTCTTCTATCTCATCCCCAACGTCGGCACTCAACTTCACATTTTGCTTCAATGGTACTGAAAGAGGCTTACATGCTATCATACCATACTTGGATAACATATCCAAGCCATACTACCTTTGTGATAGCCATATACCATCATCACATCTAATCACCTCAATACCAAGAAAGTATCTTAGCTCACCCAAATCCTTCATCTCAAACTTCTTCTTCAAGAAGTCCTTAACTTCAAAAATCCCATTGTCACTGTCACCTATAATAATCAAGTCATCCACATAGATGACTATGATGACCACACCTACATCTCCCTTTCTCACATAAAGTGAGTGATCAGCATCAGAAATACAAAATCCAATATTGACAAGATACTCTCCAATCTTGTCAAACCATGCTCTAGGTGCTTGCTTCAGCCCATAGAGTGCCTTCTTTAACATGCACACATATATGGGATGCTCTAAATCCTCATAACCTGCTAACTGCTCCATATACACTTCTTCTTGCAATTCATCATGCAAGAAGTCTTCCACTAGGCATAATTCAAACTATCAAGCTTAGTGACGTTGAAGATAGCACTGCCAATGGAAGAAGATGCCAGACTGTAGTCCAAAACAGTGCAAATATTTCAAAACTACTTGTTGTTTTCTACTGTAAACATCCAAAATACCACCAAAACCAAGGCAAAATGACCACGAACTGATAGTTAATGATGTTTCCCACCAAGTACTGTCAAAAGACATAACATCAGGTTAATTCAGCATGAAAAATACATCACACTCCATGCATAACTGCTTGCTATAATAAATTACAGCCAGGTACAATGAGACCAAACTGTAGGCAAAATAAATGCACCAAGTCAATCACTGACTGTCAAAGCATAACGGGCATCAAGCGAGCATAAATCAGCAAGTGACAGTCATATGAACATCAAGAAAACACCCAAGCATATCAAATGAATTCGGCACACCCCTTGTGTAATAGGACAAAGTGTACACAACAATGGAAAGACCTGACACAAATAGGTGCATGCTTAGGGAGTGCAAAGCCCAAATCAGCCCAAGTACATCTGTGAGGACCACTGCATATCAACCATGCAACATCCAAGTGAAGATCCAGTCTCAAGTATCAGAATGCTCAAGTAGCATAAACCCACCTACTCTATGTTTGTCAAGCATATCAAGACGCTCCCACTGGCATAAAAGTCGTAAATGTCAAGCAAGAAAGCTTGAACAAAGCATGTAAGAGTGCACCAGTGACAAGTGTCCAAGATCAAGCATCAATGAGACATCCCAAGTATATAGGCTATGTAGCATCCATACATAGCATCCATAGATGTCAAGTACATCCAAAGTGTAACTCTGGCAAGCCAATGAATCACCAAGATAAGCTCTAGATGATCAAATGTCAAGCCCAAGTAAGCCGCAGTAGCAATCAACTCCAAGACAATGTAACTAGCATGTATAAGTGGCATAAGCCAAGCATGTCAAGACCGGTTAGACATAAGAAAAATACATGCCATAAGTACATCAAATATGGAGATCCAAATGCTATGCAAAGTGAGCTCAAGCTCAACCAATGATCTGAGAGAAAATCCAAGCTCTATGTCAATCCCCGAGAGTCACTACATCAATGTATACATCCAAGACATAGCCTGAATCCAATAGGCATATCCAAACATAAGAAAATAAGCTTCAGCTCTAAATCTTCTAGTAGAAAATAAATTTCCAAAATGAAGAAAACAGTGGATCAATCCAAGCTCAAAACCATAGGCATACTTGCCCATATGTATAGGCACCAACCGGGCATAATCGGGCATCAAATGACCATGTAGCATGAGCATAAACTGTAATGACAGGGGGACTGCCCTATTTTGGGCTCCTATTGGACTATGTAAAACAATCAATGGCTAAGAAAATTGAGCCCCAAAAGTATCTCACATCATAGGCATACATTCCCCTAGCATTCGGGGAGCATTTGAGACCAACTAGGCAACCAATGTCAATGTCAAAGTGGTCTAGACATAAAATGCTAATGTAGCACTATTGTGGGCTGCTTGTAAACTATGTATCAGAGTCCCAAACCTAAAGTAAATCACATCAATTCTCAATGCCAATGCTCGGGATCAAATGCCAAGCATAAACCAAGTGTGTAGTGCCCAAATGAGGCTGCCAATGACTAGGATGAGCTATCCAGGGGCTGCCATAAACTGGCAAAAATTCATGCTAATTATATGGGGTCATTGCTCATGTTTTTGTGCTGGTCAGGGTAGTAGGAAGCTCAAGGGGGTGCCAAAGAAGGCACACAACAAGCTTAAGGTGCCCCACAAAGGCTTATGTCAAGATATGGAGCCAGCAAGATACAATGGTGCTTTCCCCTTTTTCTTCTTAGACCTATAGACATGTAACCAGCATGAAACCCTCAAGAAGATGAATGAGTACCTTTGTTGGAATTCCCTAAGGTTTCCCAAAGGGAATAGGTAGATGCTCGGGAAGCTGGGGAGTGACAGGAGCCCGAGAGAGTCAGCTATGGCTATTGGGAAGGAGACCCAATTCTCAAGCAACCATGATCTGATACTAGTTGAAAGGTGAGAAGGATCGATGCTTGCTTGGAAGAACTATGGTAGGAGAGCAAGAGCAAGAAAGAGAGAGACACAAAATGGGAACTCTAATAGTCACAATGTGTGACTTGGACTTCCTTTATTCAAATTGTCACTAAAAGAATAATGAATAAAGTGACAATAATAGGTGCCCACCACTTGTAGTGTGTAGTGGTGGGTACTGCCAGTGTAGTAATACACGGGTGGCTAGGCGAAGGCGCCTTTACCCTCAACATATCTCTGTTCAGCATTAATCATGATTGGATAGCCCTCAAAATCCCATTGAAGTTGGAGAGCGTACTATTTCCTCAAGAAAGAAGAGTCATTGTCAGCAAAGCTGCTTCAATTCTTCAATTTCTTTGTCGATGGCATATGCAGTGCGCTTGTTGTATGATGTGATGAGGTGTCATTTCTGTGCTTGCTTGCAGGAATCTCGGTGGCAATTAACTCCTCAGCTGCTTCGACAGCCTTAAAGAGTACAAATTCAGATTCTTCCCACGAGAAAGGTAGGGTACGCACCTCCATTTCTAAAGGCTCTTCCAAAAGGTCTAAGTCCAAGCGATCCTAACTTTTAGATAGCAACCGACTGGAATGTGGCATCTAAGCATCTAAGCCAAGCAACCAAGTCATCCCCCGTGTTCTCAATGAAGTCCGTGACCAAGATTAGAATTGATCTCCACTCATAAGAGGGTCTAAGGCCTGAACATGGCTAGGCCTTGACTAAACTAGAGAGTTCAGTAGTTGATTATTGTGGCTCTAGTTGCTTCTAAGGTTGGGGCTTGGTCTTTTGTTCAATAGGTTGGGCTGCGGCAGCTGCTAATGGTGCTTTTGAGGTTTGAGGGGCACTAGTAGGCCCAGGTTGAGACAATTTGTTAGTAGTGGGCTGCGATTTTGACCTATAGATTGTTTTATATTCTATGGGACTGGGTTGTGGAGGTTCTATGGATTTAACAACTTGAATGTGGTCTGAGTGCCTGATCTGTCATTCTGATGTTTTGTGGGGTCAAGCATGAGGGCGGTGTTTGAATAGGGCCTTTGTTCGTTTTGGCTTTAGGTACCTAGATCCAAGTGTTACCCACATAGTAGCCTTGTGCTTGCAATAAGGACTTAGGGACCCATCACAGCTTGACCATACATCGATGTCTATAGTTTTTTTTTGGCCTCCTAGGTTTTGAGTGTGGGGCCTTAGTCTTGAGGGGCTGTGGATGTCTACTCCTAGGTGGCGGGCCTTGATTTTTAGGTATCCATTGAAGCCTTGGTTTAGGTGTCTTAGTTTTGCTTCAATGGTTTGTAGCTCTTTAGGTTTGGCAAGTGGCGGTGAGTCACGACCTCCCTCCTTAGACTTGGCAATGAGTTTCTCTACCAATGGCTTTGTGGACTTTGAAGGAGTCATACATCCCTTGCTGAAAGCGGTGACTATACGTCGTTCCCTATGGCGGAGTGGATACGTTGGGACTCATAGTCGACATTGCAATGAGCCAGCTTTTTAAATGTGCTTCCTAATAGTGATTCCATACCTGCATCTTTGGTGTTTGGCAACACATAGAAGATCATTGGTATGATTTTAGACTCGATAAAGACTGTAACCTTGCACTTTCCCAAGAGTGCATATGATCAGCCCCCATATGGACTGAGTTTGGCATTGGTGGGCTACAACTACATTTTACCAATGTGAGTCCAATGATCGTGAGTTAAGACATTAAAGTTAGCTCCCTCATCTATCAATGCATTGAAGGTGTGTGTTTGGTTGGCAATGACCATTATGCTTAGGTAGGCTGGTTCTACTACTTCCTCATCCTCATCATCAATCTCTATGATAGTGGCCACTCACACATTGATAGGGGATTCCAGCATTGGTGGCTCATGCAATGGATGTAAGGGATGGTAGTACTTCTTTATGCAATTTCCATTAAAAAAGCCTATGCCCTCACCCTCTAGGGTTTCGAATTCCACATTTCCGATTTGATTGATGGTGCGGACTTGGAAAGGCCCTAGCTCTCTAAAATTAATTTTCTACTTATGTCTCCTAGTTTGAAATTGTGCGGCTTGACATGCTTGTCAAACTAGCTTTTTCATCTTGCCTTTTTGTATATTAGCACATGGGTGGCTAGAAGTCGAGTTTCGATAGGCGTTCTAGCTCAACTAGGTGCTCTAATCATGCATCCTTTCCATCCCATCTCTGTTGATGAGCGATTCTTAGGCTAGGAACAAAGAACTCTATAGGTATTATTGCTTCAGTCTTTTAGGTTAACCTGAAGGGAGTCTGTCCCATAGCTGTTTTATAAGCTGTATGAAGCAAAGACTACCTTAATCAAGACATTTACTAGAATTTTATTCGTGGACCATTAGCCTGAGGATCATACGGTGAGGATTTTCCATGGATGATTAGAAAGGTGGATAGGAGATGAGTGATCACTTCATTGATGAAGTGCATGCCTTGGTCGGTAACGAGTTTGATGGGGTAGCCAAATATTGAGATTACCTATTCCCAAAGGAATCTGGCAGTGGTCCTAGCGTCATTCTTTCTTGTAGCTTGTGCTTCTTCCCACTTCTGAGGTAGTCTGTGGCAACAATGATGTATTTTGCTTGTGAGTATTGTGCTGCAAAATTGATTGGCCCAATGAAGTCGATTCCCCATTTCTAAAATGGTTGCCTTGCAATGATTGGACTCAACTCCATTTTGTCCTTGCAAACTGGTACCTTGGTCCTTTGGCACTCATCACAGTGCTTTACAAATCATGTTGCATCTCGAAAAAGAGTAGGCCACCATAGCTGAGACTGCAGCACCTTGTGGGATGTTGTGTCTCTATTGAAATGCCCCTTGCTATTCCACCGTGTGCCTCTGCAAGTATGTCATGCATCTCATGCTCACACACACATTTGCGCAACAATCCATCTTGCCCTAGCTAATATAATTGTCCTGCTATCAATTGATATGGTTGGACTTTGAGAATGAGTCACCTAAGTCGGGATTTTTCTATTGGTCATTCTTCAGGGAGTCCATGCTCAAGTACTTGGACTATATCATCTTCCCAATAAGGAGTCTAATCAGCTCTAAAAAAATCTCTTTCGCTAGATAGGCTAAATAGATGGGCATCAAGTAGTTCATCTGTCAAGAATCGCATGGTGGGGGGACTTGCTCAAGATGCTGCGCCGAACACACACAGAATGCACAAGGAGAAGCTCACTCAAGAGACAAGAAGAGAGATGGAGGCCAAAACGTTTTCTTGCTGGTTTCTTCTTCTTCTTCCACACTCTTTACAATGTACACAACGTATAGATAAGATACAACATAAAGGAAAGTGGCCTACTAAGCCAAACAATGCATAACCCACTACACTAGTCGACTGGCACTATAACTATGCCAGCTGTAAATAGGTGTAATAACCTGAATATAATAAGTAATGAGTCAGTGGCCATGTGAGAGTCATAATGATCACCGACGTACTAAGTGTAGACGTGTGGACCCATCTAACCATGCGGTCCATCATCAATGTCCACATGTGTTGAGCTTGTCATCTCAACACTCCACCTCAAGCTCAACTGCATCTCTGCAACTCCAAGTAAGCTTCGAAACTTTTGAAGCTTCTCTGTACCCAATGCTTTCATGAAGATGTCAGCTATCTGATCCTGTGTGGTGACATACACCAAGTCAATCTCACCTGCTAGTACCTTCTCTCTCACAAAGTGGTAGTGTACCTCAATATGTTTTGTCCTGGCATGGAACACGGGGTTCCTAGCCAAGTGTATAATGCTCATGTGTACACAATAAATGACAACTAGACCTTCTACCTACACATCCAAATCAGCCATTAACTTTTGTAGCCATACTACCTCACATGCTGCAACAGCAGCACCTCTATACTCAGCCTCTGTACTCGACAAAGCAACTGTAGATTGTTTTTTGCTGCTCCAAGCAACTGTTGCACTACCAAGAGAGAACATGTATCCGCTGGTAGATCTTCTATCAGACATACTACCAGCCCAATCTGCATCTGTGTATCCAAACACCTGTACATCTGTACTTGCCTCATAGAAAATTCCATAATGTAATGTGGACTTCGCATATCTCAATATGCGTTTGACTGCATCCAAATGTGGCTTTCTAGGTACTTGCATAAACTAACTCACAAGACCAACAACGTAGCTCAAGTCTGGCCTTGTAATGGTCATGTAGATCAAACTCCCCACTATCCTCCTGAACATAGTAGGGTCTTCTATCTCATTCCCAACATCAGCACTCAACTTTACATTCTACTCCAACGGGACTAAAAGTGGTTTGCATGCTGTCATACCATACTTGGACAACATATCCAAGCCTTACTGTCTTTGGGACAGCCATATACCATCATCACATCTGATCACCTCAATGCCAAGGAAGTACCTTAGCTCACCTAAATCCTTCATCTCAAACTTCTTCTTCAAAAAATCCTTGACTTCAACAATCCCACTATCACTATCACCTGTAATAATCAAGTCATCCACATAGATGACTATGATGACCAAACCAGCATCTCCCTTTCTCACATAAAGTGAGTGATCAGCATCAGAAACATAAGAGCCAATATTGACAAGATACTCTCTGATCTTGTCAGACCATGCTCTAGGTGCTTGCTTGAGCCCATAGAGCGCCTTCTTCAACCTGCACACATATGTGGGATGCTCTAAATCTTCATAGCCTACTGGTTGATCCATATACACTTCTTCCTGCAAATCACCATGCAAGAAGGCATTTTTCACATCCATTTGCTGCAACCTCCAACCTTTGGCTACTGCCAAAGCAATCACACATCTGACAGTTGCCATCCTAGCAACTGGACTGAAGGTTTCTTCATAATCTATGCCATATGTCTGGGCATAGCCTTTTGCAACTAGCCTATCTTTGTACCTACTAATAGAACCATCTGCATTGTGCTTAATCTTATAAACCCACTTACATCCAATAGCTATCTTGCCCTTCGGCAATGATACTAGATCCCAAGTCTTATTGGCCTCTAATGCAACAATCTCCTCATCCATTGCTGCATCCCAATGAGCATGACCAACAGCCTCCTCAAAACGTGTGGGCCCAACATCCTCAACTAGTTTCACCATATAAGCATAATGGTGAGCTGCATAACCTTCAAAACTAAATCTTTTAACAGGGTATCTGACCCTGTTAGATCACGTACCACCGGATCACTCAATGGAGCCTTTACATTACTATGAGCTCTCTGTACACCTGGTGTCCTGACAAAATGAATACCAAGCTCATCATCCAGGCTCTCTGAGCCACTAGAGTCTCCATCAAGAACTGCATCAATGCCATCTGACACTTATAGTGCCACTAGATGTACCTGAAGATGTAGAGGTACTCCTTAGTCTCCCAGACCAAGGACTACCAGATGATGTCCCTAGTCTACTAAGAGTCCGTGATTCTTACTTTTCAGCTTGCACATGAGTGTCATGATCATCATCATCATCCAGTGCATCACCACTAGATGTATACCAACTGCTCATTTCATCAAAGATGACATCCCTGCTCACTCTGAACTTACATGTGATAGGGTTATAACAGCGATACCCGAATCAACATACCAAACATCATCGTGTGTTCCCTTTCCTGTAACAGCATTCAGCATATGCTGCATAACAAACAGACGTTCATTTTTGTCTTCATTCTGTCGTGAAGACGATGCATACTTTCCTTGTTGCAACTTACCACTGCGAATATCATCTTTCTTAGCATAACATTGGACTGCAATATGACCTATTTTGCCACAGTAGTGACACACAATACCAGATTTGTTAGAGCCTCTATTTTGCCATCCACCTCTTCCTCTAAAGCTCCCCCTGCCTCTAAAGTTACCACGACCTCCTAAAACCTGCATATCTCCAAATTGCTGATTCAATCATTTTTGCTAGTTGTCACTACCACGTCCTGTACCACAACCTCTTGAAGAGAACCTACCACGTCCCCTTCCTGAACTGGAGTAGAAAGCTTGAACTTGTTCACCACTTCTTTCAAATGTCTCACTCTGCATGTTGATCTCTTTAGTGATCATAAGGGAGACCAACTCATTGAAATCTGGAAATGGCTTTCTGACATATACGAAAGTTACAAAATACTTCCAAGCCTTTTCATTGTTAAGTCCACCCAAGGTAGACGACACCAAATCATCATCATCCGACATTGCATCAATCGCTGCCAATGCATCTGCAATGCTCCTTACCTTCAATGCATACTCATTGATAGACATCTTCCCTTTCTTCAATGTATTCAACTCTTGCTTGAGTTGAATCTTTTGTGTATTTACAGAAAACATACTTTCAAGTATGGTCCAAGCTGCATATGAATTCTCTGCATTTCTAATATGTCCCAACATATTATTGTCAATTACTGCAGACAGCCAATACATGACCTTCTTGTCTTTTGCATTCCATTCCTTCCATGCCTTTGTCTCTTCTGCAATTGGAGGATCACTCACCACCGACTCCTTTTCTTCACCTGAAACAAACTCATAGAGGGCTTTTCCAATAAGGAAGTTCATGACACGGAACTTCCATGAAGGGTAGTTATTCTTATTGAGCTTCTCAATGATGGGGCTTCAACTGTTCTCTGCCATTGTCACAAAACTAATATCAAACAGCAAGCAAATTTTCTGCAACCCTTGACCTGTAGTATATAACAATACACTAGACAACCTTTTTCACTATCTCTCAACAATACATGCAATCTGCAACCTGTTTGCACATAAACCTTATGTTTGCTTCGTGCAAACACCTCAAGAATTACAGATTTGCAATCTGTAACCTGCGCACCCACTTTCGATCAAAACAACCGAAATCACAATGTACCTTGAAACTGTTGTCCGCAACCTTGTGGCTCTAAAACGGGGCCTGAAACGGCCTTAAATGCCCAAAATAATTGTGCTCTTCGTGCACACCAAATCTCATTGCAATCTGAGATTTTTGCTTTGCCCTACTTCCGGTGCCTCCACAGGCACTATCCAAGAGAAAGAGTGGAAGGATGGGAGAGCTTCTTACACGTGGCTTGCTTGCTCGAATCTTGCTTCTTCTCCTTCACTTTAGCCTTCGAAATCAGCCTTTCTCAGTGGCGCGGCTTTGATATCATATCAAGAATCGCGTGGTGGGGGGACTTGCTCAAGATGCTGCACCGAACACACACAAAATGCACAAGGAGAAGCTCACTCAAGAGACAAGAAGAGAGATGGAGGCCAAAACGTTTTTTTGCTGGTTTCTTCTTCTTCTTCCACACTCTTTACAATGTACACAAAGTATAGATAAGATACAACATAAAGGGAAGTGGCCTACTAAGTCAAACAATGCATAATCGACTACACTAGTCGACTAGCGCTATAACTATGCTAGCTGTAAATAGGTGTAACAACCTGAATATAATAAGTAATGAGTCAGTGGCCATGTGAGATTCATAATGACCACCGACATGCTAAGTGTAGTCGTGTGGACCCATCTAACCAGGCGGTCCATCATCAATGTCCGCATGTGTTGAGCTTGTCATCTCAACATCATCTACAATACCTTGTCCAAATGGCTTCTCCCGTGGGGATGCGAGACATATGATCAGCCATATAAAGTTTCTTTCCTTTACATGCAACCATAGAGAAATCAAATTCTAAAAGTAGAAGTAACCCTTGAGTTATATGTCCTGTAGTGCACAGTTTATTGACAAGGTAAAGCAAGGCTTGATGGTCAACGAAGAAGGTCAAGGATGTAGTCAAAAGATAATGCCAAAACTTCTTTACAGCACACCATGGCTAAACCCTCTCTTTCCATTGTTGAGTAATTCATTTTTGTATCTGTGAGTTGTTTTCTAGTAAAGCTCACAGGATAGTCTAAGTTGTGTTCATCGCCAGGTTGGCACAACATAGCTCCTATAGCAAATTTAGAAGCATAATGTGGTTGGACATGGAAAGTGATTGTCTAGTATGGAGCTGGTAGAATTGGTGCAGTGGTTAGAGCCTCTTTTAACTCCTCATATGCGCATTGGCATTCCTCCATCCACTTGAATGTAATCAGCAGCTTGTATAGAGGTCTAGCAATCAATGCATAGTTCAACACAAACTACTGATAATACCTTGTATGGCCTAGGAAGTAATGAAATCCCTTGTAATAAATTGGTGGTGGAAGATTAGCAAAGACCCTAACTTTTGAGAAGCTGGTGGCAATGCCATTCTTTGACACCAGGTGTCCTAGGATACATCCGTGCTTCACCCAGAACTGGCACTTTAAGGGGTTCAACGAGAGACAATATAATCGACATTGTTCAAAGACAGCTTAGAGCTGTCTAAGTGTTTCTTCAAAATAGAGTGAACACACAGATCATCAATGAAAACCTCTACAACTTGAAGGGCATGACTATGTAGGCAAAGACTCCCCAGTCAATATTGTGCCTTGAGAAGCCATCTAGGAAATTGTAGGCCTCTTTACCAGCCACTCTCTTGAGCATGTGCTTGGTGTACAGCAATGGGTAATTATCTCTCTTCGACACAACATTTACCTTTTTGTAGTTGAGGCATACTCTGATCTTTCCATTTGTCTTTAGTTGTAACGTGTCCATCTGTTCGCTTGCAGGACACGTCTTAGCAGCCCATCAGGAAGAGGGTCTAGAAAGCTCTGCCCGGCACTCCCATGGAATGTTACGTGGTTTGTGATCTAGGTCTTTCCGAGTCTGCCACGTAGCGGAAGTATTCCAGCCGTCCCCACTAAGGATCGACCTAAATCGTGGTTTCCCTAATGGTCAAATTCCTAGAATGGTAGCTAGCGTCAAACCCCAGGCAAACTACTTTACGCAGAAATGACAGGGTCGAAGCGAATCCATGCTGCATTTGGTTCAAGGAGAATGGGAAACGAGAGGGATGCAAAGCTCAACCTATTTTCCCATAAGGCATAGTCCCATTCCGTTCCCCCAAAACATCATAAATCAGGATTCTAGTAACCTGAACTCTAGGTCAGCATTGCCTGCTATTCATTCCCTTTGAGAAAAGCTCCTTACTATCCATTTTGCTTGAGAAAAGTTCCCGGCCAACTGGGACCACCCATCTATAGGACGGGCCCATGGCCACATCCACCGCACTTTCCTCAGGGTTGCTTTAGTTGTCTAATTACCTACCACATTTAGTTGGACACGCATCAAGCAGCTTCCTTAATTAGCCAGTTAGACACTAGTTCCTTCACATAATCTTAGCACTTGACATAGAAAAACAGTGCCAAACAAGTTCCTTTTCAACATGTTATCTTACTTATCTTTGGAATACATCCATATAATCCAGCCCGTAGGCTAATCCATAATCCACCCGAAGGAAATCCATAATCCACCCGAATGCAATCCATAATCCATCTGAAGGCTATCCAACAATCCACAGGGATTGCTAATCCAAGATTCCACCCGTAGACTAGTATGCGGGCCTCGAGATCCAATCCCGAGTCACGTTTGCCTCTTGTGTAGGGCCCGAAAGGCAAGGGATTTACGGCCAGAGCCCCCTGGCACCCAAGCATCCTCCTGCTCCAAGTAGCACTCAACGGAGAGACCTCTCGCAACAGGTTCGGTCCACATTCCCGGCGCCGCTAACAACCCTCTTGGTTAGGGTCAGGCAGACAATTAGGGGTAACTAATGCTGCCTCTCCCTTCAGGCCTTCAACCTGAAGCATTAATTATCTTTCCATCCTTTAGTTCCTTGAGCAAACAATGCAAATAGTGCTCCTAAACTATTACAAGCACAATCAATCCAGTGGTCATTTATTTGGTCAACTGCTAAGGAGTGAATCCTTATCTCCGAATGCATCTAGCATTCGATCCGGGATCAATTGTGACTTGGCAGGTTCCCCCAAGGGTTTCGTTGTTTGTGTACCCATGTGTCCTTGGGTTAGGGCCATACCTTGTTAACCCAACTTAACCAACACCTTAGGTTTCATAAATTAACAGTAAATCTTGGCGACCCTGTCGCTCTGACTTGACTGATCCTTTGCTTCCAAGCAAATACCTAACTTCCCTTAACTTGGCAAATCAGCCCAAGAAAGGTGATGTAGCAGGATGTTTACTCATCCTCTTGCAAGTTAGACTTGTGCTAGAAACTGCCAACCTCATTCCAAGGAATGGCAAATCTATATTGTGATTAAACCACAATGCCATGCGACGTTGCAGCTTGTTGCACAAGTGTCGCATCTATCCCATGGGATCATTTCACCCATTGAACGGCATTTCTTGGTCAATGAATTTTGTTTAGACGAGATGCAGGGTTTGGGGTGTCTTCTTACCAACCCAACCCTAATTGTACTAGGCCGACAATGTTCGGTCCTAGGGTTTCCAAACTCAATCCGAGTTTTAGCATTAGGTCAAACGATCCTTAGGGTAGAAACCCTAAATCTTTGTTTGCATGAGCGTCCAGTTGACCCAAACATTCCGTGAATGTGGGTAGGACCTTTGGGTTTGAGGATTTCGACTTGGCGTCCAAGTTCAATACTTGGCTGCATTCCTAACATGCCAACCCCTAGCTAGTAGTTGAGGTGTTTATTGTGTCGACTAGTTATGCCTATATGAATACCTTGAGGGTTAGGAGATTTAGCTAAATGGGACTACTTGTCTTGAGACAAGGACGATCCTTTCCTAGAGATGCTGACCTTGTCTAAAGGTGTAAACAGATGCTAGATACCACATTTCGTGCAAGTATAAAATTTGTTACATCTATGTTCTATATGGTATGCAATAACCCTTTACTTTTCTTACTAAAGTCACGACGAATGATAACTTGCATGAAACCTACTAGGGGTTTACATCAAGGAATCATGCCTACAATCCTATTGTCTAGCTTTAGAATTTCATGCTTTGATAAGCCATGCAATCTTTTCTAAATGCAACTCGATGAAATGAAATTTACGAATATGTAACATGCGACCCTTAGATACGACATCGTAAATGAAGTTCATGCAAAACTAAGGCTAGTGTTGACTTAATCCATTTCCAAGCATCTTTTGCATGCAACTTGCAATGTCCATTGTTTCATTTTCATGCCGTGCAATGGACATTAACAATTATTTCCATGCGAGTCATAACAAGAAAGTTATTGACTAAATTCAAGATACTCTTTTCCTTCACGGTCAATGCACTTAACAATTTACTCCTTAACCCTAGGCAATATGCATTTTAGACTTCCACTTTGAAAATGCACGACAAGGCAATTTGTGACTAAGTTGAGTAAGTGATTTTCATTCATAACTTAGGAGATGCAAATGATCCAATTACATGATATGCACCAATCCTTATCTATCGTTCAAAGAGATAATTTATCAAATGTACTTTTATCACTACCACATGAATTAACAATAAGTGTAAAATGCGTTCTCCCTATGGAATTAAGAGTGTTTAAAGAATTTCTTTATGTGGAAATAAATTCGTGGAACCTGGGCTTGTGGATCCGCAGTGATGTCCACGTGTAAGTTCGGGGAGGAACCTCCAGCGGGTGCACCTTGCGTTTTCTTGGGAGCCATCGTAGACGTGATAATGGACTCCGCGGATTCCCTCTAGCCTTTACTCTCACTCTCTGAGACTGCCTGTAGGTTGATACCTTCTCCTCGCGTAGGAATAGGAGCTTAATGAACCCGGTTTTAAAATCGGGGAAGGGAACGTAGGAACAAGGCCTATGGGCCTTATCCCTTTAGAAGCTTCTTAAAGAAGCTTCTGATTTTTTTTTAAACAGAGTTGACGTGGTTCCAATGATTGGGAAGAGGGAAGGAATGATGACGGGGGGGTGATTAGGACGACGACAGGGGGAAAATGGTGGTAGCAGGTAGGTGCTATGGGGATAGTGTTGCTCACGGTAGTGGCTCAACAGTCCCTCCTCCTCTCTCCACGGCAGGGCAGCAGAGGTGGTCAGGCGAGGACAGTGTTTCCCTTATCCTCCCTCCCCTCAAGGCTAAGGGGGGTTTATGTAATGATTGGGGGGGGGGGGGAAGGGAAGCTCCACCATGTGGATTATGCATGGCTCCCCCCCTCATGCAACCCACACCACCCTACCTTAGCCCATTCCTCCCCACACTCCCTGTCCTCCAGCCATGCCTCGGCTGGGGAAAGGGATAATTATAAAAAAATTTGACTTAAATTTCATCATTATCCCTATTGCCCCTTCAAAAAGGGTGTTCTCACGCAGGTTTTTACGGTCTTCAACCCCGGCCTCGATTTCACAATGTGGACGCCTCATTTTTGCATGTGCGGGGTACAGATTAATCTACCGATAATTATGGTGTGGGAGATAACCTTGCACAGGTTTTACGCGACGTGCAGGGAGTCAAGTTCAACAATATTTTTGAGCAGAAATACATCATAATAATCAATCTTTGGAATACATCATAATAATCCAGCCCAAAGGCTATCCATAATCCGCCCGAAGGCAATCCATAATCCGCCCGAAGGCAATCCAGCAATCCTCAGGGATTACTAATCCAAGTTTCCGCCCATAGACTAGTATGCAGGCCTCAAGATCCAATCCCGAGTCACGTCGGCCTCTTGTGCAGGACCTGAAAGGCAAGGGATTTACGGCCAGAGCCACCCCTGGCACCCAAGCGTCCTCCTGCTCTAAGTAGCACCCAACGGAGAGACCTCTCACGGGGGCTCGGTCCACGTTCCCAGCGCGACTAACAACCCTCTTGGTTAGGGTCAGGCAGATAGTCGAGGGTAACTGATGCTGCCTCTCCTTTCAGGCCTTCAACTTGAAGCATTAATTATCTTTCCATCCTTTAGTTCCTTGAGCAAACAATGCAAATAGTGCTCCTAAACTATTACAAGCACAATCAATCCAGTGGTCCTTTATTTGGCCAACTACTAAGGAGTGAATCCTTATCTCCGAATGCATCCAGTATTCGATCCGGGATCAATTGCGACTTGGCAAGATCCCCCAAGGGTTTCATTGTTTGTGTACCCTTGTATCCTTGGGTTAGGGCTATACCTTGTTAACCCAACTTAACCAACACCTTAGGTTTCATAAATTAACAGTAAATCCTGGCGACCCTGTCACTCTGACTTGACTGATCCTTTGCTTCCAAGAAAATACTAACTTCCCTTAACTTGGCAAATCAGCCCAAGAAAGGTGATGTAGTAGGATGTTTACTCATCCTCTTGCAAGTTAGACTTATGCTAGAACCTGCCAACCTCATTCCAAGGAATGGTAAATCTATTTTGTGATTAAACCACAAGGCCATGCAACGTTGCAACTTGTTGCACAAGTGTCGCATCTATCCCATGGGATCATTTCACCCATTTGTTGAGATTCAGCAATCACACTCACTAACAGCCTCTTTGTATGGAGCTTCAGGGCCAAGGACATGTAGGCTTACCTATCCCATATGCACAATGGTGCCTACTGTAGTTTCCTACTTTCCTATAAAGCATTGTACTTGCTTCCTTTTCTTAATGCAATGATAGTACTCTTTTCTTTTTAGTGAAGTGTCAGTGTCATTGTCCATATACACAAGATTGTGTTTATGAGTCCAAGTCTCAATCTTGGAACCTAATTCACTTGTGTAATAAACAGTATCTTTGTCTTCTCCATCATGAGTCCACACTTCTCCTTCCATCCACCATAACTCACTGCCATGTCCTAGATCCCGTATCTTTAACATGGTATCAGAGCGTAGTCGGACATGGCATAGCTCATTTCACTCCTCTCTCAGCTCCTCTTCACTCAAGTCAGCTCAAGTCCAGCTCAGCTAATGAGCTCATTTCTGAATTCTATCTCCACTTGAGCTGTGGCAGCCATAGCCAAACCTACACCCTGCCTCAGTGGAGCTTCTTGATCTCCCTCCACAGGCAATATTTCAACACGCTTTCTTTTGGAGAAATGTTCCTTGGCTCAGGATGTTGCCTCCTGTCACTTTAAACACCAACATTAGTGACCTACAGCTCCAGCATTGTGGAAATTCGCCATCACTGTCCTGATCTGCGTCGTCCCTGTTCAAGCTCTCTACGTGCACCGTGCTCCCCGCAATCTGGACGATTTCCATGGGGTTTTGATAGCCCTTGACATAAGCTTCCTAGACATGTAAAATTTTTTGAAAATGATCAACTACAACTCCTGCGATTTGAAAAAAACCAGGCCCCTGTCTCAGATACCCTAATTCCATCATAGCCAAAATCTCCCAAGCTCTTTTTTTCTCTCATTTTCTCACTCCTGACACTTTACCAAGCTAAAGCTCACTCTAATCCACTGTCCCAGCACCAAATCAAGGAGGGGAAAGACTGGAGAAGATTGAAGACAATCGGAGAAGATTGAAGAACAACCGAACAAGAAGAATCAAGCCCATAGATATAGTGTGTTTTCACACTGTCATTACCTGTGTCTCTTGACACATTGTAATCTGCTCTTCCACTGATAAAATCTCAGAATTCTGGAGTTGATTTGCTGCTGATCTTGCAACCTCAACATGGGAAAAGACTCTCCAAATGCTCGATTCAAAGGAGTCAGGTTTCACACCTAGCAAACCTGCATCAAGCTCATCCTGATGAAGAAGGGTCTTTGGGCCATCACAAATGGCAAAGAGAAGAAACCTCGAGATGCGGACCTTGCAGTTACTTGGCAGAAGAATGATGACAATGCACAAGCCATCATCAAACTGGAATTGGATGACAGCTATATCCATCATGTGGATGCCTGTGACACGTCCCATGACACTTGGGATAAATTGGATACCTTATTTGGTGCACAATCAAAGTGGTCTAAATATGGTCTATTAATTGAATTTTTCGGACTTGATATGAAGCCTCATATATCCCTGGCATCCCATCTGAACTACATGGAAAGCCTGCTTACTCAACTTGCAGGGATAAAGCTAAAAATGGATGAAGATGTTTGTATTGGTGTCTTGTTAAAAAGTTTACCTCCTGCTTATTATAATGTATCAATCACTCTAACCAATATGCCTGATCCTCAACTTGTTGACATTAAATCCTCTCTGCTAGAGGAAGAAAAGAAACTTAAAAGCAAAGAAGAGCCTAGCACTTCAAAGGATGAACAAATGTTATATGTAAACAACAGATACAAAGGTAAAAAGGAACCACTCTTTTGTGACTTCTGCAAAAGGACCGGACACACTGAGAAGTTCTGTCATGCTAGAAAGAGGTCCCAAAAGGCCTATCTTGCAGCTGTGAAAGAAGAAGAAGACCATGGACCAAAAGATGAAGAAGAAGATGAAGATGAAGACCACCAGGATCGGAAGGACAAGACTCATCAGTCCTTCTACTCTCATTACTCTGATAGACTGTTTTAAAAGCCTTGTATTTCCTTGCCCTAATGCTTCCTGCCATAAGCTTTGTAAAATCCTTATGTAACTTGGCATTATAGTCCCTGTACACTTTGTGAGGCCCCTATTATAGCCTCTGGATGTCCATCATGTTTTGGTGCCCACACTTAGCCTTTTCTGTGACAGCCTCTGGTGTCTACCATGTTTGTGGTGTGCCCACACTTTGCAGGTGGTTCTCATTACAGCCTCTACACACTTTGTGCCTTTCTAGTTGTGATTGAGGAGGGGTGTTGAGATTCAACAATCACACTCACTAACAGCCTCTTTGTATGGAGCTTCAGGGCCAAGGACATGTAGGCTTACCTATCCCATATGCACAGTGGTGCCTACTGCAGTTTCCTACTTTCCTATAAAGCATTGTACTTGCTTCCTTTTCTTAATGCAATGATAGTACTCTTTTCTTTTAAGTGAAGTGTCAATGTCATTGTCCACATACACAAGATTGTGTTTATGAGTCCAAGTCTCAATCTTGGAACCTAATTCACTTGTGTAATAAACAGTGTCTTTGTCTTCTCCATCATGAGTCCACACTTCTCCTTCCATCCACCATAACTCACTGCCATGTCCTAGATCCCGTATCTTTAACACCATTGAACGGCATTTCCTGGTTAAGGAATTTTGGTTTGGGGTGTCTTCTTACCAACCCAACCCTAATTGTACTATGCCGACAATGTTCGGTCTTAGGGTTCCAAACTCAATTTGAGTTTTAGCATTAGGTCGAACGAACCTTAGGGTAGAAACTCTAAATCTTTGTTTGCATGAGCGTCCAGTTGACCCAAACATTCCATGAATGTGGATAGGACCTTTGGGTTTGAGGGTTTCAACTTGGCATCCAAGTTCAATACTTGGCTGCATTCCTAACGTGCCAACCCCTAGCTAGTACTTGAGGTGTTTATCGTGTCGACTAATTATGCCCATACAAATCCCTTGAGGGTTAGGTGATTTAGCTAAATTGGACTACTTGTCTTGCGACAAGGATGATCCTTTCCTAGAGATGCTAACCTTGTCTAAAGGTGTAAACAGATGCTAGATACCACATTTCGTGCAAGTATACAATTTGTTACATCTATGTTCTATATGGTATGCAATAACCCTTTACTTTTCTTACTAAAGTCACGACGAATGATAACTTGCATGAAACCTACTAGGGTTTACATCAAGGAATCATGCCTACAACCCTATTGTCTAGCTTTAGAATTTCATGTTTTGATGAGCCATGCAATCTTTTCTAAATGCAACTCGATGAAATGAAATTTACGAATATGTAACATGTGACCCTTAGATACGACATCGTAAATGAAGTTCATGAAAAACTAAGGCTAGTGTTAACTTAATCCATTTCCAAGCATCTTTTGCATGCAACTTGCAATGTCCATTGTTTCATTTTCATGCCATGCAACGGACATTAACAATTATTTCCATGCGATTCATAACAAGAAAGTTATTGACTAAATGCAAGATACTCTTTTCCTTCACGGCCAATGCACTTAATAATTTACTCCTTAATCCTGGGCAATATGCGTTTTAGACTTCCATTTTGAAAATGCACGACAAGGCAATTTGTGACTAAGTTGAGTAAGTGATTTTCATTCATAACTTAGGAGATGCAAACGATCCAATTGCATGATATGCACCAATCCTTATCTATCATTTAAAGAGATAATTTATCAAATGTACTTTTATTACTACTACATGAATTAATGATAAGCGTAAAATGCATTCTCCCTATGGAATTAAGCGTGCTTAAAGCATTTCTTTATGTGGAAATAAATTCGTGGAACCTGGCTTGTGGATCCGCGGTGATGTCCACGTGTAAGTTCGGGGAGGAACCTCCCGTGGGTGCGCCTTGCATTTTCTTGGGAGCCATTGTAGATGTGATAATGGACTCCATGGATTCCCTCTAGCCTTTACTCTTGCTTTCCGAGACTACCTGGAGGTCGATACCTTCTCCTCGCATAGGAATAGGGGCTTAATGAACCCGGTTTTAAAATCGGGGAAGGGCACGTAGGAACAAGGCCTATGGGCATTATCCCTTTAGAAGCTTCTTAAAGAAGCTTCTGATTTTTTTTTAACAGAGTCGAGGTGGTCCCAATGATTGGGAAGAGGGAAGGATTGACGATGGGGGGGTGATTAGGACGACGGGAGGGGGAAAATGGCGGCACCAGGCAGGCGCTGTGGGGGTGGCATTGCTCACGGCGGCGGTGCAACAGTCCCTCCTCCTCTCTCGATGGCACGGCGGGAGTGGTCAGGCGACGGCAGTGTTTCCCTTATCCTCCCTCCCCTCAAGGCTAAGGGGGGTTTATATAGTGATTGGGGGGGGTGAGGGAAGCTCCACCACATGGATTATGCATGGCTCCCCCCCTCATGCAACCCACACCACCCTACCTTAGCCCATTCCTCCCCACACTCCCTCTCCTCAAGCCATGCATCAGCTGGGGGAAGGGATAATTATAAAAAAATTTGACTTAAATTTCATCATTATCCCTATTGCCCCTTCAAAAAGGGTGTTCTCCCACAGGTTTTTATGGTCTTCAACCCGGGCCTCGATTTCATAATTCGGAGGCCTCATTTTTGCGCATGTGGGGTATGGATTAATCTACCGATAATTATGGTGTGGGAGATAACCTTGCACAGGTTTTACATGGCATGCGGGGAGTCAAGTTCAACAATATTTTTGAGTGGAAATATTACATTAGTGTACTCAATCTTCTGGATAAATCCGACTCTTATTAGTTTATCAATTTCTTCCTTAGCAGCGTGAGTGTGCTTTGGATTCATGGGATATGGTCGTTGCTTAATCGGCATTGTGTCGAGGTGTCATGGGTATATTGTGAGTCACTACACTCGGATCTACCCCTTTGAGTTCCTCTAGGGACCAAACAAAGACATCTATATACTCTTGCAAGAGAGCATTGAGGCTTGCTTCCTCTTGTTTGATTAGGTCATCAGCTATAAAGACAGGTCAGAGTGTCTCCCCCTCCTTGGATAAATTATCGTCCTTGACCTTGGCGGGTCTTTCTATTGGCTTGCTTGCTTGTCCCTGGCATTTGGCTCCCACCACAAGATCACTATCCTATCGCCTTTCTTGAACTTAGTGAATCTCCTTGGTAGGTCTTGTGGTGTTCTTTACTCCTCCGCCTGCACATCCTTAGGTTGTTTCCTTCTTTCCTCCTTTAACCTTCCACACATGAGGTGGATGGGTAAGTCCCCTTTGGTGTGTCTAGTCTTAGAAGATTGAGGTATTTTGGGATCACTATATCTGAGCTTACTTCTGATTCAAACTCTCTATCTTCGCTAGAAGAGAGAGCCTCTTGGTGGTCATAGCTTCGATGGTGAATCCATCCTAAGAAGTGGTGTGTCAATTGGTTGTGGGCTAAGCCTGCTTGCTCAAAATCTATTGCACCTATATTCTCCAACAAGGTGTGATCACAATACATGTGCATGACTCCTCTTTTGAGTCTAAAGGCATTTCCCTTGCATGGTTTGGAGTTTTCTCCTATTTTCTCTATCACCCATCCCTCAGTGTCATATTCTATCGTGTCAATTTTCCCTTCACTCTTGTCTCTTTGAAGGAATAGCAGTCCTCGTATTCATCGTTAGAGCCATCTTCGTCTGACTGCTCATTATCTCCTAAGTCTTGATATGTCTCTTCCTTCTCTTCGGTGAGACTAATGCCCAATTGTACATCAAGTTTAAGTCATGCACTTTGGTCCATTGCCACTTAGGTTCGTTCAATAGATCTTTGAGTGGTTTAAGGTTTGTTGATGGATTACCAGTTAACTTTGTGGTCAGGTGCTCCAAGTTCTCATGGAGCTCTCGCTTGTTGTTTAGTACTTGAAATATGATCGAATTAGGTCTTCTCTGTGTGATCCTAGCCATCATGTAGATTGGCACTAAGGGCTCTTCTTGGGTCTTGCTAACCACATTAGTAGCTTGCTTGTATTCTTCATTGTCTGAGAATGACACATCAATTGTAGCAAGGACATGCATCCAGTCTCACTCATCCTCAAGGCAAGGGATTTGGAAATTAAGTGCATCATCAAGCTTGGTATTTGAGTCTTTGTGCCATGTTTGTGCAAGTCAGTGGGGTAGCTTGCTCCATCGAGCCTTCAACCCATTGCTTTAGTTCTTGCCACAGTGTTGGATGCTGCCTAAGCAGATTTCCTAGGCTGAGCGTCACAGGGGTAGTCACCAGTGTGGTGAGGAGGTTGTTGATTTCTAGCTTCTCTCCAAATCTTACATTTCTAGGCTCGTGGCCTTGACTACTTCGCTGGCCTATAACATTCGAGCTCTGTCTAAGTGGCACTACTTGTGGTGCAGTTGTGCCTCTCGATTTTGGTCATGGTGGTGAGATTGGCATGCTTATGCGTAAGAGATCATCAATATCATCTTCTAATATGGGAGGTGTTCTTAGGCCTCTTTTACCCACTCCTTCACTTTTTCGATGGCTTCGAGTTGGCGCTTTGGAATTGGGATATTCCCTGACCTTCACACTTCCCTTCTTAGCTGTCTTTGGAGCCGATGTTTTTGCCTTTATATCTATCACCTTTTTTCTAGCAAGGAGCATTGTGGCACTCTCCGTTTTTTGTGTGACCTTTGCATCTAGTTTCTTTTCCTTGTTTCTAGCATTAGTCTTTTTTCGGCTTAAGCTCCTGGAGCTTCTCTCCTTGAGCTAGTCATCCACTCTAATGGCCTCTTTAAAGACCCTAGCTAGCATGTCTCGCTACAAGCTTGAGTTGCATGCCTGGGCCTTGTAGAGTTATTCACCCTATATCCCATTGATGAAGATTGTAGACATTGCTCTCTCTGTGGGTCATTTGGTCATTGGGATTCTCTTAAACAAACTCCTTACATGGGTCACATAATCCCTAATGTACTTCTTATCTGTCTATTTTACGTTCATGAGTTGTATGATAAAGTTGTTTGATTACCCCTAGCCTTCGAGAATCCCTTAATGAAGAGATTCTTGAGGTCATTGAAGTCATTGCACTCTGCGGCATCTAGCCTAGTATACTAAGTCCTTCCCTTATTGCCTAAGCATAAGCCAAAGGCTTGTGATTGCTCAGCGAGATCGGTGAGACTTTTGGCTTCACAGACCTGCTCGAACTACTTCATGAAGTTGTAAGGGTCGTCGTCTGGCTAGTATTTATCCAGCTACTTTGCGATTATAGGGATTTTAGACTGTTGGCTTGTGGAGCCCTGAGTAACCCCTAATCCTACTAGCAATGACGTTGCTATTGTAGTGGCACTTCACTTGGCGGATGCGTTGTCTAGCAGTTGCTTCATGAGGAGCTCACTTAGCGTGAGATCCCCTTCTAGCGCTCTTTCCCTCTCGGCATTAGGGCCTATCTTATTCTTCTTTGCTAGCGCTAGCACCCTTTGAATTTCACACACTTTCATATTCTTCCACAAGCTCTTGACATCTTGCTCCTGATTGTAGGTCACTAGGCTTCACAAAGCTTTGTATGGCGCTAGTCTCCTCTCCTACCCTAGGTCTACTATGACATTCTTGGACATGCTACCATGGTGGTTTAAACGGGTCTGTAATTGGCGACTAGCCTCTAAATTTCTGTCAAGAGATCGCCTAGGTTGACTTCCTCATCCAACTCGTGGTTAGTGCTTGCCTATGCCATGTCCGTGGTCTCTCTCTTGGTTTCTTTGTCACGTCTTCCACTTGGTCCTACACTTGGGTTTTCGATCACCCGACTATGTCTCAAGATCTTCTCCTACTGGTGGGTTTGTTTTTGGATTATGTCTGAGTGCACTCATTGTTAATTACGAACAATTCTCATTTTATAGTCACTCAATGCATGTGTGTACTCTTTTTCGTGCATTGTGTGTAATCGGGCTTTCAAATTTTCTTAGGTGTACTTCAAGTGCTAGAAAATAGTACAAGTGCGAAGGCAAAGTGACTACATGACTCTCGCACTCTCATTTACAAATTTGGCTTGATAACCTGTAAGCCCGTTCTTATTGGTCTTAGGGTCTATGCTGCATCATTTAGCTCAATCAGGATCTGTTTGGGGATCTATGACTCAGTCTAGCTAGCGGCTTGGATTGCCAGTTAGTCGCGGCTAGAGTCACTTTGAAGTCCATGTTTCGTTTCGCTAATCTACCTATTTCTCGTGCTAGAAAGGTGTTCTAAGCATGTGTATGACCTTCAAGGGTTCATACGACAATGGTTTGGGTCAACCAAAGTCTTATGGTAAAAAATTTGGAAAAATTCAGATTTGGCCTAGTAGGTCTGAATTGCAGGAGCCAAATGGCCGATTCGGCCCATCCGAGTGAATACGCCATAATTAGATATATTGGGGAAAACTGCCTTGTTGTTGCAATTATCTTAACTCCCACCACTATGGGGGATCTCTATAGTACTACATCCATAATGATCTTACATTTTCCTTCTTGAGATTTGATTGAATGCAAAGGGGAGCTATGGATTGCAAGACCAGCTTTCTACTAAGACTTGTAGAAATGTTGCTAGTAAGAATGATGATCCGATGGATGAGGATGATGATGATACCTTAGATCCTTTTTGCCACATTGGCCCAAGGGAAGGTAGACCTACTAGGACAATGCTAACCCTTTCTTTATGCCATGCTCGCCATATATTCTCTCTCACCCTCTCTCTAACTCTGCTTTCATGAAATAATACATTTTCGCAAAATTATACAAATACACACTCTCCCTCTCTTCCCTTCACAAAACAGTTAATCTCCACAAAATTAAAGTAGGCTTCTAATCTAATTCATTCAAAGAGTTTGGAACACATGATAGAGTGAAGATTGTTCTCTTTTTTCATTAGGGGTGAGAGGAGTGCTTTAAGATAAAATTCAATCAATGAACCAAGGACGGTGTATCCTCATAAGTTGAAGCAAGTGATCTTAACATGTAGAGAATGAGAAGGTTATTAGAAGAGAAAGCATCCAGTCATTGGCAAAAGTGAGGTCTATTGCAAAAAAACCGTATGGTAGGGTTTTGTAGGCATAGCTTTTTCTTTTGTCTTTTTGTGGAGGGAAGGTACAATGCTATTTTAGGGTTTGTATTGAGGACTTTATAAAGAGAAAGCATTAATTTTTTTCTTATAGACCATATGTTTTTTGTTTGAATGAGAAAGGTACAAACTAATAGCTAAGAGTGGATGTTCAAATAGGAATAGTCTCCTTATGAAGTAGGGAGATCCCAAGCGTATACCAAGATAAAGAGTAGTGGTAAAGGAGACTGGGATTTTATTTGGGTCTCTCAAACAAACACACCTCCCCCCCCAATTGCCCCCCCATTGTGCCTTTGAGAATTTTGGAATAAAATGACCCATAATGTGTATTTACATTGAGCACACTTATAAACCCCTTCTATTTTAAAAAAATTGTAAGTCAACATTATAAATATACCCTTTTTTTTGAACTCACATGGTATATTACATGTTCTATAAGGTAGATTTCTCAGAACTAGTTGAAGGACCAACTGAAGTCTTTTGTGATAATCTCTCAAGTATTTACCTTGTCAATAATCCTATCTTACATGCTAGTACCAAATTATTGAGATACATTGTCACTTCACTCAAGACAAAGTATTGAATCAAGAGATTGATTTGATTCATTGCTCCACACATGATCAAGTTATTGATATCTTCACAAAGCCACTTGGAGCAAATAAGTTCAACATTTTTAGGAACAAGCTTGGAATGAAGGCTAAATCTCCCATGGATGGTAATTCTCTCTGTTTCTACTTTGCTTTTTAGTTTTGTGGGAAAGAATTGGCTATTGTGATACAACTCTCCGTAGCTTCAGAAGACACTAGGATTAGTCTATCACATAGAGCCCACATCAAGATAGTGACATGCTTCTACCATTTGAGGGATGCACTTCTTATAGAAAGTGGCTTTGGTAATGAACATATCCAATTCTTTAACAGTTAATTAGCATGAATTCTACAATCTTCACTTGATTTTCTTCTTCTTAAACAATGCCATTTCTTCCATTTTCAGCTTTTGTTGGTGCCTGTTGATGGTAGTTTTCCTCGGATGCACACCAAAAATATGGAGCCTCAAGAGGAATACCAAGAAATGGAAAAACTGCTGTAAGAAAATCTATATTGTCACACCAACAAGCATGTTCTTCATATTTTAATCCACCATAAGAAGAAAAATAACACCAATATTCACAAATCTTCACGCAACATCACATAGCAATTCTCCCACATATTTATCACAATAAATCTTCAACATAGTATTTATATTCTTCATAGACACCATCAAAGAATCACAATGACAAAAAAGAAAGATCTATTTTGAATGGAATTCATTACATAGTATTCATCTGTCCTCATCTTCATAGTTGTCATAGTTTCTCTCATGTAGATACAATGTTTTTCATAAAATTTAGCTATCTCTCATACTCTATCTCTCTCACATATACTCTCTCTCAATAGTAAATTGGAATTACAATGAATAATCCTCTCTTGGTTGTGGAAACCTCTCCCAAGAGGTATATCTGTCATGAAGAGTCATGAGAGCCACTACAGTGTCCCTTGAGAGCTCACTACTATCAATGCTCCTGAGGCTCCTTGTATCCTTAGCAATGATGCATCCCATGCATTGTAGTCCCCTCAGTCATTGCAAAAGTGTCATTTGTGCTCCATTCCTAGAAATGGAAGCAAATCTTCACTCCTACCAATCTCTCCTACCACCCCATTAAGGCTACCGAGTCGATTCTTTACTTCTACTCATCTGCTTGCAATGCCACCTATACCCCCTCCCTGATTTTGAATTCTTAATAGAATGGCCCACCAAACCAATATCTCATTCCCAAAGTTTTCTAGATCTTCTCATGAGCATATGGATGCTTTCCCACTAATTTGATCTCTTACATAGTCAAATTCCCTAGTTAGGTCAACGAGTCTCATAGAGTCATCATATTCAAATCTTTGATGCAAAAAAAGGCCACAACCTAGCTAGTAGCAAAACATGAATGGCCCACTTGGAATGCTACACTAACTGCATTTTGAAATAGATTTCAACCCAACCAAATGGATGCAAAAAAACTTGAATGACTTCACAACCTCAAGCAAGGTGATAAATCAATCCAGGCTTACATGGCCAACTTCACAATCCTTACAAGTAGAATTGACCTAAATGCCCAATCTCAATATGAAATGTTATACATTTTGTATATTCAAGGCTTCAATAAGCCAAATCGAAAAGCTTTTGCCTTTGATGAGTTGTTCAATAATAGCATAGAGCCCTTTTACAAGAAAACCTTTAGATTAAAACAAGTTTTTTCAAAAGAAAAGTTTGAAAAATGAAAGAAATCCACAACGTTGGTCCAAAAGAACTAGGATGATGACACTAGTGATTTGGACTCTGATTCGAATTTGGAGGCAAAAACTAGCAATGAGGAAGCTGACTCCGAGGATGAGGAGGAGAAAAATCCCAATAAGTCCAAGAAGAAAGAAACCTTCAAAGATCACTAAAAAAAATGAGGTCAAGAATCTATGGTGCACACAATGCAATAATCTAGGCTGAATGCAGCATGAATCGGCAGTGGTGTAGTATTTGTAATATGGCCACTCATTACACCGACCATTGTCAGTACAATGGTAGACATCAAATGGTCTGCCCAGGTGAATGGCAAGGTACCAAAGCATCCCTATTTGTTCAATGGAACACCGTTTTAGCCAATCATGCTCAAACAATAGCTTACAAGAATCACGAATATTAGCAACCTGATGGTGGCCGTGGCATGCGTGGTAGGGGAGGAAGAGGTTGAGGAACTTATCTACCGTTTTCTAAACATTATTTCTTATCTTTGCAAGAAGGACACTGGAGATTGGAGTGTCCCAAAGCTCAGGCACATGATGCCCATAACTAGTAAGAGCAAGGCTTGGCAGCCATGCCGAGAGCCAACTCACTAGAAATCAAGGAGCTACTGGAGCCTTATGTCCACATAGTCACCTAGTCCGGAAGAAGTTACTATGAAGTAGCATTAAAACCCACATGTCTTTCATGGGTAGAACAAGAGAGACACCAAATTGACCAATGTTACCAGAGCCGAAAGTAGAGATTATGACTACAAATGCTCTGAGGTTCACAATTTTAGGAGAATCCAGTAGGAACCAATACCACCAGGACCATTGTCTAATCTGATAATTTTGGTAATCCCTATTTGGTGCAATAACCAAATCGTCCAAAACGTCTTGCTTGATAGTGGATATAGTGTCAATATCATCACATTGGGAACCTATAAAGAATTGGGAACCAACATCATTCTCGATAAGAATTGCAAATCAACAAAGGGCGAGACCACTTGGTACAATATGCTTTGTGAATTGGAAAAGTGCTACTATTCAATTATTGGTTTCTTTATTCGTTTTGAATATGGAGCATGCAAGTGAACATTATTGCATGTTTCTAGGAAGGTCTTAGCTCCATCAAGCAAGAGGAACCCATAATTGGGATAGAGGCAAACTCACTACTCGCTAGAATCAACACAAAGTGATTGTGTTCTTCAAAAATGTTGCCCCTCCCTCATCGTAATGCAAATCGACTATGGCAAAAAAAATTAACATGGTAGAAGGATTGAGTGATGATGAGGAATAGGAGTTTCTAAAGTCCAATCGAGATTTATAGTCATGGTATTTAATTAATGTCTTGTAGATCAGCAAACAATATATGCAATCTTTGGAGTTTTCCAAAAAAACCTCGGAGAAGGAGGAGAACATCTTTCTATCCCAACTAGATTCTGGAGAAGCACCAACTGGTATCGATGATGAATTCATGGATGTCCACTTATTTGTAGCAATAACAAATGAACCAAATCCTAAACCACCTAATCTATCATGGACATGGTATAAGGAAATGCTAACCTCTTTGGAGACCAAAGTGACTTTGTCCCATCTCTAGAACTATTAGCAGAAATGATTGGCTCTTCAAAGCCGATGTTTTGAGGCCATTATGGGCGAGCTATATCATCACACCCTATCCAAAGTGCTACACAGAGTAGTTCTACCAATGAAGTAGTCTACAGTTCTAGAGAAAGCTCACACAGGAGTTTTCAATGGCCATTTTGTTATTGATGTGATCATATAAGAAAATCCTAGCAAGCTTGATTGTGGTGGCCGACCATGTATGGTGCTGCATGCAAGTGGATCCAACAATGCAACTCTTGCCAGAGGTTGGGTCAACCTAGCACTAAAGATCACTTGCCACTTCAACCAATCCTCCCCTCGGAGCCCTTTCAAAAATGGGTCTCAACTTTGTTGGTCCCATCTCCCCAGTAGTTGCATACACTAAAAGCAAGTACATCTTGACAACAATGGACTATACTGTACCAAATGGGTAGAACTATGGGCTCTCTTGAAGAACACCATCAAACTAGTTGTCAAATGCCTATTGAAAGACATCTTCACACCCAGATATGGTACTCCCATTGAATTGGTCAGTGATTGAGGTATGCATTTTATTTATAAGATCATTTTTTCTCATCATGTACAAGAAGTCATCACCCTATTATTTGCATGCTAATAGTTTAACAAAATCCACAAACAAAGTACCTTGTAAAAATTTAACTAAATTGGCAAATTAAAATAAAAAAGATTGGGATACCAAGCTTTTTGTTGCATTATGGGCCTATTGCACTTCCTTCAAGGCCACTACCGAAATGACACCTTACAAAATGGCATTTGGCCTAGAAGCCATCATACCTCTGGAGTATGTAGTACCCAGTCTACAGACCATAGTACAAGAATAGCTCATTCCGGAGGAATCTCTTCCCTTTTGGAAGGAATCACTTGCCCAGTTGGAAGAAGACTGAATCGTAGTGCTTACATCTTAGTCGAAGTGCAATCCCAGCAAAAGCATCAAGTCGATAGACTTTCCAAGAAAAAACTCTTCTAGAAGGGCCAACTCGTCCTGGTCTTTAATGTTGAGATGGCAAGCTCAACACATGTGGACATGGATGATGGACCGCCTGGTTAGATGGGTCCACACGTCTACACTTAGCACGTCGGTGGTCATTATGACTCTCACATGGCCACTGACTCACTACTTATTATATTCAGGTTGTTACACCTATTTACAGCTGGCATAGTTATAGCGCCAGTCGACTAGTATAGTCGGTTATGCATTGTTTGACTTAGTAGGTCACTTTCCTTTTATCTTGTATCTTATCTATACTTTGTGTACATTGTAAAGTGTGTGGAAGAAGAAGAAGAAATCAGCAAGAAAACGTTTTGGCCTCCATCTCTCTTCTTGTCTCTTGAGTGAGCTTCTCCTTGTGCATTCTGTGTGTGTTCGGCGCAGCATCTTGAGCAACCCCCTCCACCACGCGATTCTTGACATGGTATCAGAGCCGCACCATTGAGAGAGGCTGATTTCGAAGGTTGAAGCAAAGGAGAAGAAGCAAGGTTCGAGCAAGCAAGCCACGGGTAAGAAGCTCTCCCATCCTTCCACTCTTCTCTTGGATAGTGCCTGTGGAGGCACCGGAAGCAGGGCAGAGCAAAAATCTCAGATTGCAGTGAGATTTGGTGTGCGCGAAGAGCGCTGTATATTCTGCAGAAAAGCCCTTTAGGGCTTTCCCGCAGTTATTTTGGGCATTTGAGGCCGTTTCAGGGCTCGTTTTAGAGCCGCAAGGTTGCGGACAGCAGTTTCAGGGTACGCTGTGACTTCAGCTGTATCGACCGAAAGTGGGTGCGCAGGTTACAGATTTCAGATCTGTAAGATCAAAGGTGTTTATCAGTGAGTAAACACAAGGTTTATCTGCAAACTGGTTGCAGATTGCATGTATTGTTGAGCAGACAGTGAAAAAGGCTGTCTGGTGTATTGCTGTGCACTACAGGTCGAGGGTTGCAGAAGATTTGCTTGCTGTTTGGTATTATTCTTGTGATAATGGCAGAGAATAGTGGAAGCCCCATCATTGAGAAGCTCGACAAGAACAACTACCCTTCATGGAAGTTCCGTGTCACGAACTTTCTTATTGGAAAAGGCCTCTACGAGTTCGTTTCAGGTGAAGAAAAGGAGCCGGAGGTGAGTGATCCTCCAACTGCAGAAGAGACAAAGGCACGAAAGGAATGGAATGCAAAAGACAAGAAGGTCATGTATTGGTTGTCTGCAGTAATTGACAATAATATGTTGGGACACATTAGAAATGCAGAGAATGCATATGCAGCTTGGACCATACTTGAAAGTATGTTTTCTGTAAATACAAAGGCACGAAAGATTCAACTCAAGCAAGAGTTGAATACATTGAAGAAAGGGAAGATGTCTATCAATGAGTATGCACTGAAGGTAAGAAGCATTGCAGATGCATTGGCAGCGATTGATGCAATGCCCGATGATGATGATTTGGTGTCGTCTACCTTGGGTGGACTGAATAATGAAAAGGCTTGGAAGTCTTTTGTAACTTCCGTATATGTTAGAAAGCCATTTCCAGATTTCGATGAGTTGGTCTCTCTAATGATCACTGAAGAAATCAACATGCAGAGTGAGACATCTGAAAGAAGTGGTGAACAGGTCCAGGCTTTCTACTCCAGTTCTGGAAGGGGACGTGGCAGGTTCTCTTCAAGAGGCCGTGGTACAGGCCGTGGAAGTGACAACCAGCAAAACAGATTGAATCAGCAATTTGGCGATATGCAGGTTTCAGGAGGTCGTGGTAACTTTAGAGGCAGGGGGAGCTTTAGAGGAAGAGGTGGATGGCAGAACAGAGGTTCTAACAACTCTGGTATTGTGTGCCACTATTGTGGCAAAACAGGTCATATTGCAGCCCAATGTTATGCTAAGAGAGATGATATCCGCAGTGGTAAGTTGCAGCAAGGAAACTATGTATCGTCTTCACGACAGAATGAAGACAAAAATGAACGTTTGTTCGTTATGCAGCATATGTTGAATGCTGTTACAGGAAAGGGAACACATGAAGATGTTTGGTATGTTGATTCAGGTGCATCCAATCATATGACCAGCCATGCAGAATGGTTTGGAGAGATGCAGGATTTACAGAATGCAGGTTATGTGCAGACGGGTGATGACTCATGCCACCCAATTTCACACATTGGAAAAGTTCCCTTGTCCTTGCATGATGGTAAGACAAAGAGTCTTTCAGATGTATTACATGTACCATCTATTACAAAGAACTTGGTGTCAGTCGGTCAAATGGTAGAGCAAGGGCTGCAAGTCAGATTTAATGCAAAGGGCTGCTTTGTAGAAGATTTCAATGACAAGTGCAGGTTGGTAGCAAAGGGAAGTAGAGTTGGACGTATGTTCACTCTAGATGCTGGAATTCCTACTATGAATGCGGCTATGTATGCCAAAGGAAAAGGTGTTGTTGCAGACATTGAAATTTGGCACAAACGCATTGGACATGCAAATGTACAAAGGCTGAAATTAATGCAGTCCAAAGGGTTGGTTACAGGTTTGCCTACATTTAAAGTTGCAGAATTTCAGAAGGTATGTGAAGCATGTCAGTTTGGTAAGCAGGCAAGACAACCCTTTTCACATGACAGAGATGTAAGCAGAAATATCCTTGATGTTGTGCATACAGACATTTGGGGGCCTACACAAAATGTATCTCTTGGAGGCAGTTCATACTTTGTCACATTCATTGATGATTGTTCTAGAAAGCTGTGGGTATATTTTATGAAGGAAAAGAGTGAAGCTTTTGAGCACTTTAGAACTTTCAAGGCTGCAGTTGAAAGAGAAACAGGCTTGAAAGTAAAGTGCCTGAGGTCAGATGGAGGGGGAGAGTACCTCTCAAATGAGTTCAGTGATTTTTTGAGGTCTCATGGGATAAAGAGACAGTTCACATGCAGGTATACCCCACAGCAAAATGGGGTTGCAGAAAGGAAAAACAGGCATATTGCAGAAGTTGCACGCGCCTTGATGGCTGAAAAGAATATGCCTAAGCATTTTTGGTCTGAGGCTGTTCATACTGCTGTTTATATTATGAACAGAACTCCCACAGCTGCAGTTCATGGTATGACCCCCGAAGAATGTTTTACAGGTAAGAAACCTGATGTTTCACACTTGAAAGTATTTGGCTGCATTGCGTATGTTCATGTGCCTGATGAGTTGCGGAAGAAACTGGATCCAAAGGCTGAAAAGTGTGTCTTTATTGGATACTCTTTAGAGCAGAAAGGGTATCGCTGTTACAACCCTGTCACATGTAAGTTCAGAGTGAGCAGGGATGTCATCTTTGATGAAATGAGCAGTTGGTATGCATCTAGTGGTGATGCATTGGATGTTGATGATGATCATGACACTCATGTGCAGGCTGAAAGGCAAGAATCACGGACTCTTAGTGGACCAGAGACATCATCTGGTAGTCCTTGGTCTGGGAGACTAAGGAGTACCTCTACATCTTCGAGTGCATCTAGTAGCACTACAGGTAAAGACAAAGGAAAGAATAAAGTGTCAGAAGGCATTGATGCGGTTCTTGATGGAGACTCCAGTGGCTCAGAGAGCTTGGATGATGAGCTTGGCATTCCTTCAGTGAGGACTCCAGGTGTGCAGAGAGCACGCGTTAATGCAAAGACTCCATTGAGTGATCCAGTGGTACGCAGGTCTAGCAGGGTGAGATACCCTGTTAAAAGATTTGGTTTTGAAGGTTATGCAGCTCACCATTATGCTTATATGGTGAAACTAGTTGAGGATGTTGAGCCCACATGCTTTGAGGAGGCTGTTGGTCATGCTCATTGGGATGCAGCAATGGATGAGGAGATGGCTGCATTAGAGGCCAATAAGACTTGGGATCTAGTATCATTGCCAAAGGGAAAGAAAGCTATTGGATGTAAGTGGGTTTATAAGATTAAGCACAATGCAGATGGTTCTATTAGCAGGTACAAAGCTAGGCTGGTTGCAAAAGGCTATGCCCAGACATATGGCATAGATTATGATGAGACCTTCAGTCCAGTTGCTAGGATGGCAACTGTCAGATGTGTGATTGCTTTGGCATCAGCCAAAGGTTGGAGGTTGCAGCAAATGGATGTAAAGAATGCCTTCTTGCATGGTGATTTGCAGGAAGAAGTGTATATGGATCAACCAGCAGGTTATGAAGATTTAGAGCATCCCACGTATGTGTGCAGGTTGAAGAAGGCACTCTATGGGCTCAAGCAAGCACCTAGAGCATGGTCTGACAAGATTAGAGAGTATCTTGTCAATATTGGCTTTTATGTTTCTGATGCTGATCACTCACTTTATGTGAGGAAGGGAGATGCAGGTTTGGTCATCATAGTCATCTATGTGGATGACTTGATTATTACAGGTGATAGTGCTAGTGGGATTGCTGAAGTCAAGGGCTGTTTGAAGATGAAGTTTGAGATGAAGGATTTAGGTGAACTAAGGTACTTCCTTGGCATTGAGGTGATCAGATGTGATGATGGTATATGGCTGTCCCAAAGACAATATGGCTTGGATATGTTGTCCAAGTATGGTATGACTGCATGCAAACCACTTTCAGTCCCGTTGGAGCAGAATGTTAAGCTGAGTGCTGATGTTGGGGATGAGATAGAAGACCCTACTATGTTCAGGAGGATAGTGGGGAGTTTGATCTACATGACCATTACAAGGCCAGACTTGAGCTATGCTGTTGGTCTTGTGAGTCAGTTTATGCAAGTACCTAGAAAGCCACATTTGGATGTAGTGAGACGCATATTGAGATATGTGAAGTCCACATTACATTATGGGCTTTTCTATGAGGCATGTACAGATGTACAGGTGTTTGGATACACAGATGCAGATTGGGCTGGTAGTATGTCTGATAGAAGATCTACCAGTGGATACATGTTCTCTCTTGGTAGTGCAGCAGTTGCTTGGAGCAGCAAAAAGCAATCTACAGTTTCTTTGTCGAGTACAGAGGCTGAGTATAGAGGTGCTGCTGTTGCAGCATGTGAGGTAGTATGGCTGCAAAAGTTACTGGCTGATTTGGATGTGCAGGTGGAAGGTCCAGTTGTCATTTATTGTGACAACATGAGCAGTATACAGTTGGCTAGGAACCCTGTGTTCCATGCCAGGACAAAACATATTGAGGTACACTACCACTTTGTGAGAGAGAAGGTACTAGCAGGTGAGATTGACTTGGTGTATGTCAACACACAGGATCAGATAGCTGATATCTTCACGAAGGCATTGGGTACAGAGAAGCTTCAAAAGTTTCGAAGCTTACTTGGAGTTGCAGAGATGCAGTTGAGCTTGAGGGGGAGTGTTGAGATGGCAAGCTCAACACATGTGGACATGGATGATGGACCGCCTGGTTAGATGGGTCCACACGTCTACACTTAGCACGTCGGTGGTCATTATGACTCTCACATGGCCACTGACTCACTACTTATTATATTCAGGTTGTTACACCTATTTACAGCTGGCATAGTTATAGCGCCAGTCGACTAGTATAGTCGGTTATGCATTGTTTGACTTAGTAGGTCACTTTCCTTTTATCTTGTATCTTATCTATACTTTGTGTACATTGTAAAGTGTGTGGAAGAAGAAGAAGAAATCAGCAAGAAAACGTTTTGGCCTCCATCTCTCTTCTTGTCTCTTGAGTGAGCTTCTCCTTGTGCATTCTGTGTGTGTTCGGCGCAGCATCTTGAGCAACCCCCTCCACCACGCGATTCTTGACATTTAACACCCAAATGGGCAAGCTCCAAGGCAAGCTTAAATTCGAATGAAGTGGTCCCGTTTGACTATTCCATGATTTTGGTACTAACTCTTTCTACCTAACTGACTTACAAGGAAAGCTACTACCAAAATTGAGTCAATGGATTGTGGCTGTGCCATTATCATGCCAATGACTTCCAATGTCCATTCTCCAATAACATAGTATCCCCTCCACCTTCACTACCACATTCCAGACATTTCACCCCATTGGTTTCCTGCCTTCAAATCGACTTGGATCTAGTCTCTAGTCCTAGTGACGTGGCGTTCATTTATGAATCCCACTCATTTGATGATAGTCCCGACAGTGGCATGGTATCTTAGAAAGCTCATCTTCATCATGCCCTTTTATGGCCTAATTTGCATGCATTAGCCACATCCCATTTGCATTATCTCAATGGCCTTTTAAGAAATATTCTCTCTCTCATAAACCTTATTTTTCATCTTACACTTGTGATCATCACCTTGCTTCATCGATTTTCTTTCCCTCCTTCTGCATTCTCTATATATCCACCTTCTTAGTCCTTGCTTCCATGGCTACCTTTCAACTCAGAACTGAGGAAGTTTGCCCTCCTAACCCAAAGACTCTTGCCAGAGTATAGCCTTGGATCAACTCCCTACAGTTAACAACCACTTCATTAGCATGCCATGGAGGAGAACTATCCTAGTTCACACCAAGACACAGTCCATCATAGAGTAGCTCTCGTCTTAGGTTCCACCATCTACATCCAAGGTCACAAGTACACTCTGTCCACCAAGGGAGTTGAGGAAAAAAAAATGACAACGGGGACCCAAGCCTTAATTAGGTGATATGGATTTTGAAGGAGCATACCATAGTGTAGTGGCACCTATATTTGAGAAGCCAAGCTCTCAAGGAAACTTTGTATCCATGATATCATGTGTGGGACAAGGTCATCTATACTCAAGAACAATGGAAGAAATCAAACATCATTAGGATTTGAATGAAGGAAGAGTATGTGGGTAGTTGAGGCATTAAACCAAAAGAAGGAAGTAGGTCCTACCTCCTAATTATGAAGGAATCGTAGCCACTTGCCCATCTTCAAATAGAAAGGGGCAAAAATTGGTTGATTACTGCAAGGAAAAGGATTTCATTTACAACCATGAAAGGCACATTTTCAAGATGTATAATTTATGGAGAACCTCCTATCCACTAAATTGAGAGCTTGGAAAAGGGGGACGAGGAGGGTTTGGTATCATGCTCCTTCCAAGAGGCTTAATTTAGTGCTTTGGAGAACATTTATGAACCATTTCCGTACACAAGAGAGGGACCTAGGGAGTCAAGCAATGCCCTTGATGTTTGTGGCATGCGTAGGAGTCTTGCTAAGACAATGGAGCACTTACTCTAGGATTTCCTAGAGGCACACTATCTCTTGAATGAACTCAAGAGATGGGTTGAGACAGCCATATTCCATGGTGCTACCTAATCAAGAGAAAGGGTCCTTTTTGGAGTAGGAGATAACCTCAAAGAAGGCACAATGCCGAATTAGAATGTGGTTAAGGCCATAGCAATATGTTCTATATTGAGATGCAGAAATCATGAGTGCCTTGATAGATCTTAGTTTTGATCCTCTTTGAACAAAAAAGCTTGTAAAAGTGAAGTTTTAGTAACCTTCAAAGGATTAGGCATGGCTATTATATGGAGTATAGCCTACAAAGCACTAAGGAAACATAGCTAAGTAATAAAGCTAAGTGACATCTCCACTTTAGGGTGGTTGATGCAAAATTTTAACTATTCTTAATAGTATCATAATGCTTTAAATTGGACACCCAAAATCGCCACACTAAACTTTTTTTCTATTCTTAATACTATAATCCTACTATAGATGCCATCACAAATATAAATGGACACCCAAAACCATCGTACTAAAAATGTATGATTATCATGCCATTCACATGCCTTCATATGCAAGCGTATTGAGAAAGTCTTGTCAAAACCCTTGCATTATTAACATTTACTAATGATTTATCCAATCACACAAAGAGATATAAAAAAGTGAAAGTGTAAAAACATTGCTTAAACCTTTTTGTAACTTATTGTAAGTCTTGTTTGATTTTTATAGATCTAATTTTGGGTGTGTGTATGTAATGTTTTTTTATAAAATACTTTATAAATTATATGTTTCAAAATATTACTACACTTTTGTGAAATACTTACATCAATCTTTTAATTTTGTTTTAATTTACAACTCCCCTCAAACTCAATACTCCCACCGGCCTCCTATAGGAGGGCTTGAGGGAAGGGGGGGTTGGAGAAGGCCTTGTTTCATTGTGTGTGTGTGTGTGTGTGTGGTGGTGGGATGTGTGCAATACTACCGAAGGAAGCCAAAAACGAAAAGTTAATGTTTTATTGTTATTCTAATTATAATTTCTAAAGTTTCAATTTGTGTCTTAAAAAGTGAACTCAATTGTAAGGGTACATTGAGTTAATGGTTTACTCAATTCTGTAAGGAAAAGGGTATACCCAAATAATTCACCCTAGACATCCACAAGGTTCTACTCACTTGCTATAATAAATTAGGGTATGCATCAGGGGGTTGCATTAACAAGGTTCTTCTATTACGACAGAATGCATATGAACTCTGCCTCTGAGTGGCCGTGAGTGAGCTCTAAGCAAAGCAACTGGTGTCTTAATACGAGCTCGAAAAATCATTTCACTTTGCACACAAAAAATTATTCCGTTCACTTATTACTTTTACACGTGCCGCTATGTGACGTTTTTATCTTCTCTTTTTCTTATTTTTTACCATTTTTATTTATTTAAGAAAAAGAAAGTGGAACACCACATTGGAAAATATGGGAATTTCCCATAAGTTTGGGACATGTGGTCAAATATTTGGATTTGTCATAACTTGAACACTATAACTCCAAATCGAGCGCTCTATAGCTCAATAGATTCCATTTTTCAAGCACTTTCCAATGATAGGTCACATCATATGGTTTTGAGAAACTTATGGGCATGTTATCCGTGTGCCACCTTTTTAGTATTCAAAAAAAGGGAATTGGGAGATTCCCAAACTCATTAATATTGTGTTGTGGCAAAAAAGGATTTCGTGATGAATCAAAGCGAGAGCTTAAAGGCTACAAGAAATAAGGTGAGATGCTAGAAGCTTTCTAGAAGATAAGAGATGAGTAGTTATTCTAATAAGCTCAACTAGCATAGTATAGCCGCTTCGTGGTAGCGAACTTCGCTCAACGATCCATTTCCAATCGTTCTCTCTCCTCTTTTCCCTCTCAGTTTTTAATTTTTCTTCTTCTTCTCTCTCTCTCTCTCTCTCTCTCTCCCTCCAGTTCCCTATCTAAATTTTTTTTCTCTCTTTGCTTTTATTTTAGTTTTTTTCTCATCTCCAAGTTCTCTCTCTCTCTCTCTCTCTCTCTCTCTCTCTCTCTCTCTCTCTCTCTCTCTCTCTCTCTCTTTTCCTTCTCTCTCCCTCTTCTCTTTTTCCTTTTTTCTTCTTCTTCTCTCCCTCTCTCTTCATTCTCTCTTTAATTTTTTTTTCTTCTCTCTCTGTCTCTCCCCCCTCTCTCCTCTCTTTTCCTTCTCTCTCCCTCTTCTCTTTTTCCTTTTCTTTTTCTTCTTCTTCTTCTTCTCTCTCTCTCTCTTCCTTCTCTCTTTAAATTTTTTTATTATCTCTCTCTCTTACTTTAATTTTATATTTCCTCTCTAATTCTCTGTCTCTCTCTTCATATTCTCTCTTCCTTTTCTTGTCTCTCTCTCTCCTTTTCTTCTCTCACCACATTTCTTGTCTCTCTCTCTCCTTTTCTTCTCTCACCACATTTCTTGTCTCTTTCTCTTTCCTCCCTTTTCTTCTCCCCCCTTTGCTCTCTTTTCCATCTCTCTTTCTCTCCTCTTTTTTCATTTTTCTCTTCTCTCTTTTAAATTTTATCTTTTCTCTCTATGGTTCTCTCTCTCTCTCTGTCCATATTCTCTCTCTTCTTCTTCTCCCTCCTTTTCTTCTCTCCCTGCTTTTCTTCTCTCTCTCTCTCTCTCTCTCTCTCTCTCTCTCTCTCTCTCTCTCTCTCTCTCTCTCTCTCTCTCTCTCTTCTTTTCTTCTCCTCCCCTCTCTCTTCTCTATTCCTTCATTTTGAGTCCGATAATTGGCCCATATAGATTTTTTTCTAGTTTGGATTTTGCAAGGCCTTAAAACAATGTATCCTTGAGTATCACTCTATTGGCCCCTCATTGAGACTCTTTTGTGAACTCTTCATTTATAAATAGGTCTATTTGATAAAAATATCATAATGTCCAGATGTTTTTTTAATAAAAAGCTCCATACGATGTATATATAAGTTCAACTGTTAACACAAATCTATGTAACACACTCGGAGAAAAAAAATTAGTGGGGAATCGTTAGATGAATATATTAATCCCTTTATGCTAACGCTACTTTTTAGAACTCGCTCATTTTAAAATTTTAATAGATAATGTTGTGGTACATGCCTCTATTTCTCAAGCTACTTTTTGGGTGGTTGAACTATATTTTCAAAACACACACACACACACATCTCTCTCTGTGGACCACACTCATGTTAAAGTGGATGTGTAAGGGGCCTAAGTTTAGAGCCCCATTGATTGAATGAAGCCACCTCCTGATAGATTTCATGATCAACCCCTTATGGCATAGTCAAGTATGACCCATGATGAAAGCCTTTGAGAACGACTGTACACATGGCTTGGGTACTAGACAATTTCTCTTTTGGATAAACATACTTTGCCTTTAACAAAAAGGACTTCAACTATGCTTCCTTATCACAAGGTATATGCCTGGTTCAATTTTCAAGCATGCGGAATATGCATAGAGGTATGATATCCTATAATACCTATCCATCAAGACTACAATCAAGCATAAATTGTTCTTGAAAGAGAGAATACTCCTAAAAGTTATAGATAAAGTATTATTATCTTATATATGTTACAACATAACTAATTCACATGTGATGCAATGCCTATCATGATCACAATTAAGCACATTTTATTTGACAAAGAGAAGGTCTTTTTTACAAATTATAGATTAAACATTACTATCTTATATACCTTCCAACATATAAATGTCACATATGTAAATTATATTTGCATAATTTGCAAATATTACCATTCTAATGCATTTCCAAACCAAACCCTAAAAATGCATTGTCCCACTTCCAAACCCTAACAACACATATGTCAATGGAAAGCTCTTGAAAAGTAGGTTCAAAAAATGCAATCTCTCACAAGTTTGGAGTTCATTTACAAAAATTTTACGGTCCCTCCATTTTTTGAGGGAATATTTTGGTCAAATTGGCTTACAAGCCCATTATTTGACCTCAAATTTTTCATAATATGTTTATCAAATCTCTTATTTAATTGATTATTATCTCGAAAATTGAAAAGCAATGAGGTAATATAACACAAATTTATATGCATAGATAGAATCACATACTAGTATATTACACATTCATTAAAGAGAGTAATTAATGTGATACAATGAGTATATATAATTATTCCTTATAAAAGGATGTACAAAACTATGTAAATTGTATTTATTCTAGAAATAATCAATGTGACCAAATGGACAAGCATAATATTTCTCTTTTGAAAAATGGAATAACCATGATAGTAGCTTTAAGATATTGTTCCTTACAAAAGTTATTATTCCTCTTACAAAAGGGCAATTATTCCTCTAGAGGCAATTATGTAAGATATTTCCCTACAATTGTGATTAGCTTTTATTTTCCCAATCATGATGTGTAAAACAAAAAGTTCCTTCTAGAATCAAGTTTTTCACATCTTCTCCAATAAATGGATGCAATGACATATGTAACGAGGATTTAGCTAGCCTTCATTTTTGCAAGTATCATAGGTTTTTTCAAGTGAAGGCCTCCTTAAGGGGATGCCTTGAACTTTTGCCTTTTGAAAGCTACTCATCTAGAATTTAACTTTCTACTATTAATAGAATCTTTGAGTAAATATATTTTAATCACTTTAACATCTATGTAAATTCTCTTTTCAATGTTTCTTATATTTTACAAATTCATAATACCTATGATACGATAAAATAGTGTGACATCTAACTTGAACCATGAAAATATAAAAGTGTAAAATACTATCATTAACAAAAAAACTTGTAATGCCATGATGAAGGCTAGAGTTCAATCAAACAAGATTGTCTAAGAATGCAATAAGATAGCTCTACAATCATTTACAATACCATATCAAAATAACAGTACAATCACAACATACCATTACTCATACTTTCTTACATCAACTCTATTATTACAACATTAGCATCGTAGTGAGCTTTCAATCCATCCCACATGGCATAGATGGTATCCCAATCAACATTTCGTGGGTCTCTAACACCATGATGTGAAAGAAACATGAGCTAATTCAAGGTCTCTAATGGCAAGCTCCCATACCTCCAATAGTTACCAAGTAGGCATGCCATAAGTTTTTCACCTCTCCAAATACTTGATCAAATTCAACATTATGCCCACATATATGCTAAGAAACATGTGTTTGACCTAAAAATATTCTTTTTGACTTCACCATTAAGTCTCCATACTAAACCTTGCATGCATCAACATTATAAAGCATCCACAGACATCATGTGGATAATCTTTTAGACTAGATATATTTGTAACCTCAAGTAAACTTAAATGAATAAACAAACCCCACATGTAGTGCATATATAACATTAGACCTCAAATAACCTTAAATAAACAAACCTCACATGTAGTGTAGAGATAAATTTTGTGTACAGTGATTGCTTGCCTCTCCTAGGACACTAATTGGTTACATTAATACTAAGGTCCCAATCAATTATTAAGAAGAGTATATGTTTCCATGGCTCAAATGTTATGAATTTAAAAATCCATAGATCATCTTTGATCAATTGTCCATAGAACTTTGTGAAATATTATGTCCCATGACCAAATCCCCCTAACAAGAAACATGCCTCAAGAATATCTACAATGACTATAAGCTCTAATCCTATAGAAGTCACATCTAGTTACTTAACCTAGAGTGTTTTATTTAAAAGTTGTAAATAATGTAGTTTAGAGGGCTCAAACTTCAAGTTCAAAGCATGATCACACAAATTCACATTGTCTAGCATCCATTTTCAAGGCCATAGTTGTATAGTTTCACAATTTTTGAAGGATATCCATTATACACATGACATTAATTTGTTACCTAGAGGCCAATCATATCAAATTTCACAACTCTTGAAGGATACTTTTTTTGTTATTTAAACCATGATATTACACAAGAGAGAGTAGAAATGATTGAAAAATATTTGTGATGGTGATATATTAAAAATTCTATATTATTAGTGTTAATCTAGCCTTCTTCGTCTGTATATGTTCAAATCTTCTACACTTTACAAAGTAAATAAGGTGCCATTCCCCTTTACTCATCCTAACCTTTTTCGCAAATGCTATCCATATTTTGATGCTATATCCTCTACTTGATGAGATCTATGGTTTGCAACAATCTTTGATCCCCTTCTCTACTTTTTTTTAAACATTGTTTTTTGCATTAAGCCCAAGAATTGTTTTTAAAAAGATTGGGGGAGAGAGGAGCTTGAACTCTTGCAAGACACACAATGCACAGAGAATTCGCACAAGATAGGAAGTTGAAAACCCTAATCTTTCATCATCATCATCTACTTCTCCACACTATAACAATTTACAAAAAGATAAAGAGAGAGTACAACGAGAGTACAACATACATAATATACAAGCGATCTATAGTGTGAACATGCTAACCAGAAAGATGAATAGATAGATATCCCATAACTAGGGCAGGTGGACTACCAACTATAAAGTACTACTAGAAGTATACACTGACGTAGGTACCAACCATGCCAATGATATGAATGTGGAAATGGTTATCCAAGTACATGAGTTTTAGCTAATGTTGAGCTTGAATCTTAACACATTGTTTTTGTTCTATGCAAACACGTTTCTTAAAAGATTGATCCAAAAACATCAATTAGGATGAACCAAGATAAACTGACTCTCCTTGATATTCTCCCAATCTTCATAGATTTTGGAATATCTTCAATAATCTTTAACGTGAAGCCTTGAATGGTTCCATTGTCATTATATTATCCCAATTTGCTAGTCCATTGAGATCATGTTAAGGAAGCTCTTGCAACCTTCCAAATGCATGTGTGTTTGCTAGAATAACATATGTTGCAAATACAAAATATAAATTATTTTCAATGAAGAAGGATGAAGGGTGATCAAGGTAAACAAGGTTGCCTACAAGCTCCAAGATTGGATAACAATGATTCCCTCTTGTGAAAGGCCTCACAAGATTAGAAATCGGAAAGTGTGAGCTTTCACTAAAAATGATGAATTCTAGGGTTCAAAATAGAGAATTGAAAATGACATTCACAAATTCAACATGTGTATACAACAAAGGATCTTCACTTCGTGTCTTCCACATTAGCAACACTTCATGTCTCATAGTAAGGCAATACAATTTACTTGTCAAGGAACATTAATATTTTATAGGACCTTTTATTTTAGTTTGTATGGGTTTCTTTGAGCTTGTATACTAAGTTTTAGTCTATGTAGATGTGTTTCCATCAACAAGCATGGAATGCCGACCACTGGAATCATCCAACAAGGGAGTAAACAACTAGGTCCAGTTAACCATCGCGCACAAGGAAGTAATCTCTAGCAAGACAATGGACCAAGGCAAATACTACAAAGAGGAAAGGCTGTTGTAGAGGAGTTACCTCATGGCAGTGGAGTCAGCCTTTTTGAGGGTGTAGGTGTCAATGATACTGAAACTTCTAATCTACAAGCCATAACAAGAGGCCAAAAGGCTAAAGAGGGTGAAAAAGATAATGCCAAACCTGTCGAGGGAAGCCCTAAGCAAGATCCTAGGGAAAAGTGAGTCCTGAATCCTGATAAGGAAGGTGGACCGTTAAGACCTATTGGTAGTAAAGTCGATCTCGAGGAGGATAGAGGATTGCCAAGAAAGAAGGTAAAGGCTAAAAAAGAGGCACCAAAGTCGATTGAAAGACCAAAGGAGAGGATGGTTTGGCGAGAGAAGAGAACTTTGGCTAATTATCACGACTTTGATCTAGCAAGTTCCCTTTGTGAAGTCAAACCAGACGTGAATCTCCTGCAATTGATTAAACTTTCTCCAAGAGTACGCAAGGAATTCAAGAAAATCCTGTGTATAGGGTATATAGTAGAACCTTTGGGCATAGCTAGAGTAGGAAAAGATTGGTTCAATCATGCTGAAAAGCATTGCCCTAGGGTTCCAGCATATGTGGATGGAATATTAGTGGAGCACGCTATCATGGACACTGGATCCTCTGTCAATATCATAAGTTCAGACTTGATGGAGAGGTTAGGTCTAGAGATCCAAAAAGATGGCTCCACGCTTCTTAGGATGGCTGATGATAGTCTAAGACAATTAGAAGGTTGCATTACTAAGTTCCATGTTACAGTTGCGAGCATAGAATGCTATCTGGACTTTAGGGTGATAAGGTTTGCAGGACGTCCTAGCTATTGGGTTTTGCTAGGAAGGCCATGGATTCTATGGACAGACTGTCAAGTCGATATACCCGCTGGTCGAGTGATTTTAGGTCGAGGTGTCCATCATTTAATAGTGGATGCTTACCCTGAGTCTCCTCAGAGTGAGAAAGATCCACTATCCTCCACTGAACTAGAAATAGTAGATGATCTATCTGGTAGTGAGACGTCATCGAGCGATGGATCTAAGGGAGGGTCTACTATAGAGGATATTTATAAGATAACCTTGAATGAGCCGATAGAGCCTGATGATCAAATAAGAGATGTAGACGTTATTGAGCTGGATCTTGGTACGCTGAATGATTCGTGGCCAATCAAATTAGGGTCCATGCTCAATTTGAAAGAAAGAGAGGTTTATGTGTTCTTAATTCGAGAGTTCCGCGATATCTTTGCTTGGAGCTATGACGAACTTCGAGGTATTCCTCCCAATTTAGCTATGCATACTATTCCTGTAAAGGAAGGTACCCGCCCTGTACGTCAGAAAGTAAGGCTTATGCCTTTTGAATTAAGGGACGGTTGTACGAGGAACTGCAGAAGTTGCGAAAAGTAGGTTTGATCTTCCCTGTTCAGCATATGGAATGGTGTTCACCAGTAGTGATCAGGAAGAAGAATAATAATCAAATCCGTCTTTTTGTAGATTTTAGAGAGCTGAATAAGCAAACTGTTAAAGATTCCTACCCGTTGTCATTTATTGACCAAATTTTGGATCAGGTAGCTGGTAGGGAAATCTATTCGTTTATGGACTGCGTTGCAGGGTATAACCAAATGGTGATTGCTGAGCAAAACAAGCTAAAAACAACATTTATTACAGTCTTCGGTACCTTTGCATACCATGTGATGGCTTTTGGGTTGTGTAATGCACCTGGTTCGTGGCAAAGAACATCCGACAAGACCTTTGGTGACATCTCCCCAGAGGAGCTGAAAGTATTCATTGACGATCTGGGGGCAGCCACCGTAGGGATAGACAATTGATCATTTTGCAAAAGTGTTTTGAGTGTTGCAGACAATTTTGCATAGCTCTTAACCCACAGAAGTGCGTTTTTGGAGTCCCTTACAGGCTCTTGTTAGGCCATGTGGTTAGTTCCGTAGGGATTGCGACTGATCCTGAAAAGATCAAGGTCATAGTTGCCATGAGTCCGCCACATACTCCAAAGGAAGTGCATAGCTTTTTGTCATCAGTAGGGTATTATTGGAGGTTTATCAATGCCTTGGCAGAAAGAATGTTGCCGTTGACAAACCTATTGTCCTTTAATTGTCAGTTTACATGGAGTGATGCTTGCAAAGTGTCTTTTGATGATGTGAAGCCGGAGCTTGCCAAAGCACCTGTTTTAAAAGCACAAAAAATGGGCACAATGTTCTATATATTTTCAGCAGTAACCATATATAGTATCAGCTACTGTTTGGCCCAAATTTGGGAGGAAAAGTGGTACCATCCTATAACTTTTGCTAGTCGAAAGTATATGGAGAAGTTGTGCCTTGCAATGGTGTTTGCGACCAAGAAGTTTAGGCACTACATTCTTTATGAGAGGGTGGTTTTTTATACGAAGGCAGAAGGGCTTCGATTATTGTTGAATAAGTTATAGCCGCCTGACCATTTAGCAAAGTGGTTAATCACTTTGTAAGAATTTGATTATGAGATTAAGAGTAAGCCGCTGAAGCTTCAGGGCATTGTAGAGTGTCTTGTGGATTTCGGAGAGCCAAAAGAGGTCTTAACTGAAGGAAGTGACATGGAGACTTTGTTCAAGATTGATACGGCATCTATTCTCTCCTGGTATGTTGCTATAAGGCACTATCTTTCTACGAGAGAGACTGAAGCTACTTTGTCAAAATCAGAGAAGAGGAAAATTAAATAGCAGGCATTGAAATTTTCCTTGATCGCAGGCACATTATATCGGCAGGGTGTTGATGATACCTATTGCCGATGTGTGATGCTTGACGAGGTCCCCTTTATTTTGGAAGAGTGCCATGACTCTGCTTGTGGAGGGCACTTTGCTGGGTGATTAATGGCACATAAAGCTTTAAGAGCTGGATATTGGTGGCCATCCATCTTCCAAGATTCCTTTGAGTACGTTTGTAATGAACGGGAATCACGGGAACATGGCATGGGAACATACCAGTCACATTGACGGTATATAAGGTGTAAGAGGGTATTTTGAGGCATCACAAAAATTATCAAGAAACTCTCTTTTCACCTTCTCAAGCTTCCATGGCTTCTTCTTCTTCTTCCTCTTCTTCTTCCTTTTTCCCTCTATCTCTCTCTTCTTCTTGCCTTTCTCTCTCCTCTCCCTCTTCTCCTGCAGTCCTTCTCTCTCTCCTTCCCCTTAATTAGGACAGTTAGGTCTCTTTCATTACAAGTGGTATCAGAGCTTTGTCCTTGATCCTTCTCTTTTCCCATAGATTTAGGGCTCTCACAGTTTCCCACAGTTAGAAAACTCCAGTTACATATCTCTCACAGGTACATAGGAGTACTCAAGTAGGTTGTCAGCCCTCTTGAAGACTATGGTAGCCTTTCTTGGAGTTTTCCCAAGAACCATGGACACATCTGGAGGCAGGCAGACAAATTTGACAAGTCCTCACTAATTTTCATGTAAGTTTCTTGAGGGTTTTGGGCAAAAAGGAGTGTAGCACAGTTAGAGAAGACCAAAAGCTCAATTACTTTTCAAGAAGACCTTCTCTCTCCTCCTTCTCCAAGCTGCCATGGAACTTCCAGCCCAAGAACCTCAGAAATCTTGCTTCCGCCTCTTCCTCAGCAAGAATGGTTGGTCCCAGTGCTTCCCCTTCAACTTGAGCAACATCTAGAGCAGCATAAAGCCTGGCCTACCTTGTCTGGAGCCTCCAGGGAGCAGCCCAAAAATCACGACACATTTTGCGCTGATCTTCTTGGCATTCTCCCTTTGCTCCAACTCAGCCTCAATCCTCCCTTGCTTTCTTGAGTTTTGGCACACCCTGGACAAGATTAAACACGGGTATTGACCCCCCCATCAGTTCTTGGCAGCTCCTCAAACCCTATTGTGGTGGGCAGCAGCCATGGCAGCCATTGAACCTTTAACCCAGCTCATAAAACTCTGAATCCCCTTTAATTTACTCATCCCGGGAGCCTTGGGAGCGGCCACAAGCTTCGACAAGTGAAGATATACGACATTGAAGACCCCCCATACAACCTTGGGCAGCAAGAAGAGGGGCAACCACGGAGCTCTTGAAGGAGGCAGCCATTAACTCTTCCCCAAGCTTGAACAAGGTATGTCAATCACTTCTTCCTCTCTCTTTTACATCCAATTGTTGAGCTCAGCCACTTGATGAGAGAGATGGAAGAAACGCTTGGGTCAATGATTGCCAATGGGATTCCCACCCTTAGTCCACACCCTGGAAATGCATGCATAGCTGGATAATCTTCAATCTCTTTCCCATTGATCAAGATTTTACTCTAATCCTTAATCGTGCTCTTGTTTGATTCCTATTGATAAAAAAATTTGTAAGAAGGGTAAGTCGTGCAATCAGTGAGTCACTAAATTGTAGAGGTAATCCCCTTCCTAATCCCATTTCCTTATTGATCATGCATATAATAAAAAGCCCAATCTTCAATTTGTAAATGCATATCGTGCTGGTTGCTTAATAATAAATGCCTACCATGTATATTCTGGGTGAGGAAAAGCCCGATGCCAGGCGAGGTGGCAAGACAAAAGAGGGGTGACCCCCCTTGCCATCAAAGACCCTGAAGGGGTGCACAACCCGGCTCGGGGGAACTTTGCCCACCTCCCGGTGATCCAAAGCCCAAAGAATTATTGCAGGTGTAGGTACATTTGATGGAATAGCCTGAGCCCTGATCATTTGTCTACAACCCTCTACATGCATTGGTAATGTCATGTATCACTTGGAAATGTATGGTGGATGCAATGCAATAAGGGCAGGGTATGCAATTATGGAAATGGTCTCAGCAATAAACTACGGATGCAAAGGATGTATGGCTCTATGTGGCATTGAGAGCCACCGTTGAGGCCCTGGATGTCTGGAATAAGCTCCTCACCATTGGGACAAGGTATGCTCCTTGAGGGAGTCTTTGTAGGGTATTGCAGACAGTCAGTCCTACACAGTCAGCCCGCAAAAGTTGATTATAGCAAAGCCTTCTTGTCTGACTGAGTGTGGGCTCTATAGCTTGATTTGAAGAGGGAATTCCCCCCTTCGATCTAAACCAAATATCTCCCCATTCCACCCTATGCTTTGGGAGATACGCTCAATTTTGTGCTCAAAGGTACTGTGGGATAGGCAACAGTCCTACACAGTCGGCCCACAAAAGTTGATTACAGCAAAGCCTTCTTGTGTGACCGAGTGAGGGCTCTATAGCTTCATTCAAAGAGGGCATCCTCCCCTTTGATCTGAACTAAAAAACTCCCCATTCTGCCCTACGGTTTGGGAGATACACTGAGTTTTGTGCCTAGAGGTACTGTGGGACAGGCATCAGTCCTACACAGTTAGCCCACAAAAAGTGATTACAGCAAAGCCCTAATCATTTACTGTCAGAGATATTTTTACATAGCCTCGTAGAGGGGATCGAGGGATCTCATTTGAATCAAAAATTTTGGCGATCGGAGCTTTCTAGCTCAAGATATCGTCATTTTTGTAACAAGGGGTATGGTGGACTACACTTGGGATGGCAAGCCACAAGGGTAATGCAAAGGCCTAGGAGGACTTCCAGTGTGAAATAAGGGACTCTCGTGCCTCAATGAATGATCTTAGCTCAACCCAGGAGGATCGTGAAGACATGTTTGAAGAGGGTGCCCCCGAGATAGACCGCTTATCTAAGCTCAACCAAACCTTATGCCAACATGAGACCCATCATGCTGAATGACATCGAGAGATGGAGCAATGCCACAGGGAGATGGAAACCCACCAAGATCACCGTCATTCCGAGATGATGGCCAAGATGGACTTACTCATAGAGCGCATGGGTGCCCTCATCCCACATACACAAGTAGGTAAACATGCTCTTGACACCTAATGCAAAAGAATAAGCATGATTGCTTGAGGCATAAAAGGAATCTAATTGCTTGAGGTAGAGATTTATTAGGCATTCTCATGACAAGGTAGTAAGAAGGTCGATAGATGTTCCTAGAAAGAGGACCACCGCCCTAATCATAGCACTTGAGGAATGGCATGATGATGCTAGAACTAGGTACACTATACCAAGAAAGTCAGATCTACCACACCTTGTGACACCTATGCCAACAAGTAGCGCCCTCTTTACACTATGGATAGTTATGGATGCCATTGATAGATTTGCACCGGCTATTTGCCAAAGAAAGCAAGTGTGTCTTCATGCAAACAGAGGTTGAGTACTTGGGACACATTGTTAGTGAAAAAGGCATCCAAGTTGATCCTAAGAAAGTGCAATGTGTCCGGGAGTGGCCCACCCCCACTACCACTACCTCCTTGCGTGGTTTTTTTGGCCTCTCCTCTTTTTATCGGAGATTTATTCGCCATTATGCCACAATTGCAGCCCCGTTAACAGATAGGCTGAAAAAAAAGGCTTTCCTATGGGATGAATTGGCTAACCGCAGTTTTCAGCAGCTTAAAGACTTGCTCACTTCAGCCCCCATCCTCGTATGCCCCGACTTTTCAAAGGATTTTACCATCTAGTGTGATGCTAGTGGACGGGGTATTGGTGCAGTCTTGCTGCAAGAACACGGGGTAATAGCATTCGAGAGTCGAAAATTGAATGATAAAGAGAGAGTTTCGCATGTCTATGATCAGGAGGAGATGGCAGTCATTCATGCTATCAAAAAGTGGCATCACTACTTGTATGGCAGTAGATTTAAGGTGAAAAGTGACCACTGTGTACTCAAGTACTTCTTGACTCAGCCCAACCTCACTCCCAAACAATGTAGATGGGTGGCTACCCTACAAAACTAAGACTTTGAGATTACCCACACCCATGGCAAGGACAATGTAGTGGCTGATACACTCTCTTGCATGTGGATATGCAAGGTTTCATCCATCACTGAACTCCACCATGATTGGATTGAAGAGCTCCAAGAGGCATACTTGCTTGATGCTAAATTCAGCCCTCTTTTCCAGAAATTACAGCAAGGTGTCATGGATGACAACTCCCAATATCAGCTCCACAATAGCCTCATTTGGATCCATGGCCGTATTGTGATTCCCCATACTTCTCCTTTCACCCAAAGGATCCTTGAAGAGATGCATTCTTCACTGATTGTTGGCCACTTAGGGGTCTTCAAAACATATAACCGAGTCTCAAAAAGCTTCCATTGGAAAGGCCTATGGCGGGATGTTAAAGACTTTGTGTCTAGATGTGTGCCTTGTCAACAAAATAAAGATAGCACTCTTAAACCGGGTGGATTGTTGCAGCCCTTACCTATCCCCGAAGGAAAATGGACCCACATTACCATGGATTTCATCACTGGTTTACCTACAACCAAGAAGGGTTGGGATAGCATCTATGTGGTAGTTGACCGACTCACTAAAGCAGCCCATTTCATCCCTACAAAATCTTAGTTTACAGCATCTCAAGTTGCCACTCAGTTTATGGAGCATGTTTTTAAGTTGCATGGCTTACCCCACGTCATAGTACATGACCGGGACACCAAATTTATGAGTCAGTTTTGGTAGACAATTTTCAGCTCCATGGGGACCAAATTGGCTCCGTCTACAGCCTATCATCCCCAAATGGATGGGCAGACCAAGCGAGTCAATAAGTGGCTTGAAACCTATTTGCGACATTTTTGTCATGATGTGCAAAATTCTTGGGATGTATGGCTGCACTTGGCTGAATTTTCTTACAACAACTCCACTCATTCGAGCATTGGAGTATCTCCCTTCGAAGCATTGTATGGTTATCAGGTGCCCCTTCCTACCATGATCTTCAATGAAAAGCTCAACCCCCTTGGAAAAGAAGAGTTGGACCGCATGCAAGCTTTACTTCAACAATGCAAGGTAAACCTCAAAAGGGCTCAAGAGCGCATGAAGCTCCATTCTGATGCAAAAAGAAGACCCCTTGACTTTCAAGAGGGTGAATTAGTACTCCTCAAGGTCCCCAAGTCCCGTTATGCTACACTAAAGGACGGTTCTTGCAACAAGTTGGCACACCGTTACTATGGGCCCGACAAAATCATTAAGAAGGTTGGGGATTTGGCTTACCATCTCCAACTTTGTCCCACTACTAAGATCCATGATGTCTTCCATGTGAGCCAATTGAAACTTTTCATTGGTACTCCCAAAGATCATGTAGAGGAGCCACCACCCATAGATGAGGAGGGCCTTATCCAGTATATTCCTGAAGCGGTCATTGGGCAACGTGAAAAGCAACTCCGTACCTGCTCGATACATGAATACCTGATCAAATGGCAAGGCCTACCAATAGAGGAAGCCTCTTGGCGCCCAGCATCTATCTTGGATGAATTTCCACACCTCAAGGAGGCCGTATTGGTTGGAACTTAACTATGACACCTGTTTTGGGCTGCAGTCTGCGTCTGGACAGCCACCTGTTTTGCACCAGTTTTGGTCATGGTCCATTTTCAGCCCCATCCCCCATACATGGACTGAAAGTACACCTTGAGGGCTCCATGCCAACACCTTATTTGCCCCGATCGGAGTTCCCTAGAGGAAGTTATGGTTGTTTTTCTCCAGCCATACCATCTGGGACAGCACACTAGTAATTCTTGGACAGCCCTCTATTTTGTAACAGTTTTGGTCCTGACCTAATTGCAACCCCACCCCACCCACATGGGCTGAAAGTACATCTCATGGGATCCGTAAGACACCTCAATTGTCCCATTCGGAGTTTCTCACACAAAGTTATGGCTGATTTCCTACAGCACACCCTTACAGGACATGACCACATCCCTTGTTTTTTAGGACAAAAACTTTATGAGACGGGATGGTTTGTGATGAACGGGGATCACGGGAACATGGAATGGGATCATACCAGTCACACTGATGGTATATAAGGTGTAGGAGGGTATTTTGAGGCATCATAGAAATTATCAAGAAACTCTCTTTTCACCTTCTCAAGCTTCCATGGCTTCTTCTTCTTCTTCCTCTTCTTCTTCCTTTTTCCCTCTTTCTCTCTCTTCTTCTTGCCTTTCTCTCTCCTCTCCCTCTTCTCCTGCAGTCCTTCTCTCTCTCCTTCCCCTTAGTTAGGATAGTTAGGTCTCTTTCATTACAATGTTAAGAGATGTGATACTTGTCAAAGGCATGACAGCAAAGAGAATAGGAAACGCCCAGTTACGCCTATCATGGCTATCCTTCCATTTGAGAAGTGGGGCATTGACTTTGTGGGTCCTATTACCCCATCGTCTACTACTCAGAAGAGGTATATTATAGTAGCAACTGATTACTTTACAAAGTGGTCAAAAGCACGACGACAAGTCAGGACAATGCAAAAGAGACTGCCAGTTTCCTACTTGAGCAAATCATATGCCATTTTGGTCCGCCAAAAGAAATAGTATCGGACCATGGAACTCACTTTTTAAATAAAGTGATTAAAAGCCTGACTGAAGCTTGGAAAATCAAGCATAACAAGACGACCCCCTATAATCCACAAGCAAATGGACAAGTTGAAAGTACCAATAAGCAGCTTGTGGGTATCCTATCCAAGATAGTCTCCGAAAAGAAGCGGGACTGGGATACAAAATTACATGTGGTGGTTTGGGTGTATAATACGATGTTTAAACGAGCCACTAGCCACACCCTGTTCAAATTAGTTTATTGGGAGGAGTGTGTTTTGCCGTTAGCAATTGAGTTTCCGACCATTAGATTTGCAATCAATCATTCTCTGGGTGTTGAACATGCCCTATTTGAGCGGTTTATGACTATAGCCCACTTAGACGAGCTCAAATTGTAGAGTTTCTTGCACCAGGAGGTAGCTAAACGTCGGATGAAACGGTTGCATGATCTGAAAGCGAAGAAATATACTTTTAAAAAAGGGCAATTAGTTTTATATTACGATGTGCGTAGGGAGTTATTTGTAGGAAAGCTGGAACCTCGATGGGATGGCCCTTACAAGATAGTTCGGATAGGTAAAAATAAGTCCACAGTTCTATTAGCTGATCTACAAGGAGTGAAATTTAAGAATAAGGTTAATCTTAATAAGATTAAACCTTATTATTTCTAAATATGCTAATGCGCTAAATGCATTGCAGGTCCATGCTGGGGCTGATTTGAGACCTGCAGCAGCATGAGAGCTTAAATTGGTTGATGGGGCAGTTAATTCCTTATTTGGAGCACCCATATCTCGAGCAAAGATATTATCAGGGGAGGCTTGTCTGGTGGAGCAAGGGATATAAAGTGATTGAGCAAGAAGACGGTACCTTTGTGTGGGAAATTAAAGTTTTTTGCCATCACTGCTTACAAATCTTGACAAGCATCCCTATTGAGTTTAATGAAGAAGGTGCGATGGAGCCGTTAGTTCATCCTCTAAATATGTTGAACTTTGATTATCATAATTACGAATAGGAGAGTTCTTGATGGCTGGTTGTGTAAACCCATTATGGACATATACATTATACTTTGATGGAGTGTCCAGGGGCCCTAATAGGAAAGGAAGTGTTGGAGTAGTTATCCAAGATCCCCGACGTAGAGTTACAATGAAATTAGCTGCTTATCTCGGGGTCAGATTTACTAACAACATGGCCAAGTATAAAGCCCTGATTATGGAATTGAATATTGCCAAGAAAGGTGGCATTAGGCGGTTGATAATAAAAGGGGATTCCCAGTTGATCTTGAATAAGCTCAATGGGACACACATAGTCAGGAATCCTCTCCTTCGTATGTATCATCGAACTGCTATAACCCTACTTGACGAATTTGAGAGTATATCTCTTCAGCTGATTCCACGTTATTGGAATCAATTTGCAGATTCCTTAGCTGATTTTTCTTATGAAGAGGACCTCTTTTTCAACTGTGGTCCTAGTCTAGATGTTACTATTGATAATGAGACATGACCTGGTTGCTTGTGGAGGATGTTATTAGACCACGCGTTATATGGCAGGTGATGGTTGATATGGGTAATATACAAAGCATGCATTTTCTCATGATAAATATGCAAGTAAGCATTTCCTTGATATTATACATTCAAATGTGTGGACTCCTACAAATATTGCATCAATGGATAATGTAAGTATTATATAACCTTTATTGATGATCATACAAGGAAGGTATGCGTGTATTTCATGAAGGAGAAAAAGAGGTGTTCTCTCACTTTCAGAATTTTAAAAATATGGTAGAGAAACAAACAGGTGTGAATATTTAAGTACCTAAGGTCAAATGTAGGGGAAAGAGTACCTCTCCAATGAACTCTTAGATGAATTCGATAATTTTTTGAAACAACAAGAAATTCAGAGGTAGTTTACATGCACATATACTCAATAGAAATTGCTACTGTTGATGCTGAAAAGAATATGCCTCATTATCAGTGAGCTAAAGCTATCTCTACAAGTCTGTATTATGAACATGACTCCCACCACTAATACCAGAGGAGAAGTTTACTAGCAAGAAACTAGGTCTATCACATCTTAATGTATTTGGATGCATTGCATATGTACATGCACTTGACAAATTATAGAAAATGTGGATCCATAGTCATAGATGTTGACTGGGCTAGAAGAGTCCTCTTCTAGTAGGTCTAGTGGAAGACCATGGGGTGGCCTATTGCATGCAAATAGTATCCCTATAAGTACATAACATATATCATAAGGGAAAAGAAAAAATGGTTGAGCCACTTGGTGTGCCATATATTTATGCATGATATCCATATGTAGATGATGAGTCAGATGGCTTAGTTCAGAGTATGGATGAGGAGTTTAGTATTCCATTTATTCGTACACTTGGTGTATGGAAAACTAGACTAATGTAAAGGTATCATAGAGTGCACCGCAATTGCATAGATCAAGGTGAGTAAGATAGCTTGTGCATAGGTTGATATATAATGGTTATGTTGCTCGCTATTAAGCATATATGGAAAATGTCATAAAATCAATTAAGCCCACTTATTTGGGGAAAGCTATTAGTCATCTGCATTGGGAGAAAGCCGTGGACAAAGAAATGGCTTCATTGGATGTAAATCAAACTTGGGATTTGGTGCCATTGTCTGAAACTTATAGGCTATGAGTGGATTTACAAAGTAAAACATAATGCAAATGGAAATGTGAATTGGTATCTAGTAAGAATGGTTGCCAAAGGTTATGCACAAAGTTATGGGATTGATTATGAGGAGATATTTACTCTAATGGTGGCAAAGATGGCAACTATGACAAGTGTCATTGTAGTGGTTATAGAAAAAGATTGGACCTTGCATCAAATGGATGTATAGAATGCATTCTTGCATGGTGAGTGGTCCCTTCTCCTTTCCTTTTTCTCATATCCAGTTACAATTTACAAAAAAAGAAACTGTAGTTTAGATAAGTACAATAGGGATAGGAGCTATAAGAGGCAATATTGGAGTACTACAAGATGTTGATGGTCTTACTTGGAAGACAAACAAGAGTTATGGATATGTTTTGAGGTAATAAGGCTACCTTGGCAAGTCCTTACTAAATTTTATGCATATTTTGAAGGTTTTTGGTAAAAGAGGCTATACAAGAGTTAGAGAAGAAGACCTTTTTCTTCTTCTTCTCAAGCTCCCATGGAGTACACTACCAAGATCTCAAATCTTCTCCTTGATCTATGCCTTCCACCAAGATAGACATGCTCCATGACCTTCTAGTCATTACTTGCTTGAAAGTGTAATTTGCCCGCCTATCTGTGCTATTCAAGCACATTTTTTGCGGTCCATCAAGAGAAAAATCTAAGTGATGTCGCCTGGCACTCCCATGGAACGTTATGGGGTTTGTCACCTAGGGTTTCTCAAGTCTGCCTCGCAACGGAACATTCACGGCCAAACCCACTAGGATTGACCTAAAATCTAGGTTCCTAGGGGTCAAGGTCTCCTGACAACATTCTAGTGTCGGGTCCTGGACATCCTACTTTGCGCAGAGATACCCAATCTAAAGCAGATCCATACCACACTTGGTTCAAAGAGAATGGGAAACGAGAGGGATGCATTGCTCAACCTCTCTGCTCGTAGGGCATAGTCCCATTCCGGTCCCCTACAATGGCATGAATCAGGTTCTAACTTAACAATACCTAAAGGTCGAACGCCTGTAAACCCTTGTGAGAAGCCTCCCAGTTATCTAGGACCACCCTCCCGTAGGAAAGACCCATCAGGGGTTCCGTCCACCTGCTTCTCTCAGTAGGCGTTCTTTAGTTATCTAGTTAGGTCCTATCACATTTATGTGTGACATTTAAAATTATCTTCCTTAATTATGCCTTTTAAGGAATAGGGTTCATTTGCATAATTTACCGCACAAACATGAATACAGAGCAATCAATCCTTTTGACAAACAAGTTCCTTAATTTATTTTCTAGTTAATCGTTGTCTCTTGCCCATACATGAGAAATTATGTAGCCCTTCTGTCCAACAGAAGTACTCGGTCCAAATCACATGGCACCATAATTTCCATCTATTATCTAGAATAGGATCTTCCAATGCTAGAAACGTTGGGCTCATGGAAATCTTCAACTCCATTCCGGACTAGGCAAGGGGTGCCTCACCCCAAGTGGCCTAGGAGTGAAACACAATTTCCATGGTTGGCCTTTTCACCACTTGACCTTCGGCCCATGAATCGAGCAGTGCCCTCTCGGGTTAATCTGCGGTACGATCTTGGAGATGATCCACTCGTGAAAAATATCATTTCCTTAATTAATACATTTAGGAATCAAGCATAAACAAGGCATTCAGCCTTAATATCATTGTCCAAGAAAACATTCCTTTATTCCCATTGCAACTTGTCATCACAGACCCCTGCCATGCATTTACCATCAAACACAAGCACTTGGAATAATCATCCAAATCACATCCTAACAATCAATTTAATGCAAAAAGCATTTAGGACGATGTTAGATCAATCAACAAAACAATGGTACTCTTTTTCAAACATTGCAGGAATAGTCGCAATTCCATCGCATATTCATTCTCCCCTTCAGATTAGGAGTGGTTCTACGTAAGATTTACCTAACATACCCTTCTTTTGGCTAAGGCATATGTTAAGGTTTCAAACACTGTACAAGACCTAAGTTCTATTAATCTCTTACATTGAACCCAGCCTTCTTCAACAAGTACAAAAGCATTGGTCTTTCCTTTGACTTAGGGTTTCCTAATTCCTTCAGCTCATCGTTTACCCTAGAGTTGTTGTTGCATCTATCCCAACCCCGAATAGGATTGATAACATAGTCATTATCGGGTGGATCTTAAGGCATCTTAGTCTTAGTCCTTATGGTCGTTGTTTGTGTTAACTACACACATCATCAAGATCCCAATAAACTAACAGATTTGAGATTGAATTTCCCCTAGGCTAGTTTACTTATCATGCAATTTGTCAGGTGTGCAAGCTACAACATACTTTCAGTGGTGGGAAATACCCGTCTATTATTTTCACAAAAAGGAGAGTCGATAATACCTTGGAATGCTATTATGCTATATGTGTTAGAAATGCGGGATCTAGAGCATGACATAACCGGAAGCTATGGAGGATGGAAGGAGAAGTGTAGACTCATGATGGAATGGACACTGTTTGTTACACAAGTGAATTAGGTTCCAAGATTGAGACTTGGACTCATAAACACAATCTTGTGTATGTGGACAATGACATTGACACTTTACTGAAATGAAAAGAGTACTATCATTGCATTAAGAAAGGAAGCAAGTACAATGCTTTATAGGAAAGTAGGAAACTGCAGTAGGCACCATTGTGCATATGGGATAAGTTAGCCTGCATGTCCTTGACCCTGAAACTCCATACAAAGAGGCTGTTTGAGTGTGATTGCTGATTCTCAACACCCCTCCTCAATCACAACTAGGAAAGGCACAAAGTGTGTAGAGGCTGTAATGAGAACCACCTGCAAAGTGTGGGCATACCACAGACATGGCAAAAACACCAGAGGCTGTCGCAGAAAAAGCTAAGTGTGGGTACCATAAACATGGTGGACATCCAGAGGCTGTAACAGGGGCCTCACAAAGTGTACAGGGACTGTAATGCCAAGTTACATAAGGAGTTTACAAAGCTTATGGCAGGAAGCATTAGGGCAAGGAAAATACAAGGCTATTAAAACAGTCTATCAGAATTATGAGAGTACAAGGACTGATGAGTCTTGTCCTTCCGATCCTGGTGATCTTCATCTTCTTCTTCCTTTGCTTCATTTTCTTCTTCTTCTTTGACTGCGACTAGATAGGCCTTTTGGGATCTCTTTCTTGCGTGGCAGAACTTCTCGGTGTGTCCGGTCCTTTTGCAGAAGTCACAAAAGAGCTGATCTTTCTTGCCTTTGTACCTGTTGCCAACATATAATGCATGTTCATCTCTAGAGGTACTTGGTTCTTCTTTAGTTTTTAGCTTCTTTTCTTCTTCTAACAGTGATGCCTGGATATCAACAAGTTCAGGATTTGGCATGTTGATTAAAGTTGTTGATACGTTATTATATTCAGGAGGCAAGCTCTTAAGTAGAACACCGATGCAAACATCTTCATCCATTTTAATGTTTATTCTTGCAAGTTGGGTTAGGAGTCCTTCCATGTAATTGAGATGTGTGGCAAGTGATGTGCTGGACTTCATTTCAAGCCTGAAGAATTCAATCAGGAGACCATACTTTGATGATTTAGATTGTGCACCGAACAGGGTGTCAAGTCTTTTCCATGTATCCTGTGAGGTCTCACAGTTATCCACGTGATGGATATAACTGTCATCTAGCTCCAATTTGATAATGGCCTGGGCTCTGTCATCATTCTTTTGCCAAGTAGTTGCAAGGTCCGCGTCTCGCGGTTTCTTCTCTTTGCCATTTGTGATGGCCCAGAGACCCTTCTTCATCAGGATGAGCTTGATGCGGGTTTGCCAAGTGTGGAATCCGACTCCTTTGAATCGAGCATTTGGCGAGTCTTTGCCCATGTTAGATTTACGGGAACAGTAGCAAATCAACTTCAGACTTTATTAGATTTGAGCAACAGAAGAATTGATTGAGAGACACAAGTGCTAAAAAGCACTAACTGAGTGTCAATGAATACCAAATCTGCAAAAGTCTTTTACTCCAAGTGATCTTCCCCTTCTTGATTTGATGCTGATGCCTTCAGATCTGAGTGACAGTACTTTAACGAACTTCAGAGAGTATTGCTCAGTGATTAAAATCACTGTTGATAACTTCAGTGAGAGAAACAGTGAAAAATGTCAAGATTTTGAAGCTTTTGGCTATGGCTGCCATGGAAGCTTCAGTGAGAGTAGAGTTGAGAAAAGAAGTCATACACTGACACTGAGCTGGATGGAGGTTCAGAAGAATCAAGAGAGGCTGGAGAAGCAATGCCATGCCCAACTGGGCTCTGATACCATGTTAGAAATGCGGGATCTAGAGCATGACATAACCAGAAGCTATGGAGGATGGAAGGAGAAGTGTAGACTCATGATGGAATGGACACTGTTTGTTACACAAGTGAATTAGGTTCCAAGATTGAGACTTGGACTCATAAACACAATCTTGTGTATGTGGACAATGACATTGACACTTTACTGAAATGAAAAGAGTACTATCATTGCATTAAGAAAGGAAGCAAGTACAATGCTTTATAGGAAAGTAGGAAACTGCAGTAGGCACCATTGTGCATATGGGATAAGTTAGCCTGCATGTCCTTGACCCTGAAACTCCATACAAAGAGGCTGTTTGAGTGTGATTGCTGATTCTCAACAATATGTGAGTTTTTCGCATAACATCTAGATACAATTAACTTCTCTTGATACCCACGCTTTGCAACTCTATCTTTTGAATGCATGAGATGAAACATATCCCTTTCCATGTCCTATTCTTGTGCGGCATCTAGTGTACTTCATGGGAGAATCAAAACAAGCATCTATTAATTTGGAAATACATTACTTAGAGCGAGTATCACAGTTGGATTGGCAGTGATGCCCTTGCCTCAGGCTTTGTTGCTTTTTGAGGGATTGCCCTCTACGTGTGACAATTTCCGCTTGGGTGCCATCCCCGATCTTCTTCTCTTTTGGACGCGCTTTGCATAAGACTTTTGCACCTTGTACTCAATTAGTGAGAGCCAATTGGAGAGAAAAACGAGCTTGCGATCGAAGGATAATCTCACAGAAACGCGGTATGGGTTCATGGGCAATGGGAGAATAAAGGACGCTTGTGGACACCCTCTAAAGAGGAGAAGAGAAGGACCTTCTTGGGAGGTTCTCTCTCTTGCTCTCTGTCACTCCCTCTCTTCCTTTCTCTCTCTCACCCTATCTCTTCCTCTTCCTCTCTCTCTCTCTCTCCTACTTCTTCTTCTTTGTCTCTCTCTCTTCTCACCTCTCCCTTTCTCTCCCTCTTCTTCTTCTTCTTCTTCTTCTTCTTCTCTCTCTCTCTCTCTCTCTCTCTCTCTCTCTCTCTCTCTCTCACGGCAGCAAAAACGAGGGCAAGAGGTGGTATCCCCATTTTCTTAAGGAGGGTGGTTTATATAGGTGTTGGGGGTGTATAATTGGGGGGGGGGGGGGGGGGGGGTGAAGTGGAGTGGTGGTGGTCTTTCCCCACCCACCACTTTTCATGGTGGACTGGTTGAGAGGGGGGGAGGTAGTAGGCCCATGGCCACCCTCCTCAATCATCATCATCAATGCGTCCTTCCTCCCCGCCTCGGCATCATTGACGTCTGCTTTCCCCTCGCCACCTATTTGGCAGCGGCATGGGGGAAAACAAAAAAAAAATCCATTATTTTGAATGGAACGTTACAGAAAGACACCACCATTTGTGAGGAATTTTTGTCCTTTCATCAGAGTTAATTTGCACTCCACCAACTATTTGACTTGCTCATCCTGAAGCACCTATTTGAGTTGTACTTGCACCAAGTAGTATCAGAGCCATGCTTTCACTATCTACAAAGTTTTTCCAAAGCCATGCTATTTGATTTGAACTATCTAAATCTATAGAATTATTTTTTCCAAAGAGCATTTCTTCATATGCTTCCGTGATTGATTTTGATTGATCATTGAAGACAAAGTCATTTCCAGTATTTAAAGCTTCTTGAGAGATTTCAACAACTGAATTCATTGATGTCTATGCATTAGACCTAACACTTTCTATATCTAAGATTTGGTTGATTGAGCTAGCTTCAAAAGATGGCAAAACTACATCTTTGAGGGGTTTCTATTCTCCATTGACAACTATATTTGTAGGTTTCTTTATGTCTTCCATGATAGAAGGTAGCCTTTTAATATTTGAAGGGGGACAACTGTGGTTGTTTTAAGGGAACATTTTCTCCTTTGATCACTATAACTTTAAAGGATTCTGGGTTTCCATTGACTACTACATTTGTAGATTCCTTCAAGTCTACCATTGAAGAAAGTACACTCTACATTTTTGAAGGAGAAAATTGACATTCTTCTTGCTCTATATTGAGCACTGCACTTGTAGGGTCCTTTTAGACCTTCTAGCAATGAAGGTCCTTCTTGAAATTTTGGAGGAGAAACATGGACTTGTGACGAAGAATTAGTTTGTGTTTGGGCCATTTCTTAAGTGTGGAGATGACTGGTGCTCTTATAAAACCATGTCTAAAGATCTAAGGAAAAGAATTGAGTCCAACAACCTGGTAATGATGATGAGCATTTATTGTGGCACTTTGTAGTGCCAATGCCAAAAATCAAAGATGGATTGCCTTACAAGTTTGCAAATTTTAGGAATGTTGGGGAAAAATATGCTTGATAATACTCCTACTTTCTAAGATTTATTTAGGTTGTGTGGCTTCTTATAAGGTGGAGGTCCTTATCCCTTTTGCAAGCTAGTTTCAGGCCACCATTCTTCATCACCAGTGAGCCACCAATAATCCTTTTCAAGAACCTTTGCATCATATACTGGATTCTACTAGTACTAGCTCGCAAGATGCCTCAAGAGTAGTAGCACTAGAAATAATCTTAATCAGTTGAGTTGTAATAGAGGCTTGATGTGTTCTATTGTACTTGAGTGTAAGCTTCTCTAGCATCTCACAACATTCCTTATTGAGTTATCCATCGCAAACATATAAGAACCTTGATTACTACATGCATTCTCCAATGAAGCATTACCAAACATACATGTAAACGAGAATTCACTGCAATTTTGCAAGACCTCTACCTTGCTTTCTACACCCTCTATTTCACATGAATCCAAATGACCAAATTTACCATTAGGTTCAGACTCTTTTTCCATAATCTCAAGAGATAGAATAGTTGCAATTATGGGTTGAAAAGAAACAACAAAAGCGAATTTGTTGTAAATCATCCTGATTGCATCAAACTCAAAATTTTTCAAAATTTCATCAGCAATCATAGATATTTGGGTATAGAGATAGGTGATCCATGACATAAGGGGCTTTGAGGCCATGGCCATGACTAATACCGTTATCTACACATAATGTTTAGACTGTTTGCATGAAAATGATGACATGCTTAAAAGGGTTTGTTGCAATAGAAGTGTGAAGTTTCTCACCATGAGTGGCATCTCTTTTATTTGAAAAAATCCTATGCAGCCAAGATAGTAGATTACATGACAATTTATTACAAAAATAAATGGCAATCATGCTACTTGATTCAAGGCTAGGAGAGGCATCCATAACGTGTACATGCATTGAAGGCCCCACTTTATTCTCTTGTGGCATGAACTAAGGCCCGAGCATATGCCAAGAAGATGAAAGAGGTCTTTCACAAGTTGCAAGCCTCTATTCCTCTTCCACATGCTGCCCAATTGCACTACTTCTTGTATGGATTGGATTTTAATATCCAAGTGTAGTTGAGTAATGTCTCTTTAGTGGATATAGATACTGCCATAACTCGAGCAGAGGAAGTAGAGTCCCTCTTACAAGAGGCCTATGCATTGAGGGAAAATCTAAACTCAAGACTTAGTCATAGAAATAATTTGGGACTGGTAATTGGGGATCAAGTGCGATCAATGTGCCTTTGTTGTTGGCTCCTCTGAATGTCTTTAAGCCAACTATGAGCCAAAGAGCTCCTTTTGCAAACCAAGGGTCCATGCAAGTAGTGGCTCCTTTATAAGTTCTGCAACCTAGTGAGAGGGTAGCTCCTGAAGCCACTGGTTATGAGTCCTCTGCATCTTTCTAAATCACTCTAGATGCTAATTTCTTAAAGCATCAAAAAAATCTAATGGGTATTAGAAATCTTAATGATGGGGGCCTATCATGATTCAGTTACGAGTGGTGTGGTGGATAGCATTTTCCTCATAATTGTTCTAATGTCAAATGCAGTACATGCAATAAGTTTGGTCATTTAGCCACCACATGTTGGAGTAGGGTTAGTTTTCTCTAGCAAGGTAGTAAAAAACATGGGCCTGTGAATCATTGTGCGAATAACGAGAATTCTAAGGGAGAGGATCCTAAGTAAATTTTGCAAAGGGGTAAAGCCACACTTGAGGAAATGCCCAGTGGGGTAAGTCTTGTTGAAACACTGCCAATTAGTGAGAGTTTATCTCCTAACAACATTAGGGTAGTAATTAGGGGTAAGAAACTGAAAGACGCTCATAAAAAAGATGACCCAAGTACAATCAAAGTTAACTCTAAATCTAGTAGAGATTATAAGAAAGTGTTGGATGCCCATGCAGCATGTCCTCTTAAAAATGATGTTTTTTTAGAGGAGCTTGGGTCAAAAGAAAACAAAAATTGAAAGAAAAGGAGAGTATTAAGATTATCAAGAAGCCAAAAGAGTGACTAGTATGGAAAGAGAAGAGAGTAGTGGCAAACTTCTATGAGTTTGACCTAGCAAACATGCTATGTGAAGTTAAATCGGATGTGAATCTGGTACAACTCATTCAATTATCACCAAATGTTTGTAAGGAGTTTAAGAAAAGCCTACAAATCGGTTATGTTGTTGAACCTTTTGGTATCCATTGAGTGGGTAGTGAATGATGGGATCTTGTAGAAAAGCACTGCCCTAGGGTGCAGGCATACATCAATGGAGTCTTGATAGACAATGCAATGATCATCCATAAACATTATGAGTATGGATTTATTAGAGAGGCTAGGCTACCAATTCAAAAGGATGTCATGATGGCTTTAAAAATGACTGACGATAGCCTAAGACAACTAGAAGGAATGATAATACAAGTACATGTGATGGTTGTTGCTGATATTGAGAGTGTCCTTGACTTCTGTGTTATCCAATTTGCTGGGAGGCCAAGTTATCAATTGCTTAGACATCCGTGGATATTACATTTCAATTGTTTGGTGGATATGAGCTAGCTGACTAATTTTTGGGCATGGTTTAAAAATAATAATTATGGATGCATACCCTAAGCGCCCATAAGATGAAAGGGCATTACCTCCCACTATGGAATGGGAGGCACTTGAGGGAACTTCAGCTCTTGGAACCTCAAGTTCCACTGATTCTGAAGAGGGTTCCACATCATCTGAGGAGGTTTACGAAGTATGTTTGAATGAGCCAATAGAGGCAAATGAAAAGATTTGTGATGTTGATATGATAGAGTTGGATCTTTGGAATCCCAATGATCCCAGGCCCATTAAACTTGACACTATGTTATCTGTTGATAAGCATGCATATTATGTGGCACTCCTACAAGAGTTTAGGGATATATTTGCATGGAAATATGATGAATTAAAGGGGATTTCCCTCTCTGGTTCCGTGCATATGATCCCATTGAAAGAATGTAGTAAGCCAGTAAGGTAGAAGATTAGATGTATGCCTTTTGAATTGAGAGAGCCTCTTTTTGAGGAATTGGCACATTTAAGAAAGGGTAGTCTAATCTTTCCAATTGAACATATAGAATGGTGCTCATCGGTGGTCACAAGAAAGAAAAAGAATAATCAAATCCACTCGTGTGTCGATTTTAAGGAATTGAACAAGTAGATGGTGAAGGACTCCTATCATGTGCCCTTTATCGATCAGATTTTAGATCAATTTTGGTAGAGATATACCCTTTCATGGACTATTTTGTAGGATATAATCATATGGCCGCCATTACTAAAGAGGATAATTTAAAGATGACGTTCATTACAATTTTTGGTACTTCTATGTACCATGTGATGGCTTTCAGTCTATGTAATGCTCCTAGGTCATGGAAAAGAACATCTGATAAGATGTTTGCTAATATATCCCCCCCTAAAGAGCTGAAGGTTTTCATAGATGATTTAGAGGAAGTTACCATGACATATCATAGACAGTTGATTGTTCTATGCACATGCTTTGAGTGATGTCATGAGTATTTCATATCATGAAATCCTTAAAAATTTGTATTCGGGGTGCCTTATGATTTGCTACTGGGTCATGTTGTGAGTGCGGCTAGTATTGCCATCGAACCTGAAAAGGTGATTGTTATTGTGGCCCTGAGCCCACCCACTTGCCCTAGGAAAGTTCACAGTTTTGTTTCATCCATAGGGTATTATTGTTGATTAATTAATGCATTGACTAAATGTTCGTTACCCTTGACAAATCTTTTATCTCACAGACATTTTTTTGAATGGACAAAAGCATGCAAAGTGGCATTTGAAGATGTTAAAATGGAATTATCCAAAGCACCGATTTTAAAAGCTTCAAAAAGAGGTGAGGTTTTCTATATATTCACGACTGCGACAAGGCGTAGTATTAGTTGTTGTCTATCCCAAATTTGGGAGGTTGAGCTTTATCATCCTATTGCATTTGTAAGTAGAAAGTTGGAAATTTTAGATCCTATTCTTACAACTTTGCCCTTTGAGAAGTGGGGCATTGATTTCATTGGACTTGTGCATCCTTCATCTACTACGTAGAATATTATATCATTGTGACAATAGACTATTTTACAAAATTTTCTGAAGCTCGAGCTACGATGAAGGACAATGCCAAGGAAATAGCTAGTTTCATTATGGAACAAATTGTCTGCCCTTTTGATCCACCTAAAGAACTAGTATCTGATCGTGGGACACCCTTTCTGAATAAGGTCATAGAAGCCTTGATTGAATCTTTGAAAATAAAAAATAATAAAACCACCCCATATAATCCTCAAGAAAATGGACAAGTAGAGTGTACCAACAAGCAACTATAGGGATTTTATCTAAGACTGTATCTGAGGGTAAACGTGATTGGGACGAGAAACTCCACGTTGTTGTTTGGGCTTATAATGCAATACTCAAGAGAGCAACATGTGACACCCCATTTAAGTTCGTACATGGGGAGGAGTATGTATTTCCCTTGGAAAGTGAGTTACCTACTATGAGGTTTGCATTGAACCATTCTTTGGGTAAACAGGAATCATTGCAAGAAAGGTTGATCTCCCTGGCATATCTTGATGAGATCTAATTACAGACTTTGTTACATCAAGAGGTAGGGAAGAAGATGATCAAAATGCTTCATGACTTTTTTGCCAAAAGATATAAATTTGGGAAGAGTCATTTGGTTTTATATTATGATGCCCATCACGAGTTATTTCCTAGCAAGTTAGAACCCAAATGGGATGGCCCTTATAAGATTGTCATATATGAAAGAATGGATCTATAGCCCTTTTAGCAGTTTTACAAGGGGTAGAGCTTAAAAATAAAGTAAAATTTAATAAATTAAATCCCTATTATGTGTAGGAGCTAACATCAAACTTGGTACCTTTGCACGTCTTCTAGGATCAACTTAAACTTGTAGTAGGTGTCAAGGCAATCGAATGGGTAGATTCATTTCTTATCTTGAACATTCGTATTTAGAGCAGCATTACCACCAATGTCAAGTGATCTGGTGGAGCAAGGGTTATCATATTACTGAGTGGCAAGATGGATCTTTTACTTGGGATATTAAGGTCTATTGGCACCATTGTCATAGGGTTCTTACTAGCATCTATTGAGTTTAATGAGGAAGGAGGGATTGTACCTGTCATATGTCCTCTCTCTCGACTCGATTTTGACTATCATAAGTATGAGTAGGCTGATCGATATGGCATGGTATATCAATGAAGCATGGATCTATACTTTGTATTTTTATGAAGCTTCACAAGGGCCAGCTAAGCATGTGGGTGTTGGTATGGTTATTAAAGATCCCCAACATAGAGTCGTTATGAAAATGTGAGTTTATTTAGGCAGCATTTTTACTAATAATATGGCAGAATATAAGGCCTTAACTATGGGGGTAAATATAGCCCAACGTTGTGGTATCTGTCGCTTATTAGTGAAAGGTGACTCGAACTTAGTGATCAGTTAGTTAAATGTGACTTATAGTGTGTGGGATCCCATTTTGCGAATGTATCATCATGCAGCTTTGGATTTATTGCAGATGTTTGAGACACTGACTTGTTATCTGGTTCCTCATTGGTGGAATTGCTTTACGGATTCGTTGGAAAATTATGCTTTTGTTCTTATCTTTTGCATAGTTGAAATCAAAGTAGTACTTTGTTTTATCCATCCTTCTTTGCCATTGTAAATTTGTTCTTGTGGGAAAAAACCTTTGGGTAGGGATGGATTGTAAGAAGCTGGTGGGAAGACATGTTTTAGTGAGAGAGTTATTAATAATACTTTGTCACACTGACATAGGCATAAAAGGTGTTATACATGTAATTTATGACATCTTTAGACCATAATACAATTAGTCTCTCATCTCACCTGCTTGTACTTATTTTTCATGGCTTCTCTCTCTTCTTTCCCATCTTTCTAGTCTTTCTCTCTCCTCATCACTCATTCTCTCTGCTCTTTTCTCTCTCTTTTTCTAAGTTTCTCCTTTTTTCTCTCTCTTTTGCTCTTCTTTCTCCCACCTCTTAGCCCTCTCCTTGACATTAAAACATTTCAAAGGAACTCTACCTATTAGACTAGTAGTAGATGATCCTCCATTTCTTGAGAATGATATAAAATTTTTGATCCTAGAAATTATTCTTGATCGTGAAAAAATAACTATTTATAATGGCAAGGAGTATCATAAGTACTTGGTTAAATATGAGAATTATCCTATTCAAGAATACTAGAAGATTTAAAAGATATCTCTTTTTCTAATATATTACTACCTAATATCTCCACAATTCCAAATTATGAACACATAAAATTCTATCTCAAGCACATATTTGCCTCATTAGCTCATGTTCTGAAAATCTACTAACCCTTATTTTTGTAGTGATTGTGCATATTCAATGATTGAGGTAGAACATATTCATTGCCTTATATATGTGTGTTTTAATGTATATTGAAATTTATATATATATATATATTTTCTAGTTGATTTAGTACAAATATGCCATATTAGGGAGCACTAGCATGTGATCCTTGCTAGTTTATCTTCTATTACATGAATTGAGTACAACACTTTTAAAAAATGTTATGTACTTAGTTCATTTAAATTCTTAGTGAAAATAACCAGATATAATTCATATTATTTGTTGTATAATAGTTACTTGTTGCATGTGGATACAAATAGCACCAATTGCATTATGCTAGATAAATGATTGAGGATCAAATTGATGAGTAGATCATTACTAGCTAGAGAGATGAAAATATCATGATATTTATATTTACCATGTGAGTGCTTTGACATGTAAAAATAAGATATTTTTTTATTCTTGATGTGTAGTATATTATTTAATAGTGTGCTTATTTGAAAGATTATTTGATATTTTTGTAACCTTCATTTTATAGCCTTATGGCTAGGAATTTATTTTCTCAAACTAGAATATGTTTCAAACCTTAGGATTTGATCTATATATTAGGATTTATAAGGAAAGGCAAGGGTGTTCATGCATAGGAGCTAAGGATCCTAATGTGGATACAATATCCTATTGTGAGGATAAAAACCAGTGCAATACATGAAATACATGAATCAAAGAGGTGCTCACTCATGTTTAGGGAAATGTCATGATGTGCTCTCTTTTATTTCATGTTCTCTCAAATTTCTTTGTCTTCATCTAATCTTTGTTGAATTATTTCTAATCTATGGCTAGAATATCTAATATACCTTGGATTCTAGCTTGACAACAACTAACTTTCTCAAAAAGGAGATGTAGCATGCTCCATCAATAACTGATATCTTCAGTGACCCTTGGTTTTTATTCAACAACACTTTTATCAAGCAAGAAGGCTTCATATTTCACTTATATTGGCATTATTATTCATTGAATGCACTTGAGTGCAGGAACCAATCCTAAGAACCAAGTTTGCTATCTTCAATTAGGCTTACATTCTCTCACACTTTCATTTCAATCAATGTAATGTCAAAATGTATAATTGTATGGGAACTTGGCATGTTTGAGTAAAGAAGAGGAAAAAGAAAGAGAAAAGTTATATATTGCATCTATGGGCACAACATTGCACATAGGGGCTCTCAAGTAAGTGATATTTGATGGATCTATTTATTAGCTCCATCTATAGCCTCCTAGACTCTCTCTTCATCCTCCTTATATGCACTCAAGGCATATTGATCATAGGATATAACTTAGGAGTCTTGGCTCTCCTACAATTAGACTTGTCATATTGAGCTACTTATATATTTTTCCTTTACAATGCATTTACTCTAATGCCATCAAATCATGCCCCTAAAAGTAAGCTAGATAAGTAACTTCAAGAAGGAAGATACCACTCATACCAATCCTTCAAGATTTACTTGGATTTGACTCTAAAATCCATTCATCTAGTTTTGTTGTGTTCCATTAGGTAAACTTATCCTTCTCTCTCCTTTGATTCTACAAGACTTATCTCTAGTTTTGAAGGAGGTGCCACATCAAACTAACACCCTTATTTGTGGTTGGAGAGTTATTGCAAATGTTTGAAGACTATATATGCAAAGCTGTTGAATCAGTAAGTTAATGTAAGCATCCTTTTCATTTCTTAAATATTCAAAAATTCCTTCACTTTGCCCTAACTTGTTTTGTTACTTGCTTTAGTGTAAATAATAGCCTAAAGCACACATATGGTGGATCATAGAGAGATGTATAGATTTGATCATGGAT